>NW_012118265.1:5847361-6020299 GCF_000951035.1 Colobus angolensis palliatus
CACTCCCTCCCTCCCTTTATTTCTTTCTTCCTCCCTTCCCTCCCTCCATTTGTGCCTCCCTCTCTCTTTCTGCTTCCCATTCAGGGTGATCAAGTACTCCTTTTACATACAGTTAGGTTCATTATTCCCAATTTTAGGTTGTTTCCCTTTACATTTTTATTGATTTCATTTTATTTTTTGAGTCAATTAATTTACTTTAAATCTTTTTTTAACCTGTAGAGATTAAGTGTTGCTTGTCTTAGACATTTCTGCTAAACAAATTTGATGCACCTTAACTCAAATGCTACTGATACAGTTCAAAAATACCTGCTTAAGTTTGGAATTGAGCTTTTATCTTTGTATTTCAAATCTCTTCAATCTACATTTAGTCTGAAGTCAAATTATCCTCCTTTGCATTCCAAAAAGTGACAATTTCAGAAAAGAAAGTAGATAACTATAGTCGCACTGGTAGTTCACTTATCTTATGGGTTTATTATTCCAGAGTTTTTAAAAGTTAAATGGGCATGTTATCATTATACTTACAGAACAAATAATTGTGTAAATAAAGACAAGAGCAATCATAAATGTAGTATAGTTTATGAGCTAAAAAAATTTTCATTATTTTACATGTGATTCTAGAATATTCCTGCCCCCAATACTTCCCTATATTCTACTCTGGCATTCATAACTGAAAATAAACCCTAAAATTCATAATAGGAAGAGAAATTTGTGGTTGATGTCAAAAGATCCATTTTCAAGTTCCATTTTATCACTTACTGACTGTGGAACCTGAATAAGTTACATCTCCTGTATTTCTAGACATCTACCTTATAACCCTAAATAAAAAACAAATTCATACCTCCTCAACTTTTTACCAATTTCTGGGCTCATACCCCACACAGATTATTAAATCTATGCACTCAGATGTTAAGAGGCATCTCAAATTCAACATGCCCCACATAAACCCCTCATTTCCTTTCCCTCTGTCCGCTCCATCATCAATCTTCTTTGTTTACTAAATAGCACCACCTTACTCCCTTACCCCCATTATCCAGGCCAAAAGTATCCTTAATTTCTTTCTTTCTTTTCCTCACCTACACTCCATCTATCAGCATGCCTGTCTGTTCTGTTCCCAAAAGATATTCCAATGCTGACCAGTATCACCTGTTTCACATCTTGAGCAAAGTGTAAGACACTGTCATCTCTGTTCTAGATGTCTCTGCTTTTGTGGTAGCCTATTAGGAAACCTCTTTTTCTATTCTTGCATCCCTACCAATATGACCATTTAAAATATCCATCAAATCATGTGACTTCTTCCTCAAAATTCTTCAATTACTTCTTATTTTAATTAGGATAAAATCCAGATTCCTCACTATAGCTTATATGTCTTTGTGTCTTCTCTCATATCCTCTCTTTCATCTCTTCATTCATGATATTCTGGCTCTACTCCTCATTTTCCCCCCAGAGTATTCTGAGCTCATTCCTGACTCAGGAACTTTCCACATGCCCTTCTCTTTTCTTGGCATGCCCACATACCTTATTGTGACAATCTCTTCTTTATTCAGGTCTCTTCTCAAACATATATCCTAATAGATGCCTCCCATAGTCCACTACATTTTTAATTGTAGTATTCCTCACCCCATCACTCTGTCATTTTACCCCATTTTAATGTTACTGATAGCACATAAAATGTTACACAACATGTTAATTTTTATTTCTTTATCCAATTATTTATTATATGTTTCTTTCACTAGAATGCAAGTTCCCTGAGGGCAGAAACTTGGCCTTTGTTGTTCATGCTACTTTTACATTTTCTAGTAAAATAAATGGAGCATAGTAGGTCCTCAATAAATAAAAAATGATTAAGTGAAAAGCCTCAACATTTCTGAGCCTTATACATAAAAAAAGCATAATAGAAATAACTATCTTCCAACGCTGTCTTGAGGAGGCTAGTATTCTAAACTGCCATGCAAATGTCAAGTGTAGTTTCTTTTGTCTGTGTTGAGTCAAACGAACTGAGACCCAAAAGTGGTCCTTGGAGACAACAAATAGACAGAGAAGTTCTCTTTTTTTCCGTGCTGGCAATTTTCCACTGAGCTCAAAAGAGACAAGTTCATAATGACTGCCACTAACTTTTTAGAATCCTGGGGTGCAAGACCTCTGCATTTCTTGCCCCATTGCTTCTGCCCTTCTCCTGCCTTGCTGTTGCCCCCAAGAAAAGCATGCACCCACTCTTCCTTGACAGTTAGGGTCCATTGTTTTCCTCAACCACATGGAAGAGTAATCTCCTTCCAGAATCCTTTCCTGATTAGCCATCTGCCTATGCTGGCCTCACATCTATGTGTATTTTCAATATTGTTTTGTAATTACTTCCTTGTTCTATTTTTGATCTTGAAATGGATTATAAAACTGCTCTAGGAAAATTCTTTTTCTTGTACATCCAAAATATCAAGCTTAGTTATATGTATTAACATATAACTAAGTTTTTGAGATCATAAGCCCTAAATAATAAAACCAATGATAATGATGATAATTGCAATGTTAGTAATAATAACAGCTCTGCTATTTCATGTTAAACTTTTTTTGTATCACCATATGTCAGGTGCTTCACATGATTAACGCATTTAATGCCCTCATCAGTCCTATGCAATAAGTACTGTTATTTCCACTTTACAGATTTAAGGAAAAATATAGAAGTTCAGAGAGGCAGGTAGCTTAATCAAGGCCATGCAATTGATCTACCTTTAAACTGGATCTGCATCATATTTATATATGACCTATAGCACTTATTTTTTGAGAAGCAAAGTAGGTAAATCTGTGGTTTAGTTACAGTTAAGAATTTATGGATTATTATGATGCAGCCCTAAGCCAGAAATCTTACAATTTGGTGGAGTAAATATTAAAAGAAATATATTTTAAGACATAGCATAAAAAAGAGAAGGTGCCACATGAAAGATCAAAATAATTTAGAACTGTACTTCCAGGTGCAGTGATGGTTACAAGGCTCCCTGGAGGTGGCAGGTTTAAAGTTGAACTATTAAAATTGTTTCATTAGGTGGAGAAAAGTTGTGATAATAAATTTTCAGAAGAGTTCAGAAAAATTTCAAAGAAATAAAAATTCTAATATTACACTAATTTAATATTGAGGCTTAACTTAATATTGAACCTTTTAAAAAATATTGAGCCTTTTTAATATTGAGCGTTATCTCCTACAGTGCTACCATAGGAGATATTTGGTGGCTCTGACTTTATGGTTCTTCTCAGGAAGTGGGTTATGTGATGAGAGGATTTTAACTCTTGCGAGAAGCTCTGTTTTCATTTTAAAGTGAGTTTATTCATGAAGTCATATATCAAGCACTATACTTTGGGCACTATTTTAGGTGCTGGGGAAATAGTGATGGACAAGATCAAGTTTCTACCCTCAAGGAGCCTTCAGTCTAGTGGAGAAAGCATTGAGTAAACTAGTAAAGAAATACATTTTAAAGGGACTTTTAGATAATGATAGTGACCAGAAGAAAATCCAGCAGAGTAAAAGGATAGAGAGAAGATAGGAAAAACATCTTTAAGTAGATGGTCTCCTGAGATGGCCTATTTGAAAACGTAATATTTAAGCTAAGACCTGAACAACGAGAGGATTGAGAGTCCCATGCAGAGGACTCCGGCAAGAGTAGTTCAGGAAGCGTGATTGACCAGTGTAAGAGCCAGAATGAGCTTGGCACATCTGAGAAGTAGAAAAGAGTCTGGGTCTCAAAGGATGATGGGAGATGAAGCTCAGGAGCTGGAGTTGAGAAAGGGCCAAGTCACATAGACTGCAGACCAAGGAATGGACTTGCACATATGAGCAAACATTTGCAAGGACATGCACATGTGTTAATTGTGGATGGGGATGCAATGAATGAACCATTATCTCTGGCTAACACAGGCTTGGAAAAACTGTTGTTTGAAGAGAAACAGGAATTACTACATAGGTAAAAGTTTCATAGGAGATAAATTATTACATTTAGGTGAATTTCAGATAAGCCAAGTTTACCTTGATGAAAGTGAAAGGAGCTCAAGTTTATTTAAATTTGTAAAGATAATGTTTTCAGCAAAAGTTGTCATGGAATAGTTGACTCTAATCATAGTCATTTGAAGATATGTACACTGATTTCTGATAATGGCGTCATCATGCAACTTAGTTTCTGCATGGATATGAGGCAGAAAAGACTACAGAAACAACTACATTTCAGCCTCCAGAGACAGCAGATGTTCCCTTGTTTATTGTTCCCAAATCCCAGTACCAATAGCTACTGGGCCCCTGGCAACATCAACCTGCTCCCCTTAAAAGTAGACGTAAAATTACTCTGCCATTTTCCATCGTGATTATATATTGCCTATGATTTATTTTTATTATCTTAAGAGGTATAAATGACCCATATCACTACATTTTACATCTCTGTTAGTTGGACACTGCTTGCTTTAAGGGGTAGGAAGTTGGGGCTGTGATTTGGAGAAAGAATATAGAATAGCTTACTGAAAAGACTTTTTACATTGAGTAAACAGAATCAATATTTATTTGTTAGGGATGATGAGAAAAAATGGCCTTCCCTCATACTTAAGAAGTTAATAACAATAATTATAGATTCTTCTATTTCTGGTTTCGGTTAAAAGCTGCCCATAAAAAACATTACCTGGCCTTGGACTGAGTGTGTACTAGAAGGATGACAATCATGTTGTCCCCAGGGCAGTCAGATGTGTTGCTGTAGGAGCCAGAAGCTTACTTTTGAGTGCTACTGGCAATCTCCAAATAGAGAACCATTGTGCTACTGGTATTACAGGGTGTGGAGGATTATAGATGACTTATGTGCTATTTAAGCAATGCATTCTATCTTATGTATATATGTGGGTATGATGACCACCATATTATCAGATTATTGCAGTGTGAGGTGGTGTGCGGTTTTTAAGTGCGTGTGTGTGAGAGAATAAATGCATGAATATCTGCAATATGTATTAGAGAGCACTCCTGAAATATAAGCCACTTCCTGACCTGGGCAGATTAACCAAGAAGCAAACCTATTAAAGTATGAGAGCATTAGATTTTCTACACGAATAGTACACATTTGTGGACATGAACTAGATTCAGGAAGGGAATACAGAAAGAGCAGACGGATGTTGGGTTTGACTATTTTAAATTAACTTGGGGCTGATGATCACCCTTCAGAAAAGGATGCTGAGGATGCCTTCTCCAGAGCCAAGAGGCCTCTCCTTGTGCCTTTATTTGGCCTTCCTCCTCTCATTGGTGACCCATCCTGTTAGGGAAAAAAAAAAGTATTTCAAAAGTGTAAATGTTATTCTTTCTGTGGGTGATGTCATCATTTTAGTGGCCCAAGCATTTGTTACTAAAACAGTACTTAGCAACACATAATCATTATTTTCTCCTCTTAAAATTCTGAGTGTGTTTGTTCTGATGCAGTCAGGAGACACATTTTTCAGGGAGGTAGGAGTAAAAGCTTAAAAACATGAAGTAATGCCTGGAATAATCTCTTGACTTGTGTTCCTTAAATAAGCAAGAAGACAACTAAATTTTCCTTCCTGTGGCGACAGCTTTGGCGGAGTTAAAAAAAAAAAATTTTGAAATATAGTGCTAAAGGAAGTGGTTTTCATGCAACTGTGGATCATATACTCTTCGTTAATGTGGTAGATACCGTTTGCTTGACTTCATTTGACTTGTCTTTCTCATGTTTTTGCTTGTAAAGTGGGTGAGAAAAGTTCCACCAAAGAAACCTGTGCACTGACCAATCAATAGTGATGTTTCTAAAGTTCCTGTTAATCATTTCAGGAAACATCTTGGGCTCCTTTTTAATTACATCCTACCTAATATAAAAACTGTAAAGGTATTTCTGTATAGCTATACCATCTTGTAGAAAATAGCTATATGTTTCTTAAAATTTGTAATTTGATTTGAATCCTCATATTTCAAAGACACTTGAAGCGTAACAAGAGCTTATTTTTAAAAACATATTCTGTATTTTAAAATTTGTAGTTACTATTTTAAATAACAAAAATAGATGTAATTTATCAAAGGCCTGACCAATCTTAGGATAATTCTCATGAAGTCATTCATTATCACAATTCCACAAGGTAGACATTTTAAGTTTGCAGGAACCTGAGACTTGGAAAACAACTGTCCAAAATCTTATGCCTAATAACAGATTCTATAGCCTGTTTTTATGTCTAATAGCCAAGGCCATGGGAAATTACACTTAATCTTTTCCTGCCCTGATTCTTCTAAAAAGTGTGTGGGTCATGCGCAGGCCATTGCACTAAGTTGGTTGGCAGGAAGAGGTGGGTATGCCCTATTGCCAAGAGCAGCCAACAACAAAGGCAGCAGGGCAAGGTTGCAGCAGAAGACCAAGGTTGCAACATCAGTAACTACTGCCAGTGGAAACTAGCCCATGTGTCATACTTGGTATGTTATATCTGTTGCCAATAACCCCAAAGTAGATAGTGTTTTCCTTTTAGTCACCCAGTAATCTAGTCATAAACAAAATAGATTTACTTCATTGGCTGCTTCTTCCATCATGGTAAGGAAAATGCCCAAAGTTATGCCACATATCATCTAAGCATTCCTTCTTTCTAACAATTAATTTTGACTGCCTTCTATGAATCTGATATTGGTGCCAAACATTCCCTATCCCACAAGTTCAAGAGTAACCAAGCAAAGTTGACACCTTCTAGTGTCCACATGGGCTTCTTGGTATTTAGGGACCTTGGCAAATTATTTACAGCTTCTTTCAGATGAGCCTTCCAGAGCTTTGTAAGAATAAACAAACTTCAAAGGTCTCCGAAGGGGAAAAACTGTCCTGGCTAAGTCTAAAATTTAGGCTATCTTTAGAGAGTACAACTCCATAAAGAGAGAGGTCCAAGAAACCAGCTTCTTTTATACAATTAACTTTTTCTTTACTTAATTGTAAAGACGAAATGACAAGTAGGAAAGTGCTTTTGCAGGAACGTGGGAGTCCTAAAGCTGTAGAAGGAAGATACACTGTGCATGGGAGTAAGTATGTGGGTGGGAGTTATAGATTACTGGTCTTTTGTTAGTCTAGAATAACTATGCAAAAACATCTTTATAGTAGTAACTTGAACAGAATCGTTAAACCTCTGTTAAAGGCACTTGACACATCATTTAAAATAAGCACAGGTTACCTTATATCCAGAAAAAAAAAATCATTTTACATCCAGCAAAAAAAGATTTTAAAAGAGCCTTTGATTTTTGACAAAACAGATGATAATAAAATTAAATTTTCATTTTATTTTCAAATATTAATTCAAAAGCTATACTTTTGAATATACATGCTATACTTCTTGAAATTATCAAAGATAAGCTGGCTAGCTTTGTAGGTACCATACCCTTAAAAGATTAAGCCCAGGAAGTGAATGATAGTAACACCAAAGACAGTAACAGCAAGAGCATATACTAATGATCAGTCACAGGTATCTTCCCATCTTGCCTTTAGGGACTATGTGATGGACACCTTGCTACTTAACACAAATAGTCACTATTTCATGCAACTACTAATAGAATTCTGTCCTTATAAATGAAGAGGATTTCAGACAATGTGCACATGTAGTACAAGTACTGTGAAGACTTTCAACTACAATGTGAGACATTTGAATTCAACAAAAAAGGGAGAGAGCATTAAAATAATTATAACTGTTTATCTGTTGAGTTTAGATTCAGCAGTTACACACTCTCATTTTTCTCCTTCACTAAATTTTGCACATTTATATTATTTACTTAGTTGATCATAATTATTTACCATTTCATATTCATTGTCCTTGCTAGACTGTATACTTTAAGAGACTTGAGATCTAGTTTTGTTTACCATGTAGCCTCAGACTCTAGGAAAGACTAGAATTATGCCAGGAGCTCAGTGAGTATTTGTAGACTGGATAGGAAAGTTGATAGCAATAAGGTTTAGAATGAAAATGCAGCAGTAACTGATGAGCTGGTGATCTAGGGCCAGAAAAGTTTGAAAAAGGAAAAGAATGCTCCACCTTGTCTAAAAACACATTAATTGCTGGGCGGGCTCAATGGAATCAGGCCCTGTCAGCAGTTACTCATTGCTAAGCCCATTGCAGAAATCCATCCAGGTGGGGCCAGCAGGGTCATTTGGACTGACGGCAGATTCACAAAGGCCATAAACTAAGATGTCTAACATTATCTTCAAATGAGTTTCAAATGAGGTATGTTCTGTTAATTTGTTTATATTTATAATTTAACTATGTTAATTTATTGAACGAATTTATAAAATACATTAAATATACAGAGTAGCTTTTGTTGGATACACATAATTATATGTATGAGTATGTAACTGGTGAAGATATGTATATCTTCAAAAGGAAGTGGCCAAGAACACACTTAATCTCCCAGAGGCTCTGATGTCACCCTTAAGGGGGTACTTATAATCACAATTTCTTAGCAAGACAGGGTATAGAATTTTAAACAAACAGCAACCTAAGCATTTCAGAATGTGTAGGATTCTCCTTTGTGTCATCTTAACTGTTTGTCTTATCTGTTTGTAAGCCTATGGACCACTAATGCTTACTGGTATGAAGTGAAGCATATTTTGGTTCCCGAAGAAACACCACTTCCAACCATGTGCATGACAAAATGTACCACCTTGCACCACCAGTTAAGCTATCCACAGGTTGTCCTAATTCCCTCATTTCTAGATGCATATGGGCACCAGCCTACCCAAATTTAATTCTATTTGAGACCAAGTTTCCTGCAGATAATTCTGTTTCTATTGAGCCAAATAAACTTTACCTGTCAAAGGAAAAAATGGAACAGGTCAATGGATTGCTACCTATTCTGGGTAATTTCCATTTCCTAAGCTCTAGCTTCCTGCAGAGTTTAGGCAAGAAGCTGGCAACCTTGGCTGCGCTTTGGAATCATCTAAGAGGCTTAAAAAAGATACAGACACTTGGATGGCACTCCCAGAAATTTTGATTTAATTTGTCTGGGTTGCAGCCCGCCTATCCAAAACGTAGTCAGAGTTAAGAACCACTGCCCTAGTTTCAGTCTCATTATGAGCTTGGGGTCTTAATTACCTCACATACTTCTTGTGATAAGTTCAAGGAGATAATGTGTGACCTTAGAGTCCCTAACACTTCCATTCCTCCTTTGCTTCAGGAAAGAAAATGAAAAGGAAGGACGTGGGGGTGGCAAGTCTGGGAAGGTGAGGAGAGGGGATACTTTTGCAGAGTTCTTCCAATGAGCAGTTCATTAGGGTTAACAAGCTATCCTTTGTTAAAGCAAACGCTCTTGAAGGATTAAACCTCATTCTCACCTTAGTGTGAATGACTTTAATCAGATAATCTCCTATCACCTAGTTGAGGATTTGTTACTGAAAGCCTAGGGAAGGCAAGGAGAGAGAGTTGCAAGGCCAGTTTGCGATTCACTGAGGCAAGCCAATGAAGCCTCAGCCTCTTGGAAATAAGCTTTCCATAATGACAGCATGAAAAATCTGAACAACAAACTTTCTCCTCATGTTGCTAGGACAATATTTGTTAAAAGTGTTTTTCTGATCAAGTCTCTTGTCTGTCTAATAGGCTTTCATGACTTTTTTTCTGATTTTCTTTCTGCCATGAAGCTCTTAACAAGTATAAGGTAATTTTACCATTTGCCAGCTGCTTGGGAGTCGGTGAGGAGCATGGCCTTGCCCAGTCCTACCCTCCTTGCCATCTGCTTGGCACATGGTAAGCATGCAGTGTTTGTGGAATTTAACTGAATGGTTTCATTTGCTACAGTCTTTTCCAACTATGTTTTTTCCCCCCCGTCTGTCCCCAACTGCTAGCCTATGAACACCTTGCAGAAGACTTAATAACTTCTTCATCTCCAGTGCCAAGCACAGCCCTCAATGACTATGTGCTAAATGTATTAAGGAGCAATAGCCAGTGCACTGATGCCTGTTAAGATATTAAAATTAATTTGTGACTGCGCTGCTCAGTTCCCGTTCTTTTGGACAAGGCAAAGAGGAAAGAAGAGACAAAGAAACAGATACATGAAACTCCCACCATTTATTAATGGGACAAATGTTGTTCTGATTCAACGGTCTCTTTAGAGCATCTTTTGAGACATGATTTGAAGATAATTTCAGGAAACTCAGATAGGCAAGAAGGAATAAGAGGAGCTAACAAAAGATCCACGGAGAGAACTCACACAATGGAATGAAGAGAGAGGGATGTGGAATATCATAGAAACCAAAAGAAAGGAACCTCAAGAATACAATGAATAAGTAGATAGAGATACAGCCAACATTTAGGAACATCAACTCTGCTATTGGCATTGTCAAAGACCGGTTTGCCTTTAGAAATAAATAAGACAATGGCCATATTTTTTCATGTTTGTGTTCTATATGGAACAGTGTTACTATGTAGAAATGTTTGTGTTACAGTACACAAAAGAGTTACACTACAATATTTATATTAAACACCCTATTACATACTATTTTTAAAGATTGCAAGGGAATTCTGGGCTAAATGACAACACAGAATTTTATGAAATGGTAGAAAGTGTTTTACAATATTACCTGTAGTTACATATTATAAGCATAAATAGATAATATGTCAATTTTGATCTTCTGGCTGTATTATATATTTATTTTTATATCTGTTTAATTTATTGAAAGACCACAATTGCATATTTCCTTGTCTTTAATGACAGTCCATAGTAGAAGGTATGCATACATCCCAGGTAGAGTGTTTATAAATATATTACACATTAGACAGATGAATTCCAGAGCTTGGGGTACTGGCTGTGAAACACTGTGGGGCAGGAGGCTTGTCCTCGTGTTAGCTGCAAGGCTTTGGTCAAGGGTCAACTCTCCAGCTTCCGTTATCTTATGAAAAATAAAGATTATATATAAATGACATGGGGGGGTGTCCTTTGTTTTACAAGCTTGTCTTAAAAGAGTCAATTTAGAAAATAAATTGCATATATAGTACAATATTAACTATGCTTTTAAAAATGCATTGGAAAAGCCTAGAAGGAAATAAACTGTAATACGAACAGTTCCCTATCTCTGGGAACTTGAAACACCACTGATATAAAAATATTCTACCTTCATTAATTTTGAATTTTCTATATTGTGTTGACACCAAGTAATAAATAAGTCACACACAGACAGGCATACCACATCTCCCTTCCCTCAAGGTATGTTATCTTGAGGATCATGATTCTTATAGCTTCTCTTCAACTCTGAGATGTAAGGTTCCAACGTTTGTTGTACCCCATTGCTGAGAGTCTTCAACCAAATCACATTCTGCTGCTGGGTCCCCAGCCATTTGCTGCCCGTTGCTCTCCTAGACAGAGCCCACTTTCGGTTTGCTCTCATTCCCAGCAGTGGTGCACGTCATGCGTTCTGTTCTGAGATTAGACTCTCAGCCTTTACACAGCAGTCAAGAGTTATCCAGTTATCTTTGTGAAAATCAAATTTAGATAATGTTCCATCACCCCACCCTGACCCTTGCCTCTAACATAATCAAACACTTCAATGGTTCCCAGTGAGGAAAAGTATCATGGCTGTAGCGTTGCATTTTGAGTGTGATTAATTTGACTGAGATTCATTTTTTCCCTCTTTCTCAACTGTAAGCTCCTTGAGGTTAGGTTGTTTTTGTTCACCGTTGGCTCTCTAGCCCTACCGTGAACGCAGGCCTTAGGGCTGTTGCCATGCAGTCCTACTGCTTTGAATGCTCTTTCCCCAGTTATTCTTCACTTTGCTGAGAACCTTGCCTGCATATGACCAGCTCAGTCCTCCATCCTGTTTCACATAACCTCCTCTCCCAAATCCCCCTAACCTGCTTTATTTTATTTCATAGCGCTTATCTCCATCTGAAATTACCTCATTATTTATCTTTTATTTTTTATTTTTGACTTATTTTTTGTTGCTTCCTTCCCCATAGTAGAATACAACCCCTTTGAGGGAAGTGATTTATCTGTGCTGTTCATTTCTGTAAGCACAGTACCTAGAATAGGAGTTAGCCATGGCTGATGCTCAACAAATGTTAGTGAAATGAATACAGTCATTGGGTGAAAAGTGTTTTCTGTACAGAAAGGAGAAAGGAGGGATGAAAAAATAGAAAGAATAAAACAAGGAAAAAAGGAAAGAAGGAAGAAACAGAGGAAGGAAGAACTATACTCTTGGAAATCTAACGTAGCACCTCCTCACATTAAACTGGGGGAACTGTTAGGCCTATTTTAGAGCTTCTTCTTGGCCTTATTGTCTTTAAGAAAAAAAAGGACAATGAAAATGAATGGCCTGAGAGAGTCAGAAGACACTGATGTCAGTTCTGCTCTGCCATGGTGCCAAGTTCCTTATATAATGCACTCCTCTGGTTTAACAAGGGAACAAGGCCAGATGCTCTTTAACATTCCATTCAATGCTAAAATTCTATAATTTTGAACTTTTAATTTCAAAATGTATTTGCTTACTGTCTCTCTATTGCCAAATCCCAAAATAATGATATTGAATATATAGATTCAACTTTTAGGTAAAATAACTTAATTGAGAAATGCATAGTATTTAACTGTTTTAAATTTTACAAACATTTAGTAGCAAAGATATTGATTTTATACATTTTCACATTCATGTGCCATATACATGTTATACATATATGTATATTATGTATACATATATGTATATTATATGTATATGTAAAATATGTATATATAATATTGTATATATACCAAATATATACATAGTATCTATTAGAATACATATTTTTATTTTTAAATAGTGAGCACAAAGAAATTGTGTTGTGTACAAAATATATAAAGGTCTTTGAAGATAAACTAAATTCATGTAATTCTTTCTCTCAAGTATATTTATTCAAATATCTGAACAAGTTTGAATTCTATAAAAGGTCTCACCTCTCTCCTCAACCCTGTTGTGAAGTTTAGTGTGATACATTTAATGCATCTACTTAAACTTGATTCTCCATACAAGAATGTTTGCAACTTTTGATTGCCTTTTAGAGTCATCTTCTCTTGACTATCTGTATTTAAATATTGATTAGGAAGCACAGGACATGAGACTAGCTTCTGGTTTTGACACCATCTTTCAATCAATTATTTTTATCCTAGTATAATAAAAATATCATTTTAAAAGAGTATACCTCCTTGAGATATTTTTATTTAGGTGATTTGTGTAGGTAATTGTGTGTGTGTGTGTGTGTGTGTGTGTGTCAGGAAAGACAAGTTATATGGCAGAGGCAGTGAGAGCTTATTGAGCTATGAATGTGGTATGCAGAAGAAGTAAGTCACAATTCACACAGGCACTCACACACCTACATAGTTACCTTAAATATCCCCATTGGACTGAAAAAGATAAATGCTGCCATTATCTTTATCTTTATTATTGGTAAACAAGGAGCTGATATTATCTATAAAAACCATATCCCTTAACTGTATTTCTCTTGAGATTCATTGGTATAATTAAAACTTGAATGGACTGAAATATTTCAGGAACCTGTAGTGAACACTCTTTCCTTTATCTGAAAATGTAGTTTATTTCACCTGAAATTGTTTTCTATAATTTCCCTCTCCACCCACAAATGACCTTCTTTTTATACTCACGATATACTCACTTATGAACCTGTGGACTATACACTTCACAGAAATAGGAGTAACTATAATGTTCTCCTGGCACTGAGGGAATATCAGTGGTATTCTAAATGAGGAACTATTAACTTTTTATTACTATAATGATTTTTTAGTACTTTCCATAGTTTGAAATGTGGTTAGGATGCTACTGGCAGTTGAAAGCTGACAACATGATTGAATAGTTTTAACATATGATCTGGTGTCTGTTACAGTGCTTTAATATTTTAAATGTTATCATTCATGTTATTATGTTATCAATGATAGTAAATTAGGCCAAATCAGTGGTAATGTGGCTTTATATCACAATTTATTTGGACTCATTTTGAGTTATAGATTGACCATTGCTTTATGAGTTTTCTTAGCCATCCTTTTTCTCTGTATCTAATGTAAAATAACATTTTTTTCTCTTCTTTTTTATTTACCAGGATGGTTGTTCAACTGTTTCTAACATTAAAGGATCATCCTTGTATTTCTTTGTATTCTGTCATAGAGCAAAAAACATGTCTCATCTCAGTTTCAATTTCTCTTTTGCTCCCAGCAGATCCCCTCTCCTCCAGTGTTGAAGTAGAAACATAATTTGCCCTTTTGCACCATAAACAGGTTCAAAAGTCCTTTGTTTCACCATGTTGCTCCAAACAGCAAATTTTCTAACCCACATGATAAAAGAACACCACAGTTCTAACTTAGAATTCTACAAGGGTTTGAGAACAATTGAAAATAAATTTCTACCACCAGGATTAGTCCTTAGTGGTTTGCAGGCATTCTAAGCAGAGGGGCATGGAAGCCAGCTAGGACACCAACCTGCTAGCAGATGCAAAGGTTGCTCTACTAAGAAGTTAGGCCTTTAATATCATAGACAATGGGAGGCAAAATGAAGAAATTAAAAGGCAAGTAGTAAGCAATTCAGTAGGCTAAGCCAGGGATTTGAGAGTCTCCCAAGGCTCCTCCCTTCCTCATTCCCTGCATGAGTCATTTTTCCAGTCTGTCCACACCCATTCACCCCTCCATCCCACACTCTCATTCACCCTCCAAGCTGCCGTCACAGGAACTTTCTGCAATACAAGTCCAGACTCCATCTCTGGCCCTTGCTGCCTAAACTTTTCTAGCTCATTAGTTTTGACGGTAAAGTTGAGACTCGTTAGATTAACACAGACCTACTTTTAGCGTCATCTCCTGCCACTTTCCTGTACTACCCTCCCCTCACTTCTCATAGAAAGGCTGAGAAGGCTGGCAGGCCCCTTGTGTATACCCTGCTCTTTTCATTTTCCTTGAGACAGGGTCTTTTAATGTCACCCAGGCTGGTCTCAAACTCCTGGCCTCAAGCAGTCCTCCCTCCATGGCCTCCCAAAGTGCTGAGATTACAGGTGTGAGCCACACCATCCAGCCTGTCCTGCTCTTTTCTCTTCTCCACCTGGACTCTACTCCCTTTTGATCTTGCCAACTTCTACACACCTTTCAAGGCACCAGCTAAATGTAAATCCTCCAGGAACCCTTCCTTCACCATCCTCAGAGCCCTCATGGGATTGCTTCCAACATCACAGCACTTATCCCTTATGCAGAATTAATTGGTTTGCCTCTCACCTAGTAGAGGTGTTATCCTTGAGTGTAGGGACTGTCTCATCCATTCTTGCATCACTGGCATAGTAGGCATTAAATGTAGTTGCTGAATGCTTAGTAAGAGGAATGGAAGTCTTCATAGCTTGGGGTAGTTACTAATGGGCAGATAGAAAGTTCCCATTCCTGTTCTCTGAGAAACTGTCAGTGTTCTTTTAGTTTGCTAAAACTGTGTGGGTACTTGAGTCCTTTTAAACGATTAACGCTGGGAAGAGGTACCATTTAATTAATTATTTGCTCTGGAAGGGCTCAGTGTACAATTTTAATTCAGTGCTTTGTGCATCTAGCTAAAGGTCAAGAACTCAAGTCGGCTATTAGTGCCTCTGGAAGGTATTTCTGCACTTTAGCACCTTTCTGATGTTTTTCCTTCACTGCGAGCTGGCCTCACTCTCTTCAACACAACCTAACCTGCAGGAAGAATGTTGTACCATATCCAGCATTTTTGTCCCAAATTGTGTCCCAAACATGGGACAAACGTTTTTCATTAGAATCTTCCTTGCACAAGTTATCCGAATTCCTTACATTCAAAGGAAATCCTGCCCCCAATCTCCAAAACTTCATCACATCACAGACGTTCAGCATTCTTTCCATTCAAAGCGAAGCCAAGTTACATCTTACAGCACCCAGTGAATTATGATGTGGGGCTGTGGGTTATTTGCTCTAGCGACAATATGGCTTACTTGCCGTGCAATATCGCGGTATTTCAGAAAGTAATGTATTATTTTTAAAGAGGGAGCTTTGCTTTCTCTAAATCACATGGTGTAAAGTTGGAAATACAGTGGCTTGTAAATTACAAATATTATTTACAAAGTAGAAGGAAAGCTGACATATGAGTGTTTGTGCTTGTGTGACAGTTTCACTAAGGATTTCCAAAACTGTGGACAGGCAGTTACTTGAGAAAAATACACAGTGGCAATCTTGCAGATGTTTTTCCCGCCTGTTAGCCCTCCAGGTTCAAAAACTGTTTGGTGCATTTTAAGGCGGCAGTCTCACCAGATCGCAGGATTCTAGTCTAATCGGCTTCTAACCTTCAATCTAACCTTGCCGGCTTCCTTGCAAAACCCAGTGCAAGGGCCTCTTTCAAAACGAACCCACTGGTGTGTCGAGCTAGTCGGTAGAAGTAAGTAGCTGGAGGGCGTCCCGTCTGCACGCCCGCCGCGAGGTTACAATGTAGAACGCATGAGATGGAAGATACCAACGGGAGGCCGAGGGGATCCACGGCGCCCGCGCGGGCTCCAGCTTCCTCCTGCTCTCTGCGCCGCGGGGCGAGCGCCCATGACCCGCCCTTGCGGACTCTGTCCGGTTGACAGGCGACCCTGGGGCCCGGGGAAGCGCGGGAGGGCGCCAGCCGAAAGTTGAAGAGCGTTTTTCTCGCCGCCGCGTGTATTAGGAGCTCCACGAGTCCGCCCTGGGCTTCCTGGTGGGGCTGGGCGGGCGGGGGAGGGGCCGCGCAGCAGCAGCGGAAGCCAGACCTCGGCGATAAGAGGCTGCACAGAGACATGCAACAGTCTTTTCACTGCAGCTGAGTGAGTTGTGGCGCCCACAATGCTCCCGTGACAAGGAGCTGACAAGTTCCATTTTCCGTCGCGGGCATCTTGGAATCATGACTCCCACAATGCCTTGGGCATTCGGTCGACAGTCGGGCCGCCTCTGAAAAAAAATGTGAGAGGTAAGTTTCCATTTTCACAGTTTCCCCGCGCGGGTCCGCCGCGCTTCATTGTTCGGACTCCGGCGGGGCTGCCGGTGGTTGAAGGAGGAAGTGCGAGGAGGTGCTCGCCGGCTACGGTTCTCCCGGGCAGGGGCGGGCCGCGCGCGGTGGTTGGTTTCGCGTCCCTCAGCACCTCCTGCCCGGGGGAAGGCGGGAGGGTGAGCCGCAGCCGCTCCTGCGCCCTTCCCCGCCGTGGGCTCTGCGGCGCTGTCACGGCGTAGCCGGCGCACGGCTTGGCAACCCATCGGGACCCAGGGAGAAACAGTGGGGCGAGAAGAGAAACAGGTGCGTGCAAGTGTACTCACAACTTAATGATCTTTGTCGGGGGAAGGTGTGAGTCCCTCCGAGGCGAGCGGCGCGCGGGTCCTCCCGGCGGCTCCCGCATCCCTGGCCCCGGGGCTGCCATCCCGCCCGGTTTTCATCTGGGCCAAATATGTGCACGCAAAGGTTAATTCTCTGCCTGCTACCCATAAATTACGCATGACATGTTTAGCAGGGCTGCCTTATATGGAGAGTGCTGTATTTCAGGCCAGTTTGCCTTTTGCCAAGTTTACAGGGCGGAAGACGCCCTGTAGGAGAGGGCTGCCTCCTCCTTTTCTTCTTCTTTTTTTTTTCATCGTTTTGTAGTGCGTCACTCAAAAACTGTAAGAAAAGTAAGTATAGAAGCTCTTTGGGTGGAGCCGCAGTTGTTTGATTGAATTGCTTTCATGAATGGTTGAAAAGAATGAAAAGTAGTTAGTACTTGGGTTCTGGTTTTTAGACAAAAGCAGGACAAATATGTAGCCCCCCCCCCCACTTTTTTTTTTTTTAAACGGAGCCGGAATCTGTTATTGGTAGTAATGTGTCATGTGAGAATACTTTGATTCGAGAGCCTGTAACACGAGCAGGTATATGGTGGCGCTTATGCCTTCCTCTCGCACAGCACTTTACAACTACAGGGGTGTTGCTGCCAGACTAATACTGTGTTCTTAAGGCTCTCTGGGACCGAGAGAGTATGCAGCTGTTGGGATTCTGGGGTGTATTTCCGTGGAGGAGTATGTCCACCCAGGGTTAAAATTAAGAAGCTGCCAGAAAGGTTGTTGCCGCTGACTTTACTTTGTGTGCCTACCAGCACAGGCACAAGTCTTAGCAGATGGATGGCAAACTCTGCCATATACTCTGAGGAATTTCTTAAATTAATACGCTAGGAGAGAAGTCATAATTAATGCTTTTAGACTTTCGGGCCCTGTGCAACGTGCTTTGAAATACTACACCGGTGGACACTGTGTCCCTTCCTCCTGGGTTTGAACACAGTGTCTGTTTATACACAGAGGGTGTTTAGTACATAAGTATTCTATACCAGCATAAGAGAGCCACTCCACAGTTATCTCTCTGTGTGGGTTCCTAAGTGTGTTGGTGTTTCTCCTTGCTGTTGAGATAAAATACTATCACCCAGACAGAAAATGAAAGTTCAACGACTGTAAAATTTATCCCAGGAAAGTGCAGTTCAATACTTAGACTGTCTTAGATGTAGTTATAGATAGAGGCACTGAAGAAGTTATTTTGTAGTCTGAGAATGCACATCGCTGTCATTTGTATCTTGCTTTCTTAAAGTTGGTGACAACTACGGCTCAACTTTTTAAGAAAACCTAATGTTCTAGTTTTTATCTGTTTTGTGTATTTGCATGGGAGTCACTTTATTATTATGCTGTTAGGTCTTCTTTGAAAATGTCGGCATAGGTTTTTTAGTCTTATTAGTTTAACGGGGGGTTTCCTTGCTGAAGACTACAAAAGTTGCCTTTTGTGTTTTAAGAACAGGTTGGGTCAGCAACAGAAAACCTGTTCAGCTGTAATTATAGTGTCACTTAAGACATAATAATCAGATTTCTTTATTACTAAGATACTCAGAAAAACCTCACATATGCCTAGTTTAATTTTTTCCTTATATAACTATGAACAAATTTGTGTGTAGCTACACATCAAGTGTGGTTCTGTGTGCATTCATGCCAAAGAGAAACTGAAGTGTTACATGGTTTGAGATATTATTGCTTGTGTTTACATTTCCACATTTGAGGCAAAGTTAGACTCCAAGTTGAATTCATTAAATTTTGATTCCAACATTCTGTTCTTCCTTTGGGCACAGAATTCCTATGAAATGAAACACTGGGTTTTGTTCCAGAGCAAGAAGAGACTAACCCAAAATTTCTCCTGGGAGAAAAAAAGAGTAAAATTATATTTCTCATTGAAAGTTTTATTTCTCATTGAGGAAGGGTGTGCTACTTTATTATATAAAGTGCCTTATCTTCATTATAAGAAAAAAACGCCCTTCCATTTGTCACTGTTGCCATACATTAGGGCTGTATTTGATAGATCTATTTATGAAAACAGAATAAATAATCTTGCTGCACCTTCTGGCTTTCTGCTTGGTGTTAGATGTGCAGATTAGAGAACATCTCAGGTCTTGCTTAGAAGAAGCTGAAAAGAATAGGTGATTGGGTTTTTAAAATTCTGTAAGCTAAGGCATTAGGGTGGGTGGTAGATACTAGAGTCAAGAGAGTGGAGGAAAGGAGTGAAATAGGTTCATGAAGTGATTGGCTCAAAATAAAATCCCAACAACAATATGGATCATAGAGAATGTGACATCGTAAGATTTTACAGTATATGGTCTTTTAGGCCAAAAAGCTTCATATGTTTGGAAATCTAGAATGTGCTGTCCAGTACAGTAGCCACATGCGGCTATTCAGCACTTGAAATGTGTCTAGTCCAGATTGAGAAGTGTAAACTACTACTGGGTTTTGAAAACTTTATATGAGGGAAAGAATGTAAAATATCTGATTAATGTTTTTATATTTATGATATGTTTTAATGATAATTTTTGATATATTGGTTCTAATAGAAGATCTTACTAGATTAAACTTCACCTGCTCTCTTTCTGTCTCTCTTTCATGATGTCTAGAAAACTTAATATAACAAATGTGGCTAACATCGTACTTATTTTGGGCAGTGTTGTTCTATGATAAAGCAGAGAAACAATATTCTGGGAGAAAGCTTAAAGAGTTTGGTGGTCAAAACAATAAAATTGGCTTATTTTATTATATATAGAAATACCTTGTCTTTCTTATCCATTGTAACCAAAATTTGAGAAAACACACCACCTAACATCTATTTTTATTTCCTCAAAGCTGCTATTTACTTTAGAGATTTGATGGTGGGTAGTAATAATAGAGAAAAACTTATAATTAGAGAATGAGTCTTAACACCTCTCAAAGGCCAAAATAGAGTATGATTATTACTTAGGAACATTTTAGAGACACTGTAGTTATCATTGTCCTGAAGTTACAAAACATAAACGAGTCACTAAAATTATTTTAAAATAGAGTTTTTAGTAAATAGCAATTATCTTCAAATACTTAATATGTGTTTTCTTTTACTAGAACTTTCTTTAGAAAAAAAAAACAAACAAATCCAAAGTCCTGAGCAAATGTTAATAAAAGATTGCTGAATTCATAAGAATGAAAGATTTTTACTTGCAGATAGGAGGGTATTGTTTTGAATATTAGCAAAGGTAAAATGTGTTTCTACGGTAACATTATGGGCTCTGAAGAGTTTCTATACATGGAGACACTGTCTTTATAATTTGAACACATTCTTGAGAAAGCATCTGACTGGTAAACAAAGCACAATGGCATAGGTCCTGGAAACATTCCTTTCAGATATTTTCGTAACTGAAGTACATTTTGCCATTCACAGTGAGTGTTAAGCTGAAAAAAATGTGGTTCTTTTCTAGCCATATAAAGTATGCTTACTATTATTTTCTTGAAGGATGCCAAAAAATGTAAGATGGATGTCGTGGATTCTTTGTGGGGAGGAGTTAGATTGTATGTAGAGCCTCAAGAAGAGTTGCCTCTCGGCTTGGTGCCATCTTGAATCTGTCTTCCACTATGTGAGGCATAGCTTCCATTAGTGTCAGTGCGTGTGTGGAGGGTGAGGGGAAGAATGATCCCCATTAACTTTGTGTATTGTTTCTGATGAGTCATGGAGCATATTCACTAATGGTTGGAGAATTATTGATTGCAAAGCAGAGGATTCAAGAAGAGCTATTGGCATATGGCATTAACTGTCTCTAAACATATTTTATGTTTTTACATTTGAGGTAGGGAAATTGGTTTTTACATAGTGTTTTTCATATTGTAAAAAATAAACATTTATATAAGCATTACAGATATATCATTGAAGAAAAAAAGCAAATACATGGTTATAGTTTTCGACATATTACCAGTTTTTTTTTTTTTTTCAAAACAGATCCAGAACACCTCTTTCAGATAATCGTTCATGTTTTTAGAGAGGCATCTATCTCATCATATGTGCCTATGAAATCTGTAAAAATATGTGTAACACACATCTTGAAATATTTGTGTTAGGAGAATTAGGTCTTACACATTTGCTTCTTTTTCCACTGTTTTTGGTTATGTTCTGTAGGTTACTATGATTATCCTTTGTTAAAACAGTTCAGGAAATACTAATCTTAAAATGAAATGTAGCCGTATTGGACAGAGTGGAGAATTGCTTTTCCACAGAGATCAATTATTCCAAAAAGGTGAAGACGTTTCTGAAATAATATCATGCTCATATGCTCCAAAAGAAAAACCATCATCTCTTTTGACATTCTTTTAGGAAACTGAGAGATGTATGTTTTATATACAAAAAGAGGTTAATAATAGTTGATAAAGGTATGCAAAATACATACTCCTGTGAAGTGTGAACACACAATTTGTATGTAATACATGCTTGAGCATATAACTTTCCCCAAGACAATGCCAATGTATTCAAATCACCTGAATGTCAAATACTATCATACTATTAAAAAGAATTGTGGTAAATATGAAATCTAAATACCACTGATGATGTCCATGCTGATGTCAACTCCATTCCAGTCCCTCTTTAGCTAAATTCACAAAATGAAGAGGTGTCTTTCTCCAAAGTAGTTTTCCAGAAATTTGTATTTGACACTGGATTTTTCCTACATTTTCACTTTTAAAAGTTCAGAAGCTATTAACTAAAAATGAACTTGTTTTAGAGAGCTAAGAAGATTCTAGACTTATGGGGACATATTTAGTTCTATGAAATAAGCATTACGTTGCTGACTTGAATATTATTTTATCATATAAAGTTGATTTATAAGTGAATACATATTGTGAAAAAATGCCACACTAGGCTTAGTGAAATCTACCAAACTTAATCAAGATAGATATACTTTGTCCTCAAAAAAATAAGAATCTGGTAGGGAAAATAAGAGCTTCGAAAATAATTGTAAAGTAGAAAGTGATATTTAATGAACAGTGGCTGGGTAACATAGTATGAAGGTTCAGATAAGGGAAAGTCTTAAGATGACTCTGACTTCACCCACATACATGTAATAAAGGGAGCAGTCCTTAAATGCATAACTAATGAGAACAAAAGGTATTCAGTATTTTTCAGCCTTACCAAAATATTATTCTGTTAAAGCAGTATTAACTCTATTCAGCGATGGTTCCATATTTTCCATACGTTCATAGATAACATTCAGATATCAAATTTTCATATATGTTTTAATTCATTTATTTATTTCTTTTATCTAGGAGAAATATAATGGTTTCCAAATGTCCTATACTAGATTATTGATAGATTTTGTCATTAGTTTTACTATCGAATACCATGAAATATCAGCTGTTGCAGCCACTAAATAGTTACAAACTGTAGGTACTACAGTTTAATAGTCAATGCATGTCATATGCTTGTACTATGCTAAATATAAAGGATGCAAGATGAGGACTTAAGCAGTTCATATTCGTATTGACAGTATTATCAAAGATATTTTCTTAACTTGTCTCAGTATTAGAATTTACAGCCCATTTTCAGCTTATTGTATCCAAAAATTTCAATCTTATATCCAATAATTTATTTATTAGCATTTGTTGATGACAAAGTGATGCATTAGCACTTTATTTGTTTCTGTGTTGTTTGATTACAACAGTGACATTTTAGCACTCTTTGTGGATGGATGAAAGAAAGCAGGAGGGTGGTCAAGCTAAGTGACAGATATGAAGAGTTGGAGGACATAGGGCTTTCTGTGGGTAAGAAATTGATGAGAAAAGCTTTATGCCACTGACGAGGCTTGCAATTCAGTATTCCCCTACCAAAGGCCCCCTTATTGATGTTTCTGTTTACCAGATCTTGGTTTCAAGATGCCAAGTTGTGAAGAGATACACGAGTTCTTATAAACACTATATCTAAATTTGGTTTGAAAGTCTAATATTTGACTGGGTGCGGTGGCTCATGCCTGTAATCTCAGCACTTTGGGAAGCCGAGGCGGGCGGATCACGAGGCCAGGAGACTGATACGTCTTGGTCAACATGGTGAAACCCTGTTTCTGCTAAAATACAAAAAATTAGCCGGTGTGGTGGCGCATGCCTGTAATCCCAGCTACTGGGATGCTGAGGCAAGAGAATTAGGGGAATTGCTTGAACCCAGGAGGCGGAGGTTGCAGTGAACTGAGATCGTGCCACTACACTCCAGTCTGGCAACAGAGCAAGACTCCGTCTCAAAAAAAAAAAACAAAAAAACAAAAAAACAAAGGCTAATGTTTATACCAGGCAGGTAGAAAAACAAAAATGGACCTTATTGGAACATACATGAGGTTTCTAAAAGTGGAGCTCCTTTGTAAATGTAGGAAGTGATATCAATATTATTATTATATTAATATACTTATTTTGAAGTAACTAAGTTTTTTTATTTCTTTAAAGAAACAATAGATTTGGGGAAAAACCATTTACTCTTTTCATGCACTAGTTTCTAAATCTGTGACATTATACAGGTGTAAATATTTATGAAAATAGTAGAAGTTGCCACTTGCTGTATACTTTTAAATAAGGTATCTCATTTAATCTTTTCTACTGTAAAGTAGTCCTTATGACTTTTATCTCAAAGATCATGACCAGAACAATTTTTTAATTTGCACAGATACGAGGCTTATCATTCTGCTTATTCCAATGTTTATGTTTTTAACCAATTTTTTTGTCTTGCCTCCACTGATTATATATAAAGAATAGTGATGAGAATATAGCTGTAATGATTACTGACATCTTTGAATACTTTCTATATGCTAAGCTAAGGTTTATAAATTAATTCATGTATTCCTCAGAACAATGCTATGAGATAGATACTGTTAATATCCTGATTTTACAGATAGGGGAACTGAGGCACAGACAAGTCCAATTAATTGTGCAACGGTTCTTAATAAGTAGCACAATAAGGAGTTGAACCAAGGTAGCCCAGTTTTAGAATCCATGCTCCTATGTAAAAGAATAAAAACAGATTTTAAAAATACTTATTTTGGATGCTGATAGGAGCTTGATAACATAAATGTTTGGAATACTTTAAAAGACTTGTACTTTCTACGGCATTTGAAGAGACTCCAGAGGAATGGGCAGAAACTAAGAGGATAGAGAGAGAAGGCCTGGGGTGAGGGGTGGGAAGCATTTAGTAGAGTAGGAAGAAATGAGGAATCAGGTGTTCAAGGGAGATTGGTGCTACACTTTTGAGGTCATTGATGACCAGGTAGTGAGTTTAATAATACATAGTGTGGAACATAAACAGACACTTGGTGTTTAGGGCAGTAACCTTACAGGAGTTGTGTTTTGGTGACATTTTATAGGGGAAGTATAGGACACATATAGAATGAAATAGAGATTGTGGTTACACAGAACAGAGATGAAGGACTAGACGAGGGGAATGGCCCTAGAATGAAAAGGAGGACATGTGTGCTGAGAGAAATTTGATAAGGTTGGGCTGCATAGGATGTACCAGCTGACTGGATGATGTGAATATTAAAAGCAATGGGAGTATTAACACTTATTTTTAAAATTCAGTAAGAATTTTAAAAACTTTTAATCAATAAAAAATTCCTTATTTGAGAATTAGATAGGCCAGACGTGGTGGCTCACGCCTGTAATCCCAGCATTTTGGGAGGCTGAGATGGGCGGATCACAAAGTGAGGAGATCGAGACCATCCTGGCTAACGCAGTGAAACCCCGTCTCTACTAAAAATACAAAAAATTAACCGGGCGTGTTGGCCGGCGCCTGTAGTCCCAGCTACTCAGGAGGCTGAGGCAGGAGAATGGCCTGAATCCGGGAGGCGGAGCTTGCAGCGAGCTGAGATCACGCCACTGCACTCCAGCCTGGGAGAGGAGCGAGACTCCATCTCAAAAGAATTATATAAAAATATCAGTAAGTCAAAAACATTTTAAATTGTATTTTATCAGGGATTATAACTTGATTAAATAGAAGATACATGTTAATTTCTTAAAACATTTCATTTCTGTGCCAAATTCTTTTAAAGCACTGGATGGTGACCTATAGGTCACCAAATTGGTAATTTTAAAGTAAACGTAATTTCAACATTAGGCGTATTTTGTTTTTGGCTGAGAAATGTCTCAATGTCAACCAGGCAGTTCTCTTCTCTTATTAAAGTCCATGCTCAGAATGCCTGTGTAACCTATCCTTAGTGATAAACAAGGTGGTAGATAGATACATGATAAAACAAGTTTGCAATGTGCTCAATGTGGCTGACATTTATACTTCTCAGACCTTGCTATTTTAGGGAAGGTATCAGTATAACCAGGGCATTCTTTTTCCTGGAACTAAAAATCCTTAATAATCAGTCACTATTATAAACAGAATGATTTACATACGGGAATCAATAAACAGTTGCATTTGGTTAATGATTATCTGGAGTTAGGAGGGTAGTTATATTTCAAATAGAATAGAAAGCTTTATTGGAATACTTACAGATCTTTTTAGTTTGAGGACCTTAACAAGCTTTTTACAAATAAATGGTTGAAAATAGTTTAAACAGAAAATGTCAGAACATTGATAGATTATGTTTTATTTAATATACAGAGAAAAATTCCCATGAAATCAAGACAGTTTTCAAGAAAAAATATTCTATTTATAAATATTTACAACTTATTAATTATTTAGATTGCCTATGTCCATAAAAATAATACAGAAATTACACTGTCTTTAAGTATAGCATGTTTCTATAAACTAGAGAATAATGTTGACAGTATTTTATTTTGCTTTTGTTAGTATTATGTGAAAGCCACACTTACTACGTGCCTTTCTCTATTATTAGACTTTTTTTCCTATCTAGTTTTTGCTATAAAGGTATAGTATGGTGAAAATCTGTTTAGCTATGTCATTAAGATAATGCTTAGGAAATGCTAATTTTTAAGTAACTAAGATTAAGTAGTATTGGACATTCTTTGCCTTCTTTATTATTCTGTCATTGGGCTAATTTTAAATAGACAAATTCATTCCAAATTATTTTGAACCATTATTTGAACTTCACTGCTGTAACATTCAGGGAAAACTGCATTTTCTACCTAGTAGCATTCAGATGAAGGCATTTGGTCTTAGGTACCTCTTCCAAAAGACTTTTAAGAGATTTGATAAACATAGCAAAAGTGAACAACAGATGATACAAGAAAATCTTTGATCCAGGAGTAGAGTTTCTCTGAGGCTTTGCATGACCTTTCCAAAACATAATTTGAGAAGTTCCTAAGAATAAAAAAATATATATACTTCAACAAGAAAGACTTTAGAAAAATATACTGAAGTAGAATTCTGCATAATGCTTTCTGGGAGACCACATTTGCTGAAAATTGCCTATGGGAAATGACTTTCTCAGAACGATATAGTTTTGAGGGCTGAGATTTTAAATAAATATTTTATTGAGAGCAATTAATTTAGGGAGAAAACTATTATGCCTGTTCTTCTGTAGTTGATTAAAGTTTACTAAGTGCTGAGATCTTTTCCCTTAAAACATTACTTTGCCATGTTAACAATCAGGTCATAGAGGAATCAGTTCATCTTTTGTGTTTTGCTAAAATAATCAATTAACAAACATATTCTGAGCACCTTTAAAGTCAGAGGATTGTAGTAGGTCACAAGAGGGGGATCGAAAGTATAATTACATAGTGTCTTTCCTTCTTTGACATATAATTGAGTTAGGGAGAACGACTTGAAAACCTAACAGTGCAAGGCACTGTACAAGTTAGTACCAAAGGAGGAAACTGAAAGAGAGAAGGAAATTCAAAGAAGGAAGTTTTTGTGGAACTGAATGGCCAGGGAATGGTGTGGGGGAAGAGGGGACATCTGTCATAGGCCCAAAGATTAAGCGCTCTTTTTGGAATATGGAGTGACATAGTAAGAATAAGGTGGAAGTAATGATGAAAGCTACCATATTTGAGTGTCTTTTCTATGTGAGGCCTTGCCAGCTTGTATTGTTTTTGGAAAAACATTGAGTAAAGATAAACAACCTGATCGTGATAGTAGACAATGAGCGAATTGGGCCTGTGAGACAGGAATCATCATCCTCTTAGAGGACATAGACTTAGAGAAGTTATCTTACTTGTCTAAATCTACATAGCTGGTGATCAGCTGAACTGAACTGAAACCAGGCCTTTTCATACTTCAAAACTAGCATTCCCCACCCCTATCTCCACCATCCCATGATTCTGCTGGGAGTGAGTGTGGCATGTTTATGACATAGTAATTTTAAAACTTCACCCGTGCAACAACTGACATAAGTCAAGAAGATAGAAATTTTATTTAAAAGGCTGTCAAATGTGTTTTCATCTTTTTGCTTTGATGTTGGATTACAAATGACGTATAGTCTGACAAATTCTTACACTGTTTCTTGGATTTGTAAAAACAAAACTAAAACAAACTAGGACCCCCATCTCCAGTAGATATGGTATGGAGTTGCAGTGTCATGATGTTATAACAGTGCATTTGGCAGTAGGTAGCCCCATTTGGGATTCCCTCAGAGGAAGCTTGGTGAAGTTTGAAGACAATGTACTTTCTCACCAATAATATGATGCTATAAAATCTTCACCAAGAAATGATAGGGGCAAAAGTTTATAGATCATGGTTGTTTGATTATTTTATGCTTTTATGTTACATCATCTAATTTATACATCAGTCTCTGCTCTCTGTAACTTTACATGTGATGTAGCCTGTGACTTTAAAAGATAAGCTATTAATTGTAGAGTTGTGCTGTTGGAGACCTGTCACTTTGCTAACAAATTCCTCTCTTCATAGAGCTATTTAGAACATATAGCAAATAAAATTATGTGATTATGTGTTTTTAGAGAAAAATTTATTTATATAAAATGAAAGTCTTTGCTTTGCTTTTGACTGCAAGAGAAAGCATCCTTGTCTAGCAAATATTGAGCGCAGAGCCAGTGTGCTACGTATCATGCTATACCCTTTGGAGGATGAAGAGGTAAGATGTGCCTGTTCTCAAAGTAATTTCCAGTATAGTGATAGAAATATTCACAAATAATGGACAGGCAAAACAAAGTGGGCACAAAGAAGCCAAGAATAGGCTGTTTGTGGGCAGAGTGTGGAATTTGCCTAAAACCGTTCGGTAGACAGATTAACTCTTTAGATACTTTATATTATATTGGAGAAGAGACAAAATCAACTCATAATTTATTAAAATGATGTGATTTGATATGTAAACCATTTAGTTTTTCTGTTCAAGTGTTTGATAAATAAGTGTGATGCCACCATAGTATCATCCTGGACTAGACAGAAGAAATTAATTTATTTCTGATGCTGGCAGTTTCGGAGAAAGGAGGGGACATAACAGTTCATCTGAATCTTCCTCATGCTAAACTCCTGATTGGGAGCGGGTTAAAACACTCAGGATTGGTAACCAAGTTGCAGAGCCTACAGCTTTTATGTTAACAGAAAAAAAAAATCAATTAGAGAGAGGTGAGTTGTATTTAAGTTTAATGAGAGAATTTAAAATATGCACATGATGCTCTTTTTTCCTCCAGTTTTTCTTTCTACACAGGGAAGAAAGTTGTATTTTGTAGGCTAACTTTCAGACTTTGAAATGGTGAAAGTGCAACTGTGCATATTCTTCTATAAGACCCCATTCGGCTGTGATGTGTTTGTTCCTTGTTTCCAGGGTTTAATCTGCATTCTAGGTTAGAAAATTCAGGATTTTATTGCTTATTATTATTCACTTTTAATCACAAATATTTGTTTAAAGCCCATTACATATAAAGTTTTACTGTAAGATTTTAATTGCAATTTTTAAGATAAATTAAGAATATGGTTTCTAATTTTCTGAAGTTTATGGCCTATAGAAAAAGGCCCATTCATAAGTGAAATAATAAAAGCAAAACAACAAAAGGTCAGAACTTTAGCCATTCTAATAATTAGTAAAATAGCTACTTACCTCGTAGGAACTTACTGTTTTACCTGTGTGATCATACATAGCTCGTATACAATTCTGTGTGATTTAGGCATTGTTATCTTTCTGGCTCAGAAGTGAGAAGATTGAGGCTTGGAAAGATTAAGGTTAGGGGATTTGCTCAAGGGTCATATGGTAAGGTACTGTGAGAGCTGAGATCTCAACCCAGGAGTTCTGCTGTTTTTCTGCTTGTTTATTTCTATCAGTATGGTATGAATTAGGTACACAAATACTCATTGCATGTAGATTTGAGACCTACTCCAAGTTAATTCTGGAGAAACTCAATGAGGAAGATAAGATGTGGAAGATGTTTTTTTAAGCATTGTGGTCATAAAAGAGCAGACTATGGAATGGACTTTGAAGTTTCACTAGCTTTGAAAGGAGGGATATATCGAATAGCCTAATCTGCCTGTGTGGTTTGCTCAGTATTAGTTCTACTCACACCTAATACCCTCTGCCCCAGCACTCGCCAAGATCAGCAAAATCTACTTTTAGACTCAAAATCATTACCACCTGTGAAGTTTCTGATGTCACTTCTGAGTGACATAGCACTCTGTCAATTGCTCTGTTGGATGGCTTGCTGAATGGCACCTTTTAAGAAGTGTCTTGAGCCCAAAAAGAGTTTCAAATGCTCTTGTAATCTATTCAGCTGCATTATTGAAGGTATTAGAGTAATTCAATTCATTTTTCATCATTAAAACACAGAAATCTATTGCCAGCATTAAAAAAGACAAACATATCATTGAAAATTTAATAGCTCTACATTCACTTGGAGATTTCCGATAAACTTTTCTCACTTCCCCGCAAATCCCTAGTAATTAGAGCATGTCCCTGTATGTATGTGTGCATGTTTTTGTGTCATATCCCTATGTGTCTATATATTCCATAAATGATTATGAAGTAGTGCACAAGTTGTAGCTAAAAATGAAATAGAGTAAATGTATGAAGCTAAGGGATCCATTCTCCAACTAATGAGTTAGTTGACAAATTTGCTCTGAAATATTAATATCATTTTGTGGTTCCCTGTATTGAATACAAGTGTGGGCTTGTGAAAATACAGTATCCACAGACCCTAAATAGAAACAAAATAAAGGTATTCTAATATACCTTTGCAAATTTAAAGTTTTAACTTATTCATATAACAGTTTTCTGCTTGTCAGTGACCTGATATCAATGTATTTGAAAATGATTTTACCTTTAAGTACCAAGAATTCTTAGGGATACGTGTGTGTGTGTGTGTGTGTGTGTGTGTGTGTGTGTGTGTATTCAGATTAAAGATTCCATGCTAATATACTAATTTTTTGGCAAGAAAATTAAGCACCTATATTTCAGTTTAATAGTACTGTGGTAAATTAAATATGTTAAACATGCAGATTCTGTTACATTCACATAATATTAATTTGAAGTTTTAATGTTCTAGGCACTGTGCTAGATATTGAATACATAATGGTAAACATAAACAGATAGTAAACAGTTATAAAATTCAGACATCTCTCAATTTTCAAATTGGCCATTGCAGAAATAGTGACATTTTGTTAGGTTTTGTTGCCACAAGATTTTCAAAAATTAAAAAAAATTATTCATAGATGCCAGTAAATATTTATTTTACAGCATCTACCAATGTTAGATTTACTATGCATGAAGGAAGGATTTTATTTTCATGTAAAGAAAAACACCATTTTATGCTTAGCATCAATGCTTTACAATTAAACAGGAGAAATAGCATCACGAAATAATATGGGAAGAGAAAACTCATTTTGAGCAGCAGCAAAATGTTGTGAGTTTAAAAGGTCAGGCTAGTACAGGAGGCTCCAGTTTTGCCACTCACTGTGCAGAATGCTGTGACAGTCAGGCTGATACAGCTGAAAATATCTGCAGCTTTGGAAGCCTTGTAAGTTTCAGAAGGTCGTTTTGGCATCATGATAGGAGCACAGATTCACATGGAAGGTCAAACTGGACAGCCAGGCAAGAAGATAGGTTGCTGGCCCAGTGCTTGTAGATTTTAGAGCAATCACCAACTGCAGTAACTGAGTATTTTAATTCAGGGCAGCCGTCTTTCATTGACATATTTATAGAGGAATGAACTTTACTTGGTGGGGAAATTATAAATTTCTTTTTCTCTTCTGAAACTTTAAGTGTTGCATCTACAACTTTCCCTGGTACCAAAACAAACGTTACTTTAATTTTGTTTATGTGTGATGTATACCCCATCAAGCTTACAAAAGTAAAGTGCACGTCAGATAGGACTGTCTTTTTTTTGTTTTGTTTTGTTTGTTTTGTTTTGTTTTAATCAATTAGAAGGCAAAGAAATGGAACAAGTACTTAAGATGAAATTGAGCACTAAATTTATCTCTCAGCTTCCTGGCAACTGAAGCAGAAGCTTTCGGGAGTAAAAAAATCCTGAGTTTATTTGTTAAGATTTCTTCAGATCCCATATACTGTCTTATTCTTAGCCCTTCGGGTGTTTAGTTAAATATTCTGACTCTGCCCTTGGGTGAAGTCTTGAATGGGTGAATTCCAATTACTTAAGAAGTGAAGGCTGAATTCTTTAGCCTGCCTTTAAGGCCCTTACTGATTTGGCTTCAGCCCAAAGTTTCAGGGTCAACTCTTGCCAGCCCCATTACATATGGGTGTTCCATACAGACCAGTTCTCCCAGTGTTCATATGCAGTGCTTTCCCACATCCCTGCCATTACTGTCTGGATTTTTACAGTCTGAATTTCTACCCCTTTTTGTCTCTAACCAAATGGAACTTGTCCTTCCAGACCAACCTTACATTTCTTATCCCTTTTGAAACTCCCTTGACCTCTCTCTTTAACTTATCAAACTTTCTTGTTCCCTCTACTGTATACTTCTCGCTTTCTTTTTTATATGTAGTTATTTGTGTGTTAGTTTTATACCTTTAATTAAGCATCAAATTCTTAAAGGCTGGATCCAAGTATTCTCGCTACATCTAGGCTACATATACAAGGTGGTCAATAGGCAGTTAATATAATCAATACACATATTTTATGTGTACTGTTTATTGTTAATGAATACGTTTATTCATTTAATAAAGTTACTGTTAAATGTATTTGAATTTCTTTAAGGAAAACATTTCTTTTCCTAGGATAGCAGGGAACAAAGAAAGAAAACCTAAAAAAAGAAGCACAATTAGAAAAACACACTCCTGTAATTTTTCTCAAAGGAAATATTTTGAGGCAGCAGAACCAGGATTATAATTTTTTAAATTGTTTTGACTTGGAGTTTTCTTTTTATAAGTTAACTTAATATTTGTGATTTCTCTGTGCCAAAAAGTAACCAGTATTAATAAAGAACAGCTTTGGTACATGTAAAAGAAAAAAAGTCATTTATGCCATTTCAATCCCTCAGTGCTTTCTTTCTGACATATTTTTAATGGTTTTATCAGCTGTTAATTAAGTTGGTGCAAAAGTAATTGTGGTTTTAAAAAACATTGCAAAAATTGAAATTACTTTTGCACCACCCTAGTAAAAAATTGGCATGACTATGGCTTTGAAATATTTCAGACAGTATTCCATCTCCTTCATTGCTCTTCAAATACTGTTTTAGTAGTTTATCTAGATCAGTCTTACTGTATGCATAGTCAGCATATATCAGTTTTATACTTTTAAAGCAGCATTGCATTTTACCTATGTGGAATTTTTCTGCTGACATATTTTAAGCTTCTCTAAGAAAAGCTCTGAAGAAAATGTAGACTCCTGTTGCTCGGAGGGCTGATAAATAAATTTTAAAAATCATACTCAAAGACCACTTCATTGACAATTAATCTTTCAAAATCAGCTACTGAGTATTTAGAACTTCATAATCTATTCAAAATTGATTAACAATCTTAATTGAGAATACATTTGTATCTGAAATGTAGAATTTTCTTGTCTCCAGGTATACATTATTAATGTTTAGTGTCTACCCCATGGACATAAAAGAGCAATAGCATCCATTCTCAGCTCTGCAAAAGTAGACCATCTTATCTTCTCTAGAATCAATATTCAGGGGTTTCTCCTTCACTTACACACACCTAACTGAGCTAACCACAAGCAATGCAGTAGTGGTACCTCCAATATATCCCACTCACCCCCCTATCTCTCCCTTTTTTTGGCTTCTGTTGTATATATTAGTAGTCGCTGTCATTTCTACCAAGTTTGGTATTAAATTGCTAGCATGTATCGTGAATGAAGTTTTACGTTTGAAATCAGAAGAGCTGATTTGGAGTCCTGGTTCTTCCATTTATTTAGCATAGGGATTTTGATGGGTCAGTCGCTTAACCATGCAAGCCTCGATTTATTTGTTCACAAATGAGCAAAATAATATAACCAACCATCTCTTAGAGTTGTGAGGAACAAATAATTAGGATGAAAATAAATTGCATGTCAATATATAAGATATCATTTGCTATTTTTGAATAATAGAATGTATAAGTTGTTGGGGGGAAAGTACATTTCTCTGCTTGGCTTTTTCAATGGAAACTTTTTGTTTTTTTGAGACAGGGTCTCCCTTTGTTGCCCAGGCTGAAGTGCAGTGGCATGATCTCATCTTACTGCAGCCTCACAGGCTGAAACAATCCTCCTGCCTCAGCCTCCCAAGTAGCTGGTACTGCAGGCATGCACTACCATGCCTGGCTAATTTTTGTATTTTCTGTAGAGACGGAAGTCTCGCTGTGTTGTTCAGGCTGGTCTCAAACACTTGGGCTCAAGCAGGACTCCCGCCTTGGTCTCTCAAAGTGCTGCGATTATAGGCATGAGCCACTGTGCCCATCCTGAAACATTTGTTTTTAAATTAAAGAACCAAATGAACACCTTGCAGATTTTATGTGTAAGCCAGAAAGAAAGCTCAGTACATGCATAGAATGTAGCACAAGCCAGCTTTTCAAAAATTAATCTTTTTAAGGGGCATTACATAATGAAGGAGCACACATTTTCAGTTTTATCCAGGATAAAAGTGGTTGTTTTTCCCCCCTGCTAACTTTAACACAGAGGTTTTACTTTAATTTAAATTCCAAGGACTAGGTTTTTGTTGTATATGAAGAAAATAATTCGACTAAATCCAATGTAAATGTTTTTCCTTATTCTTTGGGGGCACACACACACACACATTAATCCTCATTTTATATTGTATTTATAATATATATTTAATTATATTTTATAGGTTGAATAGGTTCCTTGTTTATCTTTTTTACAAAATAATTTTATTGTTATAAATTCTTATTATAAGCAATAAATAAGGAACCTAAATATCACAATCTGTAAAGCGTTTTGTTTGTGTGCGGTTATATATGATAGTTCATTAGACATTTGATAGGAAAATATGGAAAGTTTTTAGATTGCTACATGATTGCTCTTTTAATTTGTTCGGTGTATTCCTTTAAATATTGTGAGGAATTTTTTTACCAGTGAAGTAGCTTTTGCATGCTAAGTTGTAGTGAACTGCTGGGCAGAACTAAAACGTAAATGGTTTGAGGAATGATCAATAGTTGTATATAGTGGCCAGGTGCGGTGGGTCATGCCTGTAATCCCAGCACTTTGGGAGGCCGAGGCGGGCGAATCACGAGGTCAGGAAATCGAGACCATCCTGGCTAATAACGGTGAAACCCCATCTCTACTAAAAATACAAAAAATTATCCAGGCGTGGTGGCGGGCGCCTGTAGTCCCAGCTACTTGGGAGGTTGAGGCAGGAGAATGGCGTGAACCCGGGAGGCGGAGCTTGTAGTGAGCCGAGATCATACCACTGCACTCCAGCCTGGGTGACAGTGTGAGACTCCGTCTCAAAAAAAAAAAAAATTGTTGTATATGGTGTAGTATCTTAGAGTGATGTGGAGTGGCATGCATGATTTAAAATAATAATAATCATAACTGAGCTTTTTTGTAACATTTTATAAGCATACTAGTTTGCTGAAGTAGTTGATAGAGTATAATCAAAGATCGTGTCACCAAATCTTTAAATAGGTCATTTTATCAGCGAAGATCCTCTGGTTTCTTAGGTAAAGTTATAGGGTAGAAACAGAGTAAGCAATCTCTGGTAAGAGTAATATTTTAGCCTTGGTCAATTATGGTTGCCAACATTTAATGGAATTAAAAATAACCTGGGAAAACGTAGATTCCTGGTTTCTATCCTCAGTAGGTCTAGGGTAGGTCCCAGGAACAGTATATATTTTTGACAGTCACCTACGAGTGACTGATTCAGATAATCCAATAATCTTTTTGGAGCATCAGTATCCCAGAGAAACAAATGTTGCTGTTAATAAACAATTTGCAATTATTTCAGTTTATTAGCTAGCTACGATTGCATTCTGATTTGCTGCGGAAAGCTAGTCATTACTTTTTAAGAGCATATGATGCTGATGGAAACATATAGAGCTTTAATCCCTGTCTCATTAAAAGGATGTAGTTTATTCTTTGTGTTTCCTTATTTGTTACAGCTTTTGCAGAATGCATAGAACCTTATGTGCAATTAAAATAATTAAGAAAAGGGTATTGTTTTCTATTCAGCAAGGGAACTAAATCTCATGCTCCCTTATAGTTTCTATTCAATATGCATTCTCTTTTGAAAGTACAAATTTGTAATAATAAAATTTTCGATCTCCTGAAAAGTCTGACTTTATTTATACTCTGACAACATGGTAAAATCACATTGTCAAAATAAAAGCATTGGAAATGCTCACATTCTGCCAACCAACCATATTTAAAGTCTTATAAAAATTCACTTTCAGGTACTTTATTCTGTAGACTGTTATTTAATAACTAAGAGAGTTTGAGGAGGACAAAGTGAGGTCAGAATGTTTTTATTTTCCAACAGGACATACATGCAAAGGCATAATCATACAAAAGTATATACCTATCTTGGTTATTTTAATTAGAAGTGCATGCTGCTTCAGGGAGACTCCCCACTCCTGACTCAGGAATGACTACAAGTGGAACCCCAGCCTCAGGGAAAATTACTACATGGGAAAATATGCTTGGGTCTACATGAGTTTTCCAGAGTTCTGTTGTGCCTTAGCTAGTTTGATAATGCTTTGCATTATATATAGCAGTTGTCAGAAACCATTTCCTTTAATCAGTTAGCATCTAAAAAAAGAAAGAGTAGCAGATATTTTCTGACATTTGTGGAAATAATGTGTTAAAAAAAAGCATTCCCATACTCTTATGACATAGTGTTGTCAGAGATTTCCCAAGTATAACGTGCCCTGCAGATTCTTAAAACTGCACATTTTCCTTTGGTTAATAAGAAAACAACAATAAAGTGTTTATTGTCCATTTTGATACTTTGTCAACCCAAACATTTTTTCTAAATTCCAGCCTCTGTTTCTTTGTAAATAATTACAAAATGCAAATACTATGATTGTTTTAGGAATGAAATGCTATGCTTTGATGCAACAGGAGTTGAAAACTGATTTTACAAATGTTTCTATTGATTAGCTGCTATATGAGGGCTAACAGTTGAAAATATTTTGGAAAAATACAAAAACAGGCTTTTAGTTCTATTTACAGAAAAAGACATACTTTTTTTTGCATGTTCCCACAAGAGAAATTTACAGTGTAGATAAAGTACAGCATAGGCTTAACAAATATAGAAAAATATGTTATTGACTCTTGGCAGTACATATTGGTAAAGGTTTTCTTGAAGTTTTTTATTCTAGTTCAAAGTTAATACGTATATGAATATACTTCATGTTCTAAGGATTTATATTATTAAAATTACTCAAATATAAGCATAGCTTTTTACATACAATTTCAGCATTGATTAAAAGAGTGAAAAATTGGCATTACCTTAGCTGATTACTGATAACAGAATGGACATATGGTGGAGTAATATATAATTGTTAAAAAGTAATTCTATTGATCTGTTTCTATTGACATAGAAAGATCATTAACATATTTTATATTGTAGAATATTAACATAATTTATTGTTTAATCTCTGGACCTAGTTAGGTATGTGAATTATGTGAAACCTTCCTCAAAGGATATTTAAGTTACATTGAAGTGAAAATAGGAGTTGTCAATGCATGTCTTTGTTTTGTGGCGTATCTTAGTCTTATTTTAAACCAGGGAAAACCAGCTGGGTCTTGAGTCACCGTTAGTCAGTGAAAACATTTTTCTTGTTTGTGAGCATATGTGAGTTTATTTTTTTTTTTTTGAAAAAAAGTCAGGTTAAACTGACATATAGTGTTATGAAGAATAGATATTATGAGGAATATATTCAGTTAACATTGGTATATTTTTTAAAGTATGTTTGAGATTATTCGTAAAAAGTAATCCTTAAGGTCAGTTGTATAAGTCAATAGAATTATCCATAGGATTGTAATGTGAAACTGTGTAGCACCTATGTGGCTTGAGTATTTGTAAGTTTGGAATAAGAAATACGTTAGTGAAATAATAGGGACTTTTACTGATTATATGGAATGGAGGAAGTATTTGTGTATTATGTTGTGTCATGAGAAGTTCACTAATTTATTTTTTTGGGATACATTTGAGCAATTCCATATTCATTCGTAATTGGTTTTAGTCATTGTATTCTGAAGAATAATTATTTTAGATCTTTTTATTTTATTATAGGCATAGATTTTTCTATACTTTTCTCATAATGATTAATAAATCACATATTTTGGGCCATATTCAATACAAATAAGCTAATACAATTTTCCTGATGGAGGTTATCATGCAAGGTTTAAAATCAGACATTTGGAAATTCAAAATCTATTTGTTAAGATAAAGCTTGTGTGGTCAGATTTAGTGGGTAGTATTGAGGGCAATTATCACATTCAATTTTTAGAAATTTTGAACGGTGTGGCAACTATTAAATTTGATCCTAATGAGATATGCTTTATACTTTGGGCAGGTTTTTTAAAAAAATTATATCTGTCATTTTTTTCACATGTTGATTTTGTAATTTATCCTACTTGAGTCTGCTAAAATAGAAAACAAATATAGGTTAATTATGGAGAAGATCTTATGACTGTTGGTTGTGAGAATGATTTCTGTGTGAGAGAGAATGTTGGAATAGAGGGGCAAAGAGGTACAAAATGCAGCAAATTTCAACAATGTATGAGGTGCTGTGGAAATATTTTCTTAGTTCTCTGATGGATTAACTTCATACTTAGTTTTGTATTGTGCAGTAATGTCATTAGGGATGCACAGATGAATTTGGTACCATTTTTAAAGCAGTGAACATCATATTTTAAAATGTTTTAGGCAGGGATGCCACCAACCTCAGCAAGAAGCTTGGTGATGTTCAGCAGATACAGAGGTTGAATATGAAAACTATGATTTTGGCCCTTAGTTACTGTGTCAAATAAAATTATACTCATTTAAGTAAACTTTAGAATCAAAGTCTATAATCAGGGCATTGTAATGGGAATTACAGTATTACTGTGTATTGCATTTCATTTAGCGTTCACATTTTTGTTGTGTTAGTTCTACATTGACAGATTTGGATTGGGTCACTGTACCATTCTTCCTGAAAATTGCCAAGATGATGAGATTTGATTTTTCTACCATTTAGTTCTTGAGCACATAACAGCATGTTAAATTTTGCTGTAGTCTGTGTTCTGATAACCTATTTACTATTTTTAAATATTAAATGATATGTACAGATCAGATATGTCTACCTGAGGCTAACAAGATAATGTCTTTGTGTAATATATAGGTAAATAAAACACTAATTAGGAATAGTGCTTTCTCTTGTAGAACAATTAAGTAGCATTCATAATTTTATCTCATTATACCTTCTTGTATAAGGAAATGTTAAAATACTTCCTCTTTGAATAGCATCAGAAAAAATGCAGTGTTTCTTTTGCTGGAATTGAAGACTGGTTCTGTCAGAAATTCACAGATAATTATTTAAATATTTTAAATTTGCAAAGCCACATAAATCTGTTTCAAATATTCTGTGGCTCAAAATATCTTTCTTCAACTTCATAATCAAGGAGGTATTTAAATATGTTGCTATTTTAACTTAATCGCCTCATGTTCTCTTTCCAGTGAGTGACGTTTGATGCTGGTTTCATTCACTTATAAAGGTGACATCCCCAGGGTACTAAACCGTATAGCTTAAGCATTGTAATTTGTCAAAAATACAAACTAGTCTGATATACTAAGAAAAATATTCAGTCATATCACAAATATTAATTGTTTGCTTCCTCTGGGCCAGGCACTGTTTTGGTGATCTGTTTCTATTAATGAAGAACTAAGGTAACAACTGCCTTCTCTTATGGAGCTTACATTTTTGTGGCAAAGGCAAGTGATAAGCAGATAGCGAGATAAGTGTGCAATATTAGTCTGCTTTCTTCACAGTACTACGTAGTATTAGGTGGGTTTTTTTTGTTTGTTTTGTTTTTTGAGACGAGGTCTCACTCTGTTACCTAGGCTAGAGTACAGTGGCTCAGTCATAGCTTACTGCAGTCTTGAACTCCTGGGCTCAAGCGGTATTCCCATTTCAGCCTCCCAAGTAGCTGGGACCACAAGCACATGCCATCATGTGTGGTTATTTTTTTAAAAATGTATTTTCTATAGAGATGGGGTTTCACTATGTTGCTCAGGCTGGAAGTGTAATGTTATGTACTTCTCTCAAAACAAGTCTGGACTGCTGTTGGGAGGAAAGGAAGTCTGGGTGCTCTGGATGGTGGGCTGAAAATCTTCCAAGAAGATAACTTTGCAGTAGGGACTTGGACGAAGGCCTATTGGGGTATAGAGCTAGTATGCAAAGTACAGTGATTCATTGTAATAATTATCTTCTAGTGAGCTTAAACCTTTTACATTTTTAAAAATTTTGCCTGATATAGGAATTAATTCAAAATTCACTTTTAAATTATTGCCTGTATAGAAGCTTTATGTTCTGTTTTGTCCTAAATATAAATACTTAAGGATCAACAATCATTTTCTAATTTGAATGCAGTTTAGTTGCCTCTGGAATTCTAATCTTTGGCAGTAGTATGTCACCTAAACAACACTCCTTCATTATCCTTCCTACAGTAGACCACTAGGTGATTTAGGGAACCAAACTGTTGAATGGATCAGAATTCTAAAAGACTATTTCGACAGACCTTAGGCTACTTATTTGAGTTAGTAAACACAGTCTTCCTTTCTTGGCAGCAGCTAGTCTGAAATGTGTCAGACCAGCAGGCCACATTGGCATTCTCTATGCCATTCCAGAGGATGTGTGATTGAAAGTTATCTTTTTCTTTGCAGTATTGCTAAAACTTAGTCATTTACATATCTCCTTCATGATTTTTATTTATATATAGTCTGTTATGTATATATGTGTGTATATATGTATATATTCTTTAAATATTTTTAAAAAATTTATTTAATTAATATATATATATTTTTCAGACAGGGTCTCACTCTGTTGCCCAAGTTGGAGTGCAGTGGTGTGATCATGGCTTACTGCAGCCTTGACATCCTGTGCTCAAGCAGTGTTCCTTCCTCAGCCTCCCAAGCGGCTGGGACTACAGGCATTTGTCACCCTGCCTGACTAATTTTTGTATTTTTTGTAGATATAGGGTCCTTCTGTGTTGTTCAGGCTGGTCTCGAACACCTGGCCTCAAGCAATCCTCCACTTCAGCCTCCCAAAGTGTTGGATTACAGGCGTGAGCCACGGTGCCTGGCCCTTTAAATTTGTAAATTAAACTAATTTCTTCCTAAGTTATAATATTGATGTAATCACAGACTGGACACACTAGTTTTAGCATTCTCATCCATCTGTTAGAATGATGTTGTTTGTCCATCACCTGAAATTGCCGTGGGTCCTGCTGGTAGTGTGCTTACCCCTCACCGAGAAATACGTATCTCTGCTTTTTGCTATGTGGAGTTGAATAGTGCTGAAGACTGCATTAACTCATTCAGATGACAATTCTTCCCATATAATATATATATATTAATATAATATATAACATCTTTGTTACTCTACTTAGCACCTTAGTGAATACAGAGATAGCTGTACAGCCTCCAGAAATGCTAAGTTGACTGTGTATGGAGATCTCTGTTAATATTTGGGACAAACCCTGGGAATAATTGTGTGAGCAAACTTAATTTACTAAAGAACTGCATTGCTAATTATGAACTTGTTGACACCAGTAAGCCAGGGGAAGAAGTTGTGGTTTTGGGCAAGGGTTTCTTTCTTATCAACTCCAAACTTACAGGGTGAAGTTAGCCATCTCTTTCAGTTACATTAAAACTGCCTTACTAAACAAAAATCATAATAAAGAACCTCAAACATGACTTGTTAACATCTTCACTATATAACTTATATCAACATTAAAAGCGTATTAAATAAAAGTCTTCAAAATTACCAGCTAACTACTCTGGGATGTAATTGGACTGATTGCCTTATTTGCTTTAGAAGAACTTTTGAAATGATAAGTAAACATATGTGAGCAAGAAATTTAACCTTGCTCATAGAGGCCGTCCTGTTCTCCAGAAGAGAATTTCATTTTCATACCTTGTAAACATCTCTTTTTCTTCTATAGCAGTAGATATGTGACTCTTAAATAGGCCTTCATATGAAGCCAAATATATATATGTAATCTTTAAGAATAAGTGTTCAAAGAATAAGAATAATTTCATTCTTCTTTATCCTTTTCTTGGTTTTTTATTATCTCTGTCATTTCAAATTGTTATTTCTTTCCTTTTTATTTTCTGCCTTATATTTATCTTAAAGTAGAATTTATACATGATTTCTGATATCATTCAAGAAGAAATTGGTTCTTATGGAGGAATATTGGTATTGTAGACGATATCAGATAAAGCAAGAAACTCTATAGCGTTTGGAATTTGATCAGTAGGTTAAAGAGGGACTGCTGTTAGCTATTATTCAGATTTTTAAGTTTGATTCTTACAATATTTTTGTTGTTCAGAGAAGTTTATTATAATGTATTGAAATATAGGCCAGATATTTACCTCAGAAGCAATGTACCCATTAGTACTTATCTTTGAAGTAGAAATATTTCCTTTAATAATTATTTAGAGACAAAATTTATTTTAGGCCAAATATGTTTGCAAGAATTCTCACAATCTGGACATTACCCACATATATTTAAACGTTATATCTATCTATAGAACAAAACTCCATTACTTAGTTAAAGGAATGTTTTGTGAATTCAATATTGATCCAAATTCTATAAAATCTTAATTTACCAAAAGAGATTTCTATTTTTTGAAGTTCTTTTTTTTTAAATATAGATAAGACAATAATCTGATATCAGTACTTTAGTGAAATCAATCTATAGGATATAATTTGAGTTTGTTGCCCACAGTGCCGTATATCAAGGGCAGGCACATACATTATCAAGTCCAGCTAGACTAATGCATAAAGGCCAGTATTTGTTTTAATTGTTCAGTATCTATGCCTGAACTAATTATTAATATTTTGATTATCATCCTTGTCTATTTCCTTTACAATTAAATGGTACAAATCTATGTTTATAATTCTTTCAATAGCACTTTTGAAGCAAATAGAATTTTGTCTGCTACAGAAAATAAAGATAATCAGAACACTGATTTGCAAGCATTTTAGTAATCAAAGTTTATTTTGTACTTGAGTGGGACTGTCTGTAACCTGGCAAAAAGGAAAAATAATCAGCTCTAGAAATTAATTGTTAGTTGTATTTAGATATGACTACCAAGCAATGCAGATCTTTCTTGTGGTACCAATCTTCATATATATATTGTCTGGATGCTATAGACATGATTAAATAATCTGTTTCGTCAGGGTTGGGACCACATCCTTTTATACGTGTTTATTTCTGTAAGTATGAATAAAGTTTACTCATTTATCAAACATTTTTAAAAAAGGTCTGTTATGTTCCAAGAACTGTGTGATGGGGAATGTTGGACCTACAACTTGTTGTCAGGGCATATATAACATTGAGGGGGAGAGGTACAAAGAGATACAAAGTATCAAAAACATTCTGAGATGGAATAATGTTTAGCATAGTTGGCCCAGCCCTATAGAGAAGGGGATTTTTGAACAGCAGTTTAAACAAGGAGAAGAAATTTGCCAAGTTGCAGGGGTGAGGAAGTGTGTCAGAACAAACAGGGAGTTAGCATGTAACAAGTCCCAGGAGCTCACACATGCCTTGGCACCTGCCAAGAACCCTCAGCAACTCCTCTCCAGGCGGGGGATACAAGAGGTACAGCACTGGAGAAGCAACAAGATAAAATGTGTCAGTTTGTTAAAAGGGAAAGGTTCAAGAAAGAGGGAGTTGTAAATCATGTTACAGGTCAAGCAAAGGGCAAGAACAAAACATAGTCTTTGGACTTGGCTTTCCTGACAGCATTGATGACCTTTGCTGAGCAGTAAAGTAATGGGTGTGAAAGTCAGACTGATAAGGATTCAGAAGTGAATGGGAAAGGAAGAAGCAGAAAAACAGCATGGTAGATATTCGCTTGGGAAGGATGGGTTAAGTACATTAGGGAGAGGAGGATGCATAGCCAGGGCAGGGTCCTCTTCCTCCTGCCATGTCACCCTCTGCATTTTGGAGTTACTTTAGTACATTTGTAAGCTAAGAGAAGGAACTGCTGAAAGACAAAGTGCATGTATAGAGGAGGCAGAAAGAGAAGGAGGTCTTGAGAATGAATGAGTCAAGGTGGAGGCTTGTGGAAGTTTAACTGTAGGCAGGAGGAGGGAGAACTGGGAGACAAAGAAACAGAAGGATGGGTTAACGACTCATAGATAGGAAGGTGGTTTCCTATCCATTTCATATGGCTATGAAATACTCATGACATATAATGTTATGATCCACTGTTGCTAATGAACATGGAGAAAGAGTAATGAAGTTTTAGAAAAGCTGCTGTGTGCAATGAGACAGGGAGCTGTCCAAGGACAGGGCTAGATTGTGAGGCAGTTTTGAAAGGGCCTACGTGACCCTGGAACATTATTTATAGAGGCAGTGATTGTGTGTGTGTGTGTGTGTGTATGTGTGTTCAAGTGTATGTTTGTTTCAGTGTGTTCATGTGTTGTATTCATATATGTGTTCATGTGTGTTTGTATGTTTTGTACCCTAGAGGTAATCCAAATCCTGATACAGTAATTGATAATTTAATTTACCAGTATTTTTGGAACTCCCATCTATTTTGCATCACTATGCTAAGCCATGGGGTTACTGAGATGAATAATATTTTTTCTGTCCTTAAAACCATATGGTCTAGTGGGTCAGTTATATAAGGAAATAAAACGCTGTATAGGGCATAAGTGCAGAGATAATTCAGAGAAGGTGGTATTTTAATATATGGATGAATAGAGATGGCGGTAATGACATCTTGGTAGCTTTTGGAGGAAGTGACATCTTAGTTGGCTTTAGAGGAAGAAAATAGTTACAGGTGAGGCACTTGAAGATTCTGAAGAGAAGGACTAAAGAGATTGTTGACCATGCAAGTGGTCCATTCTCAAGGCATGAAATCATTGAGTAATTCTTTGTGCAGAACAAAGATTCAGGAAGACAGACACAGCTTACACTTTATGATTGGACCTTTTTTTTTTTTAATATAGAAACTGGCATTAGGACCTAGAAGCTTTTTTGAAAACCAAAATATTTCTTGAACACTGGAATGAGGTTTTTTTTTGTTTTGTTTTGTTTTGTTTTTTTTTGAGACGGGTTGGAGTGCAGTGGCGCAATCTTGGCTCACTGCAACATCTACCTCCCAGGTTCTAAGTGATTCTCCTGCCTCATCCTCCTAAGGAACTGGGATTACAGGCGCCCGCCCCCATGCCTGGCTAATTTTTTGTATTTTTATTAGAGACTTTTTTTGTCATGTTGACCAGGCTGGTCTCAAACTCCTGACCTCGCTCGTGATCTGCCCACCTCGGCCTCCCAAAGTGCTGGGATTATAGGCGTGAGACTCTGTGCCCAGCCATGGTTGGTTTTTTTTTTTTTTTTTTTTTTTGAGACAGCGTCTTGCTCTGTCACCCAGGCTGGAGTGCAGTGGTACAATCTCAGCTCACTGCAGCTTCCGCCTCCCGTGTTCAAGTGATTCTTCTGCCTCAGCCTCCTGAGTAGCTGGGATTATAGGCACCACTACCATGCCTGGCTAATTTTTGTATTTTTAATAGAGATGGTGTTTCACCATGTTGGTCAGGCTGGTCTTGACCTCCTGACCTCTTGATCCACCCGCCCCAGCCTCCCAAAGTGCGGAGATTACAGACATGATCCACCATGCTCGACTGATTTTTTAAATCTCTATCAAAAGTTGTAGTCTTACTGTAGTATTTTCCAACTAGTTTTGGAAAGTAGGTTTTTTTAAGGAAAATTAGTGTTAAAATGGCAATATTAATCTTAAACAATTTTTAAGTTCTAGATGTTCATGTTTTTTAACGTACATATGTATTTATATCCTATACTTTAATTCCAAAAATTATAAACATACCATATGCCAACAGAGCAATTTTGGCTCATGAAGAAGTATAATCAAATACTAGTTATCATACTGTGTTATTGCCTCTTTAAAATGTGAAGATTTTACTTTTTAAAGCCTTATTTTCCTCATTGGCCACATTCAAAAAAAAAAAAAAAAGAAAAGAAAAGAAAAAGAAAAATCCTGATAGAGAAAGTAAGTTGTTAAAAGTAAAAATGCCCTGCTCTAAGTAGTCTTGTGGTGCTGAGTTAACTGATCCTCAGGCAACAGGGGATCCCTCATCCCCCACCCTCCAGCTTTGTTTGGAATTGTACTTCTGAAGTGCATCACGCTGCTCAAATCAAATTGCTCACTTAATATTTAATGTTTCTGCGATGGAATCACTTTCTCCCTTGAGGTTGACTTCAGATTTACCAGACACACTGACAACACTGCACTCCTTATTTTCCCCACATGACCTCAGCTTCTGCCTTAAAAATGTACAAATAAAGGATGCTTTTGTTCATATCTTGCCTGCCTGTGATATATTGACAAAGTGTCTGCGGGCTCAATGGAATAGTTTTACAGTATGAGTGCTGCTTTCAGTGGAGGGGCAGGACTTGGGCTTTAGAAGGAAGTGAATTGGATAGGTCAGGAGAATGTACCATTTGTAAACACCCCTTTCCTTTTTTATTCACGTGTCAGGACAGCAGGAGCAGGCTGTTCAGTGCCCGTCCCTGCACAGAGCCAGAGGGAAAGCAGCTTGGAAGTCAGCTGCAATTTTTAAACCTTAGTTTTTATTCCCCGGTAATGATCTTCAAGTGCTTAGACTTGTCTGAGAAGCTGTTTTGAAACTAACATGGTTTAGTCCACTAACTGCATGTTGGGTAAATTCAAAACCCACATGCTCGTCCTCTTGCAGTGGAATAAGTCACATCTGATGGACATTTTCTGTGCTTATAGCATAGTAATGAACGTCTGACAGGCGCGACCTTTCATAAGACAACCCACACTATTGGCTTTCTGCCCAGAATATTGCTGCAACACTATCTGTGATTGGTTATCTCTCTACCATGCATTGCTTCACAAGGGGAAACGGCCCCTTTTTTTAATAAATCTACGATGGCTGGCTGCAATATGCCTCACTGTAAGTATTTTGTGTGTGTATGTGTGGGAGAGAGAGGGAGAGAGAGAGGCTGACTTGAATATTACTTAGTCTGGTATCACATGGCAAGGTTGTGATACTGTAGGACATCAGTGAAGTGCTACTTAGTAAATCTTAACCTATCTCTTTTTTCTACAGGTTGGTACTAAGAAGTGCCTTTCCTGACGTCTCTGCTGCTTGGAACCGCTTCTAGAGCAGTCTCTGCTTTTGCCTTGCTTGCTGCCAGCTAGACTGTGACGACAGCACATCCACCCTCCACCTCTAGCCCAGACACCCCCATTTCTACTTATAATCAAGAGAAAAGCTCTAAGTATCTGGCATTGCCCTAGGCTGCTTTAGTGTTAAAAGAAAAGTTTGCTGAAAAAGTAAGATATCTTCTGCCAGGAAATCAAGGAGAAAAAAAAAAATCATTTTCTCGATTTTGCTCTAAACTGCTGCATCTGTCTATGCCAAACTAATCAATACCGATTGCACCACCAAACTCCATTGCAAATTCAGCTGTGAGGAGATTCCCTTTCAGACAACTTTGCTGAAAGCAGCTTGGAAATTCGGTGTCAAAGGGTCTGCCACGTTTTCATGCTTGCATTTTGGGCTCCAAATTGGCACTGGGAAGGGGTTACTGAGAGCACAAGGCTGATATCAGGCCCTACTTTTAAACGTTCATCTACTTACAATCCTAGTATTTCTCTAAAAACCAAAACCTCTTTGAATTAACAGTTTCATGCTGTGAATTTCTAGTGGGAGATCTTTTCCTTGATATTGACGACACAATTTTCCATGTACTTTTAAAGCAGGGAGTGGGGAAAAGTATTTTGAGGGGACATTTTCATCATCAGTTCAGCTTATTTTTTTTTTTTGGTTATTGCTCTTTTTTGGGGGGGTTGGGTTTGTTGGTTTCACTGAAACATTTAACTACCTGTAAAATCTAAACATGGCTGTTAGTGTCACACCAATTCGGGACACAAAATGGCTAACACTGGAAGTATGTAGAGAGTTCCAGAGGGGGACTTGCTCACGGCCAGACACGGAATGTAAATTTGCACATCCTTCGAAAAGCTGCCAAGTTGAAAATGGACGAGTAATCGCCTGCTTTGATTCATTGAAAGTGAGTAACTATTATATTCTTTTAAGGATATTCAATGATTGAATAAGGGGGATATGGACATACAGTTCTCTGCATTTGGGATTATGGATTGCTTTGCTCATAGTTTAGTTATACAGTGTGTTGATGATGTTGGGCTGGGGAACTTTACGAGAAGCAACAGAATCAAGTCTGGCCAAACTTTGTTATGAATAACTTTATCAGTTCTTTCATTCTGTGTTTTTTTTTTGCTAGAGCAGAAAGTGTTGACATATTTTTCATTTAGTAGTGGCAAAGTGTCTGTCTGTGCCTGGAAATGGTAAATGTAGCTACATGTGAGTGTTTAGCCAATGCATATATTATATGTAAGGCCATGGCAATAGCTGAATGAAGATGATTTTTATTTGTTGGTAAAGGCATTGTACAGTTGCAAAAGAGAAGCAGGTTTAAAATCAGCTAAACTTGGATAGACTTTTTACTCTTTTAATATTTTGACATTTTGGATTTTCTTTTTTTGGTGGGCATTTTAAGGCCAGAGCCACGCATTTTGTGGAAAATACAACTAGAAGTAAGGTGCTGAACTGCTGCTGCAGCACCTTACCTGAGGGACAAACTTTGTTGAATGTGAGTTTTATAAATAAGTAGAAACTCATAAGTACTATTGTTTATTGGAATTTTCCAGCTTCAAAAATTCTAAAGTGAATTAACTTAGTAGTTTATTTTCTGTTAGATCGTGATTATGTTTTTATTTGTAATAGTCTTAGCTAGAAATGTTAAAAGTTAGCTTTTGTGAGCACCATAATACTAAAATATTTACTTTAGTATTTCTTGGCATTCAAAAATGTCATTGGATTTGTAATTCAGGTATCATATTTGAAAATGAGTCTTTTAAAAGATAACATAAATGTCTTTATTTTGACACACAAGGTCAAGACTAGAAATGTGTTCCTGGGTACTTTCAACCTACTTGGTTTAATCAAATTGCTTTTGAATATTAATATCCTAATTTAATTCTTTGAAGCTTTGAGAAGACACTATCACTTCTACATATGTAGAGAAGTAAAAGTCTCATAGGTCCATCTTGTCTTTACAAATATATAGTGCTATATAACGATCTTTAATAACATCAGGGTGAGTTATGAGTTAATTGTTTCAGTTCATTGTTTCCTGGTCCAGTTTAGGCTGTTCATTTTGCTAAAGTTTTTGGCAAAGCTTCCAAGAACATGATCTTTAGAGTTGAACAGAAAGGAGGTATTAACAACAAAAATATTTTAAAATGTTAGATTATTTTTAATGTCATAGTCCTAAAGATCAATAAGCAAAAGTCATAAACTCCCATTGAGACTTTCTTCAGCCTTTCCTTTGAGAGGCATCAGTGAAGGGCACAGTGGTTGTACCTCCGTGAATGTGTATTCCTAAATTCATGCCGGCTGAATTCAGGTGTAATTAGAGACTGAGACCCATAAAATGAGGGCCAGAGAGCTAATTACTCTTGTCGGTAACCAGCTGTGGCCATAAGTAACCCTGTTTTGACCCAATTAATAGTAAATCCAGTTTTTAATCCTACAGACAGTTGATGGTGCACACGTAGCTGCAAAGTGAAGGACATTAAATTTTGCTGTGACATTGAGTGTTTTCACAGAAGACCTGCCCTTACAACATTTGGAAACATTGTGAAACATTAATATTCAGTTGCCACCTTTCCATCTCAAAATATTTTTTTTTTTTAGTTGCTGCTCACTTATGGCCACAGAACAGTCCCTTTTTGAGTAAAGCAGCAAGGTTGCTTAATGCCATGCTGTGTGGTTAACAACATTCAACTGCCACATCAAGGCCTTTAAATAATTTCAAGATTTTAAATGTATTTGTGAAATGAACTCATTACAGCAGCTAATCAATGCAAACTTTGTCCTTTTTCTTTGTCTTTCTAAGATAAACTGAATTTAATTTAAATTTAAATCACAGTGTCTAAATCTTGATAAAATACTTTAAATTTGAATAAGAGGAAAAAACCCCACAAATTTATTTATGATGGAGCTTCATACCCAGGTAAAAAGCTTCTTAAATGTTAGTAAAATAACTATGTTAAGAATTAAAACAATTTTGAATATGCAATTAAGCATTTATGTTAAAAAACATGTTTCTTGTGTGTGTGTATATATTTATAACTGACACATGTGATTCTTTGTACAGTATTTAGAATCCTTCCCTTCAGATAGCAGTCCTCTTGTATTCAGTCTTGTGGCTAAAATAGATCAAAAACATATTTTAAAACTGTTAAAGTAACTGTATGACTCATGCTTGAAGTTCTGAAATTTGGGAGCGTTATGAGGTTTCCATGCCAGTAACCGCTAGATCATTTGCATTCTCTCACAGAGTAAACGGAAAAAAATTTAGAAAACTTGTAATATCCTGAGGTCTTTAATAAAATGTGTCCTGTGTATTGCTTAAATCCATAGTCCAGCCTTTTCTGAGTTCTTGAGCCATGAGATGGAGGTGGCCTGTGTAATCTACTATTTTTAGAAAGTTAGGAAAGCAAACCAAATACTCTCTGAGAGGACCCTATGAAATGGCTGTACCCTTCAGCTGTGCTGCTTCAGACTTTGGCCAGGCTCCCAGGTGACTTACGTTAATAGCAGACTTCTAGTTAGAAGAGGAGAATTTATTTCATTAAAAAGACAGAAGTCAAACAGTTCAAGAAAATATTCATTTATGTAAAAGAAGTCAATTGGTATGTTACAAAGATAATGGGAAGAAAATTAGCTGATAGTATTTTAGTTGCATACTGATGATTTTAAGGTTTAAATAATTAGATTTAAATATACCATATGAAAATGTCGAATTCTGTATTGTAACAAATCTATTGCTAAGTAAAATGAGAATACATGATAACAAGGAATGTAGGTATTTATTAAGAATATCAGAATTAGAATGAGAACAATAAAAGAGCAAAAACTGTAATAATGTGTGCTAGTATATAAACAATAATCTAAATACTTAATTTCTCTAGTTTTCCTTTTACAGTTGTAGTTTTAATTTATAATAGTTTAAGTGTATATTCAATCTGAGACTTAAATTGCTTACAAACTATAGATTTAGGTGTATTAGGTATTTCAGAAATCCAGAACATTTGCAAAGGTGCATTATTTGATGCCAAAGAGGATTATGTTCCCCTATGGCTTGTGAAAGATTTAGGAAAAAAGAAAAGAAAAATATTAACACTGCACGCCACCATTAGAAAATTATATTTCAAAAATGATGTTTCAAATAATACTTAGTGACAAATTGCCTATTCAGTAGTGAGCTCTCAACTAAAATTTAGGGAGTCAATGTAAAGAAAGCCTACAGAATGTATTTTAATATTTGCCAAGTTATTTATACCCTCAAAAAAAAAAAACTTTTACGATATGATCAACAGAAATAGACTTATTGTTTACTGAATTCTATTTCAAATACCTGTCCATTTTTCAGGTACTAGGGATGGGAGGAAGAGAATATAACCTTTATATTTACTGTTTAGCAAAATTCTAGCAAAAAAATCTAGCAAAATTCTTTTACCTTTGAAAACTTTAGTCACTTGTTCCTTTATCAAATTGAGCAATTTTATTTAAGATAATTAAAATTTATTTTCGCTATATACAATGATATCTATCTATAAATAGCACCCCGATCAGATTTATCATAGACAAATTTGAGATCAGATTCCACTGCAAAGTGGCATAGAATCAAGGACACTGAGAACAGTTTTAAAGAGCCTCTGCAGACTTAGCAGAATATATGAAGTATGGAAATTAGGTATTAGAGGGCACACAAATATATGTACATACAGGTGAATGAACAACTAAAACACTCAAAATCAGTAAGGCAAATCAAGTATCCAGATGGTCACATATGGATTGGAATGGCATAACTAGACATGATGAAGTAGTCCCAAAGGTGTTTATAGTTAAATTTTAGAAGATGGTCTGTTGCTAGCGTGGTTTACGCTCAGTCCAGAAATTGCCTGTGATGCTGCTGCTGTTCTCTCTAAGCCCCAGGCATAGGCTTTTCATTGTATTTTAAAAGTGAGTTTCACTGATAATCCTGATAAAATATCTGCCAGTTTTAGGCTAAATATGCAATTTTTAATCAAAATTTTGATCTAGTAGGGTCCTAATTGGAATGAGTGTTACCAGGAATTGTTTTTGTTGTTTGGTTTTTACCACTGGTATCTCCCATGTATTAAAACTTTGACAGATTATTATATATACTGTGCTGGCACCTATATTCAATGTGTTTTTCCGTGACAGATTGACATATCACTTCCTTGTTTTCTCCTAATGACTCTGGAGATGAACTAACTATAAGGCATAACCTGCACAGCAGTGTGTTTCATGTAAAAGCTCCCTAAGCAGAAACTTCACAACTTTGTAAAGAATACCCTGTGAATATACTGCAGTGTCATCAACTCTGACATAAACCTTTCTTTAATGAAATTCTCAATAGCTGCAGTTGCTTTGGTGAAACTAGTAATTGTATTCATTTGCCTGTTTATTTGTTAGAACTTTTTTAGAAAACTTTTTTTTAATGAGTAAAGGATTTTTAGACTATTAAATTTTAAACCATGTTTTGAATCAAGCTACCTGCTGCTGTAATTCTAGAACTAGTTATTTTGCTTCATATTATAAGATTTTGATACACTGTTTCTACTTTTTTTCTCATGAAATCTTGCTTCACTGTGTGAGTGTGACAAACTAAAAACAATTTAGACCTCAAGCAATGTGGCACTTACAGCTGAATTCAGTTTCGTTGTAATTCAGATGTCTGAAGCTACTCAAAATTCCATGGAGTAGCCTTGAAACAATTTCATGTATAAGGCTGTTTCTTACTTAAAAGAGACAGTGCTGTGTGGGGTGAATTGTCTTTTGAAGAACTGTATGACATACGCCCAGTTCACGTGAAAGGTGAGAAATGGAATGTTTCTCAGACCTAGCACAGATACCTAGGGACCTAGTTTGGGAAGCTTATCTTGTCATTTTCTTTGCCAAGGATAAGTAGAGGATTTCAGCTATCAACATTGCTAATCCGTTACCTTTCATGCTGAGCAATGTCTCTGCCCTCCCACAGACTTAGACAAAGCTTCTTATTTTCTTACAAAGAGATCCTATTGAGAAATTTGATTTTTTTTTTTTTTTTTTTAACTTCAGCAGTACTACATCCTGTGCTTTTAGATAGGTGAGCAATTTTCCATGTTAACAGCTAGGCCAAAAATCGTGACTGCCAGTAGAAGTGGGTAACTAGATAGATGGCCTTTGATTTAGCACTAATGATAGTTATTAGTTATTTTACTTTTAAGTAAAAGCACCTGGAAAGGCTTGATAGAAATTCTGAGTTGTTTGAAGTATAATAGATTATTAGAATAGTAATTTCTTCGTGAATTTTACTGTAAAAAAGCTTGATTCTAGTGAGGACTTCTTATGCTGATTTCTCATTTATAATATACAACAACTATAGAGTTTTTATTTAATTCTGTTTCTTACACAAGTATCATCAAATGCACATCTACTTACAGCATCATCCCTACATTTTTGGCACATGTTTGAAATATTTTCACTTTGAGATAAAGTTTGATTTTTTTGCTAGTGATAAAACTTTCTATGCTGTGAGCTTATGTTTTGAAAATTCCTGATAATTACTAAATAGTATAACCCCTGATATCTTCTAATTTGATTGACAGGTTGTTTGTCCTCTGGATTCCTGAGGGCCTTGGCCATCTCTGACCATTACTTTTCTTGTTTTGTTATCTCTGAGTTCTTTCCAGCTTTCTAATTGTCCATCTTCAGAACTGTTGGTTCAGATCTTATGCATGTCTTTCCATGGTCACACAGAAGTGATTTAGAGATTTTTGTCTGTGAAAAATTAGATTCAGCTTTGCATAACAGAGATACCTCCCCCATCCCCGGCATTTGGCATAAACAAATTGGGGGTTTATATTTCAGTCAGTTGTCTAGGTCTATTTGGTGACTCTATAGTCATTGGAACTCAGGTTCCTTCTCTCTTAGTTCCTGAGGAGCACATGGCTTCCAACTTTAGGATTATTTCAAAATTGCAATGTGGCCACTGCAGTGTCAGCCATCGTATCCTTAGTCTAGGACACAGGACGCAGAAAAGGTAAGACGCTGTAACTCAGCCCAGCCAGGCTCTTTTTAAGCAAAGGTTCTCTGAGCTTCACCCAGTAATTTTTCGGTCTCTTATTGACTGATTTTGGTAGCAGGGATTGCTAGGAAGTATTTTTTTGTATGTTTGTTTTGTTTTTGTTTATTATTTTAAAAAACTGTTGCCTTGATTAAAATCAGGCATCTGGTAGGTAAGACAGAAGGGGAGAATGGAAATGGATGTTCAGGAGGGCCATTTCTGGAATAAAAGAGTGATTATTTTTTCCCTCATAAAACTTCCAGAATTAAGTAAATCTCTCTGAAAAGCATCTGGGTAAGGGAGGTGGTTGAGGAGAGACCACTTTTGAAGAGAAACTGAGGTCTTCTCATCTTGACAAACTTGTTATCACTTCTCCTGCCTTGGTTATTTAGTAAGTAAAACCTGGCATATCACAGATGGATTTATTTTTCCTTATAGAGAAAACTAAAACAGCTTCATTTTTTATCTTCTTCTAACTGTACTTATTTATCTATTTATTTGAGACAGATTCTTATGTTGCCCAGGCTTGAGTGCAGTGGTGGGATCTCAGCTCATTGTAACCTTCGCCTCCCACATTCAAGCAATTCTCCTGCCTCAGCCTCCCGAGTAGCTAGTCCTACAGGCGTGTATCACCACGCCCAGCTAATTTTTGCATTTTTAATAGAGACAGGCTTTCACCGTGTTGGCCAGACTGGGCTTGAACCCTTGACCTGAGGTGATCAGCCCACCTTGGCCTTCCAACATGCTGGGATTACAGGCGTGAGCCACCGCACCCAGCCTACTGTTCGTATTTATATACACAGTCACATTTTTATAACTGTAATATAGCAGAAATGCCATGTCATAAAACAGGTCCCAAATGATTTTATAAGACAAAAGAATCTGTACTTACTCTGATTTGTATTTCTGCTGCTTCCACAAATATACTTTCTAATTTTTTCGGTATGGAGTAAAATAACAAGATGAGTTAACATTTATTGAAACTTAATATATATCAATCAGTATTTTCAGTGCTTTTCATTTTTTCATGGTATTTTGTCCTTGTAAAATCTCATCGAGATAGTTGCTGGTATTCCATTTCATAGATGGGCACACTGAAATACAGAGAAGTTAGGTAATACATGCAAGGTCAGTAGTAAAATGTGGACTTGAAGCCTCGTAATCTGATTTCACAGTCTGTGCTCTTAATTGTTTCGTTATGTTTGCTGGAAAACACTGCTTCTTAATTTACATATGTGTATTCTAAGGATTCGACAAAGAAAACATAACTAACAGCAGTACTTAAGAATAAAAATGAATATCCAAGACAAATTTATAGTACAGGGCCTAAAACAGTAAGTACTCAGAAGTAATCACTGTATTTTAAGTCAACAAATGAGTCAAGGAGTGAACCCAAAATAGCAGAAAGAATGTTTCCACCAACTTTCAAAGATGTTGTATCTGTTGTAAAATATATGGCCATATAGGAAAAATTTTAAATGAATCATCTTAGATAAGTAGTCCCTGTATAAACTATGTAGCTGCCTCCTCAGTGCATAAAAAGCCAATATTCAAAAGTTTTAATTGTTTAGAAAGTGTTTTTCCACAGAAGCAAGGTGATTAAGTCATCAGGTCAACCCTGAGAAGCCAAAGTAGGCCAGAGGATGCTTGAGTTATAGTTCAGTATAAACAGTACCTTGGAAACCCTGGTTATTAATTAAACCCAAGAGGCTCCATGGAAGTGTTATCTTATCATAAATCTTGAGAACTACTGGAGTCACAGACCCCCAACTGCTTTTGTCAAACTATTTCTATGGCAAAGATGTATTTTAAATTTCAGTTTAGGGTTCCAGAAATTCAACTTGCCTAGTTCAGGGGAGGTGGCCTCTCCCAAACACCTGGAACTCGTGCTGTGAGCCAGTGCAGTTTTCCCCAGCTTTAACTTTGGGCCGCTTCTGTTTCCTGAAGCTAGTCTTCAACAGGGCATTTGCTTAGAATCAGCAAGACAGGGTATGCAGTGAGGAGCGGAGTCCAAAGCTTCCCACATGTATAACCTTTAGGGTGGGAAGTTGTCATCAATATGTCTTCCAAGTGACCCCCAGTTTTCTGAGGACTCAGCCTGCCTGTTTTTTGAGTGTAGTGCTTATTGATCCTGGGCCCTGTCTACTGCAGCTTCTCCCCAGTCTTCCTCTGCTCTGAAATTTTCAAGTGTGTGGTTGTTGCTGTTGTTTTCTGAATACTAGTAATGATAGGGAAACAGGTAGATCGTAAAAGTATCAAACTCAATTTTTGGTTTTTTTTTTGGCATTTAATCATAGGATATGGTCAAGAGACCAGGTATAAAAACTCAGATGTGAGGAAGAAAACCATTAGGAGGCGAAAAGGATTCAATTTAAGTGATATAACTTATGTACTTCCTATGTCAAACTTTAGGGAGGCAATTAACAACACAGTCCTCAAGGAGCTGGTTACTAACAGGGAGACTAGTAGTTTAAGTGGTGGTGGCAATGGTCAGGAGGGGGAAGTTTCTCGACAGCAGTTGCAGGGTCAGTGAAAGAGATACTTGAGGAAGAGAGAAAGAAATGGCTCTGGTGGTTTGTCTTTCCTTTTTCCCCTTCCCTTTCTCTCACACTATTAATTATGACGCCACAAGTGGGATAAAAGAACTAGAGGGAATCCCCAATAAGAGACTTCACATAGCCACAGGCCACCAGACTGTGGCAGCTGTCCCTGAATCATCATGGGTCACTTGGTAACCACCTGTACTTTAACCCTAGATCACAATTTTAGGTACAGCAAAATTCTTCTGAAGCTGTCTAGATTTATTAAGCAATATTTATATTTTAGTGTATGTTAATATGAGGTTAAGATCCAAGACCTTGTTTTCTCCAGACCCCATATGAGTCCAGTATCTTAAGTTAGAATTTTTCTCTCTGCATAAAATTCAGACCTAGTGTATAGGCTTCTGGATTTCAGAAACACTTATACCTAAGTCCAGGCTGTTCTCAAATAAGGCAAGAAGCATCTGCTGTTAATAGTTGACAGTAAATTACACAAAGTAAAACTTGGAAAATTAAAGTCAGAAAAGCTAGGAAGCTTTTCTATCATTTTCAATTTTCTGCAAAAATACGGACATAATCAGTGTTTAGGATCTGCTTGTGATGGATAAATTACATCTGTAATTCCTTCTTTTCCATATTACTGCATTCAGACGTTAATTTGCTTTCAAATATCTTTGCTCATCTAATCGTTCATAGACTGGAAATAAGTAGTAACATCTCCCAATCCTAGGAAGCATTTATAACTAAATAGTGTTAGCTCACCAAGTGGGCCAAATTAAAAATAAAAGGTTTTAGAGAAGAACAGCCAAATTTATCATGTTTGAAATAAGATTTCTCTTGGGTAGATGACATTGCCTTTCATAAAACAATTCTCCTTAAAGGGAGGCAACCGAGAAATGAACCATGAAGAAAGAAATAACTAAAGAATTCATTGTTTATATAAAGAGTCCTGTTAAGAAAGACCTGAGATCTGTGCTCTGAATAAACTATCTTTCTTCACATTATCTTGTATTTCCCCCTGGCTAAGTTGAAACTAATAAAATCTAAATCTAGCCATGAGAAAAGATTATCATTATGAGTTTATTTATTGATTTTTTTTTTTACCATTGTGAACTTTTACTGCCAGACATTGCCATCCATGAATCATAGCAGAGTAATAAATTGAAAACAAATGTCTACATAAGAAAACCCAATATGTTAAGAATAAAAAAACACCCCCCCCCCAACTTTGATGAACATTTAGGGTCATGTACATTGTATGTGTTTTTATGGTAGAGTCTATTTAATAGCTCCTCTAAATCCTTTAAACTATGAATAACGTGTAGTAGCTTAATATGTACCATACAGTAAAATGGGTTCAGTGTGCAGAGTGAGAGATACAAGATGCAAAATGTGGTGTTTTTTTTTTTTTTTTAAGAATCTTTATTAGCGATTCTTGGCTTCTGTATTTCCCCCTAAGGATGAATAATGTTAGAGGAGAGATTCTCACCAGAAATATACATTATTCTGCCAGAGGTTTAATTAAGAATTTTTAAAAAATGCAGACCAAGATATATGCCACTTCTTCATTTCAATTATAGAAAAATCATCCATTCTTCCTCACCTTTTCATCATTCATTACCTGCTACCAGACATTGTGATAGGCAATTCTGATGTAAGGGTGAATGACACACAGGGCCTTTTTGGGTCTTGATAGACTAGTGGTGATTATAAGCTTTCGAGCTTCTGAAAAGCACAACGAAGATTAAAATAATCATAGGATAATAAAACACTTTAAAACCCTTCTAGTCTTTAATTTTAAAATGTTCCAGTAGAACACAGATTTGCTCAGGTAACACACAAGTAGGCATTAAATGCTTTCCTGTGTGTCTGAGAAGTTTGTTATGAAATATATTGGAAACTGCTGCATAGTCAGTGTAGGAGGAGCAGATGAATTTTAGCCATGGTTATGTGTGCTGTTAAAGACTATACATGCTTGTATTAGTCAGAATGAGTACACCACTAATTTTTGTGTGGTAAGAGATTTATACCAAACTCATCATCAGTTTCTGTAATTCGGTGAGATAAAACTGAGTCAGACTGAATTTTAGGTAGCACATGTTGAAACAGCTAATTTTATTCCCCTGATTTGATCCTCATCTATTGATTATATAAACTAATGAAGCTAAGAACAATTAACCCTTACAAGGTTACACAGGTAGCTGCTGAACTGACATTCAGTGTAGGCAGTCTGTCTTCAGAGCTTATGCTTTCAATCTTTATGCTAAGTTTAACCTGTTTACATTAGCAAGATTATGGAGCACTATACAGTGAACTTGTATATACAAAAATATAGTATATTGATTATTAGAAAATCCACATATTAGACTGTTGTACATATATGGGCAAGTATTTGTTGAATCATTTCAGTTGCCTAAATTTAAGCAACTGTACTGTTTAAAACATGCTCATTCACATTTTTTCTTAATCTAGAAAGTCACTTCTGAATAATTGCTTGTTTAGATTTTCTCATTTGATGTGGGAAATTTATATTAAAATTTTAACTAGTATTCTGACAACCCAGAGTCTAAACCTAAAGTCAAGAAGAATTTTAAGTCATGCCGCAGACAGAGGATGAACAGTATAGCAAATCAGAATAATAGACTGTTCTGTTGCGGGGGAAAGAAAAAACCCATGAGAATTGCAGGACTCCAAGATAAAGCTTGGAATTGAGATAAAGGCATCAGATAAGGAAGTGTTTCATTTCATGACTTTTTTTTTTGCTTAAAATATAATATATTTTAAATCACAAAAGTAGTAGTATAACCATTATTTTTCTAATGCATAGAACCATGAAACTTTTTATTTTGAGACAGAGTCCTACTCTGTCGCCCAGGCTGGAGTGCAGTGGCGTGATCTCAGCTCACTGGAACCTCCGCCTCCCGGGTTCAAGTGATTCTCCTGCCTCAGCCTCATGAGTAGCTGGGATTACAGGCTTGCACCATCACACCCCCAGCTAATTTTTGTATTTTTACTAGAGGTGGGGTTTCACCATGTTGGTCAGGCTGGTATCAAACTCCTGACCTTGTGATCTGCCTGCCTTGGCCTCCCAAAGCGCTGAGATTACAGGCATGAGCCACTGCGCCTGGCCCAAGACATTGTTTTATAAGAGGCTGAGATTTTATTCATCTTACTAGGCATTTATTAATATTATATTGTTTCCAGTATATGCCTCGTAAGACAGAAATATGCTTAAAAACCTTTGTAAGTCTTTGCAAGTTGTACTATATATTTAAGTTAAAATCTAGATGAAACCATTCACCTCCTCTTTGACAGTGATTCATATATCTTATTGTATGTCATACTTATTTGTAATTTTGAGTATTACATTTCAGAAATTTTCTAGGGATAAAAATTTCAGTGGTTTATTTTAATTTTTTGTTTATTTGTAATAATTACTAAATGCTGAAATATTTAGATCTAGTAGGTAGAATTTTTTCATGTGAATACGTTAATTTTCATGAAGTATTTAAAAATAGCTCACACTATTCTTTCTAAGACTTTTGTTATATGTAATTGGACAAAAATTTGACCATGTAAATATAAGAATCGTTGATTGTATTTTGTTCATGATATGGCACAAAGAACATGTTTGCTCCCAAAAAACATGGGTTTGGGAAGATGAAATTTCTGGACATACTGGGTATTTAGTAGCTGTCAGATTGTAATCCTGAACTCTTAAGAGATGTATGTCAAATATTAGAATTGATTATGTTATTTAAAATACTCCATGGGAAATATAATTATTTTATATTTCCCAGTTCATTTGCATGAATGGTAGCTTGGACAGAAACTTTCGATACCAATAGCTGGTGTTGTAAGTGTCCTTTCCTGAAACTCTTGCCACACGTTGCGTTTTGGCGCTTTTCATGATTGTATGAATTTAGTCAGGCAGCCAATTAGAAATATATTTTTAGGCCGGGCGCGGTGGCTCAGGCCTGTAATCCCAGCACTTTGGGAGGCCGAGGTGGGCAGATCACAAGGTCAGGAGATAGAGACCATCCTGGCTAAGACGGTGAAACCCCGTCTCTGCTAAAAATACAAAAAATTAGCCAGGCTCGTTGGCAGACGCCTGTAGTCCCCGCTACTCGGGAGGCTGAGACAGGAGAATGGCGTGAACCCGAGAGGCGGAGCTTGCAGTGAGCCGAGATCGCGCCACTGCACTCCAGCCTGGATGATAAGCAAGACTCCATCTCAAAAAAAAAAAAAAAAAAAAGATATTTTTAGAAAATTAAAAATGAATTTATGTGGATTCAATGAGATCAGTTAGGTAAATCACTTAATTCAGTGTCATGCTCCATGTAAATTCTTCATAAATGGTAGCCATTAGTATTGCTTGTTCTTATCTGAATGCCAGCGTTTAGTCTAAGTTATCTTTCTTCTTATGGGAGGAACTTTGCCTTAGGTCAGAATAAAGATTGTTATATAGATTCAAACTTGATATGTAAGTTAAACTTATTTTATGTCCGAGACTAAATTGATCACAGGAAAAAGTGAGTGGTATTCCTTGTCCTTTCATTTCATTTCTCTGGGCGCTTTCTTCATTGGTTTGCATTAGCTATAGTATAACTTTTTATTATGTTTTGGTATTTTCTGAATGTCTAGATTGGCCTGTATGCTCTTTTCTTTGGGATGAAATTTGTAATAAAAATTATTTTGTTGCAAATAAATACTGGCGACAGGAATAATGGCAATGTGACTACCAGTGGTTTTCACTTCATTCCCAGTGTCACGTTTAGAATTTTCTTCCAACTAGATCTTTGAAATAATTGCAAAAAGCCACATGAAAAAATGTGCAGGTAAAAACTTTTTTTTTTTTTTTTTTGAGGCGGAGTCTTTCCCTGTCACCCAGGCTGGAGTGCAGTGGCACGATCTTGGCTCACTGCAGCCTCCACCTCATGGGTTCAAGCGATTCTTCTGCCTCAGCCTCCTGAGTAGCTGGGACTACAGGCGCACACCACCACACCCGGCTAATTTTTTGTATCTTTAATAATTAGAGACAGGGTTTCACCATGTTGGCAAGGCTAGTCTCAAACTCGTGACCTCGTGATCTGCCTGCCTCGGCCTCCCAAAGTGCTGGGATTACAGGCGCGAGCCACTGCTCCCAGCCAACATTTTTTTTTTTTTTTTTATGGCAAAGAATCAAGACTTTGTTAAGAGCCCAAACCGTGGATTCAGCTGGATCTGAGTTTGATTCCATAGTGACTTCCTAGTGACATTGTGCCAGTCACTTTACTATCCCAAACTTTACTATGGTTTCCTTATTTGTAAAACAAGTCTAGTATCATCTGCTTTCAAGATTTGTGAGGATTCAATGAGATCAGTTAGATATAAATCATTTAGTGTAGTGTCTTACTCCATGTAAATACTCCATAGATACTAACGGTAGCCGTTAGTATTGTTCTTATCTCAATGACAGAATTCAGTCCAAGTTATCTTTCTCTTATGGGAGAAATTTTGCCTTAGGTCAGAGTGAATGTCATTATGCATATTGCACTATAGGTCTCCGTGTTGTTTGAAAAAATTAAAAAGGACTTACCTTGAATGTTTATACGTGTGCACATACTAGCTTATTTACTTACCTGTTATCAAGAGAAAAATAACACCTTAACCTCTTAACATATGTATGACTTGACAACTAGCTAAACCAGTAGGTATTAATAGAATAATTCAGTATATATATTGTCTGTACTTGAAAATTCATTTTGTAAATGCAGTTATTTATGAATGGAAAAATAGTTGTAACCATCTGTTTGCAAATCTAATTTGATTTAAAACTAATCCTATTTAGCTTTATGCTGGTCTACAATAAATAATTCATATTTGATATTTCAAATGCTATATTATTTATGTAAATTTTCTCCTAAAAGACTCACCTGAGACTTTTCTAGAAATAAAATTGTTTATTCAGTGAAGTACCTGCACAGATTAGAAGGTTAAATATTAAAGTTTATTTTTTTCATGATTTGCACTATTCTTTTCTATTTTTAATACCTACATAAAACTTAATTGGTCAGATATCTACTACTCACTTCCTCGAATGTGTAAAGAAACATCCAAATCCCTAATACTCTGTTTAACACAGCTTTATTTTTTTTCCCTTTCACTATCACTCAGAATTGATAGGGATCCAATTCTAGCCTATGGAAATGGTCCGTTTTGCTCCAAGATTTTTTTTATTTTATTTTTTTTTGAGACAGGAGTTTCGCTTTTGTTGTCTAGTCTGGAGTACAATGGCGTGATCTTGGCTCACTGCAGCCTCCGCCTCCCGGGTTTAAGTGATTCTCCTGCCTCAGCCTCCCGAGTAGCTGGAATTACAGGCATGTGCCACCATGCCCGGCTAATTTTGTATTTAGTAGAGACGCGGTTTCTCCATGTTGGTCAGCGTGGTCTCGAACTCCCAACCTCAAGCAATCCGCTTGTCTCTACCTCCCAAAGTGCTGGGGTTACAGGAGTGAGCCACCACACCTGGCCTGGCTCCAAGATTTTTAAAAGAATTTGCCTCATTTATGAGTTTGAGACTTTTGACGTGATTAGAAATAGCATGTACTTTTCGCAGCAAGTGAAAAGGGGGAAAAAAACATCAAAACCCCATCTCCCTGATTTTTTTGGCTTTTCAGAAATAATACAGCCTAGTTGTTTCCTATGGCCAGTTCTGGGTTTTTCTTGACAGCATCTATGAATGTTCTTGTTATAGTCTAATTCTGGATATGAGTTAGGCATTTACAGTTTGATTTACTGAGCCATGCCACTGCCTTCTTGTTAAGGTTATTGATTATTGCCCATTCTATTCTGCTGTGTATTGATTTAGTGTGTGACAATGAGTTAATTGTATTACTTGATGTTGAAGAAGGATCAAATATATGTTCAAAGGGGATGCTTGTAGCCTGTTTAATTGAGTTGGCTATTTCAGGCTTTTAACATGTTGTGAAACAATTGGGAGAAAGTATAGGAGGACCTCTGAGGGCAAGGAACATAAAATTTGCTTTCAGCTTTTCCGCAGTTGCCAAAAATTGTGCGGTAAGGCTTTCCTGGAATTAAGTAGTCAGTTGGTATTTGGTTAGCAGATGCTTCGTGAAACCTAATATATTCCCCCTCTATTTCCTTTAAAAATCAAGGGGGTTGACAGTTTTAGATTGTCATGTTTTATTGAGAAAAACCCACTTCTTTGAAACTCCCTATTACTGGATATGAGGAAAAATAACAAGCAAGGTGTGTTGTGTATGTTGGTGCCCACATTTTGGAGGAAATTACAGAAATAAAAAATTAAGCTAAATTATTAAGAATCTGATGAGTTCTTTTTGCTTACTACAGTTTTGTTTAATATTTCATAGTTTTTTTAAAAAATTTCCATGTAATATCATTTAAGATAAGGTCAGTATTATTTTCTTTGACATTATTATGCAGTTTCAATTTTCTAAGCTTTAGACAATTCACACTTAATGTAAAAAAAATTAACCTTCAGAATGAGATCATGGTGCCATGGTTCTCTAATGAATGTTACCTTTTGTTTTAGCAGCTCAGTTGGCTCTAATCCATGGAAAAGTTTTTATTTCCCATCAGCTCCAAAGTAGGAGCCAAACCAAAGTTTAAAGAAACATTTTCCAGCAGACAAGTTTCTACAGATAATATCAATAGTCAAAGCGTGTGAACACACACACACACACACACACTCTCTCTCTCTTTCTCCCCCCCGACACATACACACCCACACATACACACGCGCGCACACACACACACACACACACATACACACACACGTCTTCTGGAAACATTAAATCCAGGAAGAATTTCTGAAGTTCTTATAATAAAAATAACCATAATATTAATAAAGTACTCCTTATCAGTTCTTTCTCATCACATTCTGGCCCCAAGGATTTGCTTGACTTTTCAAAATATATTTGCTTCAGGATAAATTGAAGAAGTACCACTCTCTCTGTATTAATACCTTTCAGGGCCTTTTGATCTGTAACCTCTTGCCACCTCCGGTTTATCTGGCTTAGCATATGAATTTTGAAGAATGAGGAGCATAAACAATTATGACTGCCTTTTTAAAAACGCATGTTAAACCTGTGGCCTCAAACTTGTCAGTTCTGAACTTTAACAGTAGAAAAGTGAAAGCTCGGTGTTGAAAGTAGAGAGTGTAAGAGATTTTGCCAGTTGGACACTTTGCTGCAAATACCTATTAGACCTAAACCTTTCTTTTGCCTAGTGTCAGCCATACTGATAGCAGAATCCACTTAATTCCATGTGAGTCAGCAGCTTGCATGGCATGCCCACTGTGTGCAAACAGCTTCTCGGGTACTTTTCCAAGTGTCCTGCCTGCACAAAGCAGAAGAGACTTGGAATATATTTATTTATATTTATTTATTCTCTCACCCCACTGCTTGCTCCATCACCTAGACCTGCATGCTCCATCACCTAGTCCTACTTGCTCCATCACCTAGTTGGAATTTCTAAATCAACAGACATGGGCAGATATATATTTTAAAAGCTGTGTGCCTCTGATTAACAACCATTCCTTTAATACTGCTGAGAGGTTCCGGGAACATAGTATTTTTGCCATGACTTCTCAATCTATAGAGAAGATGTATTTATCTCCTAAGGATAAAACCATCTGGAAATTTTCACATGCTCCAGACTTTCAGATAGAACTGGCTTTGCCTTCTCTTTTTCTTCTTCTCCTCCTCTTCTTCCTTCTTTATCTTCTTTTATTTTTTTGGCTTTGCTTTCTTATTAAAACTATGGATGAATTGTTTAAAAGATTAAGAAGATGAAATAACCTTCTCACCTACTTTGTAATTTCTTATTCATAGTTAGAAGGTAGAGTAACTCTGTTTCATAAAGGTCCCCATTAAATTTCTGATTCAAAAATACATATTTTTCTTTATAAATACCATTTCCTATGATTTTTGGTCCCTAAAAAACAAACAAAAAAAAGCTACTTGATGGTACATTGTTTGTAATTAGCAAGTCTCCATTTACTACAGATCTTCCATTCTGCTTTATTAATTTCCTTTATTAATGATAACAAACCAGCCAGTTTTATTAAAATAATGTGTCAACTTTTAGAAAATTCTTATAAATTTATGTGGAGTTCTGTGACTACCTAATATGACTTTATGACTATTTTAGTTGTATAAAGAATTCCAAATTCTTTATTCCTTTAAAAAATTTGTTTTTTCAGAGACAGTCTCACTGTCACTTAGGCTGGAGTGCAGTGGCGCAATCTTGGCTCATTGCAGTTTCCACTTCCTGGGCTTAAGTGATTCTCCCGCCTCAGTCTCTTGAGTATCTGGGATTACAGGCATGCACCACCATGCTAGGCTAATTTTTGTGTTTTTTGTGTAGATGGGGTTTCAGCATGTTACCCAGGCTGGCCTTGAACTCCTGAGCTCAAGCAATCCACCCACCTTGGCCTCCCAAAGTGTTGGGATTACAGGCGTGAGCCACCGTGCCTGGCCTTTTTTTTTTTTTTAATCTCGAAATAACTCCATGGAATTATCTTCAAATAATTCTAATATCTTCTCTTTGAATTTCAGATTGATTCTTATTTGTAAACTCATAGAATCTGTAAACCCACAAACAAATGATTCTTCATCGATCAAGTTCTGTTTTCAAATAGATGTTCAAAGAGATGTTCAAAAAGATGATAAAGGTTGTATTATAACTTAAGGACTTTATTTTGTTCATTTGGTCTTTTACCTTTTAATTGTAGTGGACTTAAATGTATACAGATTTTCTTGTACAACAAGTGGTATCCTTTAGCTACAGCAAATGAATAGATTAGCCTGTGTGAATATAGTTTTGCAAAATATTAACGTAGGAAAGTAGTCCTAAGACTGCAAGTGCTGTTGCTTTAGAACTTCATGCATGAATTGGGTGTGTTGCTACAGGATACAGAGAAAATTGATGGTCAGCCTTAGCCTGTAGTATATTTTGACAGCGTGAATGAGTCAAGCAAGCAATTTTCCAGACTGTTTAATGGTACAAAGGAAAGGGCTGCTAAGGAAGTCATTCTTATGAGTAGCTGAAAAATATTTTTCTTAGTAACTGTTCTAGAGAAAAACAGGTCACCGTTGGTGGGGAGGGGGAAGCAGTCTCAAGTTACAAGTATTCTGAAAGTGGTTTGATTATTAAAATGTATTTATCTTATGACAAAACTTAAAACGGATGCTGCTTACTCTATTTGCAATGTCTTGAAACTCAACAAGAAATTATGTAGCATCATTACAAGTTTTAATTCATGGTAGAATTTTGGAGATTATATTTATTAAGCTATGTTTTTTATTTCATTAGTACAAATAAAACTGCATTATCATAAACATAAAGATAAAATGTTTTAAGTTTATAAAATTACTGCAAATTTATTCCACTGTGTGGTTCTAAACTGCATTTGAATTAAAATAGGACTTGATCGATGGAGAATCATTTGTTTGTGGGTTTATAGATTCTCTTCTAGGTAGTTTGAAAAGATTCATTGTCCAGCAGCAACTATTCACCCAGAGACATAGTGCTTAGCATGAGCTTGATGGATTCGAACCACTGGGTTTATCATTACTACATAGATCTTTGAAAAGACAGGCTGCAAATCTTGTTTCTAAGCTGTGACTAGCTATTATTATGTCAATTTGAAGAACAGAAGTAAAATCAATCCAGATTCAAAAAAAGACACTCTACCGTCATTCACAGACTGCAACCAGTTCAAACTGTAATATCCTGCCTATTTAAATTCCCCTGATTATTATGATTATTCAATATCGTGTTAATATTTAAAACTTGGAATACAACCTACTAACCTTATTTTTATTTATACTATTGGAAGTTCCTCTAGCATTTTTGAAGTAGGTTGGGAAAAAATTGAGATTCAGTTGTGGTTCTACTTACGTTTTTACTAGAGTAACTTGGAGAGACAAATCAGTAAGTAGTCAAGTCTTCATATAATCAAAGCTTTTAAAATATGATAATGAAAACTTCAGGTGTTAGATTTAGCTTCATAGAAAACCTTTTTTGGGGGCTTCTAGTGTTTTTTCTTTGCATTTTAAAAATTGTTTGTGCACTGTTCAGTGGCTTTGTTTAGTATTTAGAGATGATTTTTTTCCTTTGTCACTTTCCACATTGAACTCTAGTGATTTAGTGTGTTGGAATTGCCCTCAGAAGAGTCTTTAGAAATGATGTCATGCAGTTCATTAGTTTTACAGATAGGGAACCAAGGAGTGGCGAGGTTAGGGTTTAATCATATTCATAAAGATCTTGAGGTCATTAGGACCCTTTAAATGTGACTAGTGATGAATCACAGCAAAAACTAGAATATACTGTCTTCATTTCATGAAAATGGCATCATTGACACACCTGACAGATGAAAACTGCTATTAAGGTCGAGTCCAAGTGACAAAACTTCCTTGACTGTTCCAAGGCCTTAGCTACTCTACCGGTGGTGTTAAAGTTCTATACTGGTTTTTTTTGTTGTTGTTGTTTTTTGCTGGACAACAGACTCTCCAAAAAATGCATGTATATACATTATGCTTATTATAAAACTTACTAAGATAAAGGACATAGAAGACAATTAACAATTATAATAAAATATACAGTGCTAAACATTTAAATTCTGTATGGCCAATTGATTCTTACAGAATGCCTTTTTGATTTTTGTCCAACTCTTGCATCTATAGCCAATCTGTGGTTGCAATTGACAGAAGAGTTTAATTCTTTCTTTGTGCTCTTATTCCTGAGTCCCTCATTGTGCAGTGATCATCAAATGAAACATCCTTCGTGAAAATGAATAGCTTAACTTTTTGGCATTTCCTTACCTTTTATGTGTCATAGAATAAACTACATTATTCCTGATTTTACAGTTAGTTTGTAACTTGTTTCTAACTCCCACTAGTTTATAAGCTCCTTAAGAATTAATCACTTCTATATATATGGTGTTTTGAATATCCTTGACATTCATTAAGTGTTTAGTGAATTGAATGCAATGTTTCTTCCAGAGTATGACCAATAATTGTGAGCAGATTTTTTGTGTTCTTAAATTCAACTTTAGAGAATTTCTTTTTATGTAATAGGACATTTGTTGGACAGCAAACATGTAACTACTCATAAAATGTTTCCCTGTGGAGTCCAGCATCCTTCATTTCCGGTAGGACTCATTCACTTAAATTGCTCAGGCACTATAATGGGCTATTTATGTTCTGTTGATGTAAATTTCTAGAACAGGCCTTTCCTTGGACTCATGCCATGTTTTGTATGTTATCTTGTACAAGCAGCACATGGGGACCTAGTCAGGCTTCCTGATATGATAGCTGTATATACAGCCCATGTCTCAGAGGGGAATGATAAATTGGCCTGTGCCATGGCACAATACAGTTATTTTGGTGACAGTATTAACTCTCTTTTCATAAGGGTGCTTTGTTGGAAAACTATTCAGCTTAACCCAGAATATTTAGCTTTCAAAGGTTGCATAGGGAGAAATGATATTGCCAGGATAGAAACATTATCAGTGTTTTCTTTTTTTTTTTTATCTTTTTTGACTCTACTGAGAATATTGAGAAGAGTTTTGATTAGTATTGGTGTTTATTATGAGAGAAACATTCTGGGAACCAGACTGCTAGTATATTTATTATTTTTATTATCAAACCAATAGCACTAACAAGGACATATGGTATTTGTTGAGGGATTCCTACATCTCTGTTACACTTAAATTTCTCTGTACTCTAATTTTAGAAAAAAATTTGTTTTGTCTTCCAACTGTGAATACTTTATAGTGTTGCAACTTCTACTTCTAGTCTTTAATCTGAAGTAGAAAAGAGAATCCAAGCTTCCAAAAAATATGTCTCTAGACTCTACCACTTATTAACTTGCTCCTTATTTTTTTCTCTCCAACAATTATTTTAAGAGCTGTATGATATAAGCTATTTTTAAAAGAACTGAAAAGTTCTAGAGAGTAAAAAAATGTTCCAGATTGTGTGTTGGTGCCAGTAGTACTGACAATTAAGTATTTGATTGAGGAGAAGCCTACATTTATCCACTTTGAAGAGGATCATCAGGGGGAATTAAAAATTTAGTACTTCAGGCTCATTGAGGGTTAGAACAGAGTAATTATGTAGCTGGTAACAAATGCTACAATCACCACTTGAGCATTATGATATGTTACTTACTCATTGAGACTTACTGGCCTTCTTCAGGGAAATTCAGATTTTATAAAAGTCATTTGCTTAGAGAGTAAAGTTCTGCTAATCCGTTATTTTAGTTCTGTCATCCTTTTCTGCAAATAGGGTGAGTTTTCTGAGAAGATAAGTCCCTGATAATAATCTTAAAAATGATACAACTTTATAGAATATCTCCCCTTGGCATGAAGCAATACTTACTGTCTTGAACAGTGAGCCTCTTGTTCATGCAGTATTTAAAAGAGATGAGTGTAGAGGTCTTCCTTCTACATTCATTTTATTCGTTAGTAATTGAGAAGCTGGTCTAATTTTCTAATCCTGCAAGTTGGGAAATAATTAAAATGCTCAAGAGACAGTAGGTCAAGCCTAGTGTGCCTTTCTCCATCAAATTTTAAAGGATTTTTTTTTTTTTCAGTAATTCTGCTTTTGTGTATTTCCAATCTTGCTTCCTATTTGCGTTGCCCACAGTGGCATGTCAATTTCAAAAGAAAATGTATTCAGATCTACTTTCAAACTAACTGAAAGAGATAGTGGTATTTATTTTATCCTGAGGTTTTGTTGTAGTTGTTATAGTTGTTCTTTGTTTTTAAAATCTGTACATATCAGTAATCTCCTAAGAGAATCTCTTTATCCCAAACCCAGAGACTGTTTATTCTTGTTTTAGATACTGTTTTAAAAGCCAAGTAATATTACTATAGTATAGAGATTTTTAAAAATAATGAAAACAGACTTTTTTTTTTTCTTAACCACATTTTTATACGAGAAAAACATTAAAACTCTGTCATACTCCTAATATAGACCATTGTTGTTAGGTTTCAAACTCCTTGTCCGCTGTCTGGAAGCTTTATAAGGCTGTGCCTTGGTCTTCTTAAGCCTAACACATTGTAGGCTTCCAAAAGATATTACTTTATTTGTATTAAATTTAAAATGGAATGGAATGTGGTATATCACCAGAGTTCATAGCTCCTGACCCATACCATAACTTTCCTTGCCCCCTCCCCAAGATTAAAAAAAACACAAACTATTAGACTAATTATAGTCATTACAGTTGTAAATTAGGTCATGCATTTCATTAAAAATTGACACAGCTCCCTTTTTGAAAGGCTCTGTCACGGAAATGCAAACTAGCCTTGTATATAGAACACTGAAATCATTTAACTTCAATTATTCTAATTGTAATATCACAAAGATTAAAAAATACATCCATATTATCATCTCAGCCTGATAAGTGGGCTGGGAAAAATGTCAATTTTGATATGTAACAAGATTGATATGAGTTATTTTATGTAACAGTTTTATTGATTGATTTTTTTTCATTTATAATCAGTAATTCTGTGAGGTTTTCTCCCCTAAAGCAGTGGACTGAAAAAGTTACATTTTTCTGCCATTTATAAGCACTAAGAGTAGAAATCAATAGTTAAATTGACCTAATAAAAGATTTGTGCATCCTACTACTGTGACAAGAAGAACAACAGAAAGTAACATATATAGACTCTAACAAGGCTCAGAAGCACATTTTGCATCTGTGTTGCATATGAACTTAATAAGCATGAGACAGTGCTAGTGAATTACATTTGTTTTATCCAGTCTGTTTAAGCCAGGATACTGTTAAGTAATAGGCTGTCGGTTTGTGGGAGCCAGATTCAGTAACAGGTCAGCAACAGACTTGCCACATGCCAAAAATGGGGATATACTGATTTCAGTTTGCTAGCTGCCTAAGTAAACTTGTGTAGAATTTGCATTTTGTGCTTTCCAATTACTGGTTACTTCTCTTTAACATTACATTTGCATTCCATGTAAAAAAATAGATTTTATGTTTAATTCAAAATGTATCCATAAGTACTTATTCATTGAACATTATTTTTAAATGATAAAGCAATTTTAAAAAATGATAGGATCAATGTAGTAATAATTCTAACTCCCTTTTATACCCATATAAAATTCATTTAACTAGACTTATTCATTCAACAATATTATTAAATAACCTAAAGGAATTTTTTAAAGAAATAGTGTAAACATACAAATATGAATAATTTGAACTCCCTTTTGTATAAATATATCTATATTCACTATAAATAATTTAAAAATATATATATGTACACACACATGCACACACACACACACGTCATGCCTTAACAATGGGGATACATTCTGTGTGTCATTAGGGTATTTCATTTTTGTGTGTATATCATGGAGTATACTTACACAAACCTAAATGGTATAGCCTACTACACGTCTAGGCTATCTAGTACAGCCTATTGCCCCTAGGCTGCAAACCTATACAGCCTGTTACCATATTGAATACTGTAGGCAGTTGTAACATAATGTTATGTATTTGGTATCAAAACATACTCAAACATAGAAAAGATGTTGTGTTGTGCTCTGAGGTTATGATGGCTACAAATATCACTAGGTGGTAGGAATTTTTCAGCTCCATCATAATCTTATGAGACCACCATCATATATATGGGTCCTTTGTTGACTGAGGTGTTGTTATGCAGCTATTGACTATAGTTAGTGAAAAAAATCTAGTTCTGTGATTGATTTTGTTCCCTCCTTTCTTCTGATCACTATTCATTCAACACCTTTTATATGATGTGTAGGTTGAAAGCACAGGGTATGCAAAAATTATCCCCCTGTTTTTGGTTGGAGTATCTGTTGCTGACCCAGATAACTTCATTTCCTTTATCTGTGCTTTCATTTTCAACTTCTCTAGTTAGAAATAAATCCTCTTGTGTTGCCCCTTGAGGGAGGAATCGTTTAGCAGGAAATCACTTACTAATCACAGTTCATTAATCACATATAAAGAATACTTTTTAAATGTCAACTGTCATTCATAGAAAATGTATGTTACCTTGAGGAATCTCTCTGAATTACTTATTCATTTTCATTGCCTTTCACACATTACATTATATTCCTTAGGAGTTTATTAATTTCAAATATAAATTGACTATGACTTTTATACAGAGTCTTGCAAACAAGAGAGAGAGCGGTTTTGCACCTTTTCTTTGATTTACTTGTTATCTTCCTGGTCGTGTAATTAGTCTGTTAAAGTCACTCTGCCTATATAGCTTGTTGAAAGTTACAGGCAGTGGAGTGCTGGAACTGGCTTATGTTGAGACCTCTTCCCAATTTCGTGTTCAATGATGTCTTTGTTGATAGCTTAAAATAGGTTATGGTGAGGGTGTTTACACTTTGGAAATTGACAGAGGCCAACCATGGTTCTCCCCTCTCCTAGACGGCCACTTATTAAACCTTTAGCAGCACTCACTGTTTACAGTGGTTTTTTTCCTTTTTTTTAAAATACTTTTATTATGAGGAATAGCTATGTAGAGTTTTATTTCCAGATATTTTGTTGTTTGAAACACTAAGAACATCACTCACTATACCAGTTGCCAGCTGAGTAACTGGGAAACTTACTTAGCCTTTCGGTGCTCAAGTGTCCTTGTCTGTTAAGACGGGGATGATAATAATAGCACGTACCTTGCGATTGATGTGAGGTTGAATAAGAAACACATTTATTTCAGGGCATACATAGGGACCTGGAATGAACACTCAAATAATGCTACCTCTTATCTCTCTGTACTTTAATTAATAGATATTGATTGATCCCTTACTAAATACCTAGCATTTTGCTATGTACAGTGGGTCATCTACTGAGACTCAGTACCTCTCACGTCGAGTATTAGCCACATTGACCTGTGGCAAATGACTTCTTTTGATGTTCCCATGTAATGTCATCCCCCCCCTTTTTTTTTTCATTTGTTTTTCGTTTTTTGGTCTTTCTGCCTGGGACTCTTTTTTTCTTCCTACATGAATTTTGCAGACCTTTTTCATGTTTATATTTGGCTCATATATTCCCTCCTCTAGAAAGCTTCTCCTCACTCTAGACCTGGCCATGTAACTGTTTTGCCTCTATGTAGTTTGGAGTATGAATCATAATTATGCATCTTACTCCATCTCTGCATTTGATTCCACAGCCTACGACTTATCACCTTTGTGTTCTTAACCTCTTAGTAAGAAATGCTTGACACATAGTAGACCAACTAGAAGTGTACACTGAATGTTTGTTGTTTAAAGGAATGGAACTGGACTTCACTCATAGAGACCTTACTATTTGGTCAAAGAGATAATGCATACATATGAGACATGAAGGTAAACAAACACAAAGTATATTGAAGATATCTATATTTTAATTTTTTTAGTTTATAGTTTATTTTTACATACCTTTTTTTTGTAGTAGGTAAGTCAGTTATGCTACACGTAGACATTTATGTACATATGTACAAATACATTGATTTAGGTTATCTAGGCCAAATTGTTAAGTAGCAAAGCCCAGGTTTTGTGACTTCAGGTCAGAAATATATATAAAAAAAAAAATCCTTGGTTACTCTTCCAGACATGAACTCATTCTTTTTTTTTTCCCCTGTGATTTCTGTCTTTTTTGTTTGTTAAGTTTAAAAAATTCTTACAGAAATTTTTAAATGTACATAATATTAGAGATACAATATAACAACCTCCTCCATATATCTGTCAGTCAGCATTTTGTATGCATGTATCCGTGTGTGCATCAGCCAACATTTTGCCCTTCTTGTTACCTTTCACACTCCTTTTATCCCTGTCGTATGTTAAAACATATCTCAGACATCTTATCTTGTCACCTATACTTCTTCAGTAGTATCTGTAACAGTTAAGAATTTATTTTAAATATAACTCCATTTCCAAATCTATGAAAATTGACAATAATTTTATTGTATCATTTGATAGCCACTTTATGTTCAACTTTTCCTGATTGTCACAGCAATGTCTTTTTTTTAATAGGTGTGTTTTTCCAGTTAGCATCTACATTTCATTTGGGTGATATGTCAATTAAGATTCTTTTAATCTATAACAATTGCTCTTCCCTTTTTCCCCTTATGCCTTAAAAAAAAAAAAAATCAGGTCATTGTCCTGGAGAATTTCTGAAATTCTGAATTACATGATTTCTTCTCTGTGGTGTCATTTAGCTTGTTCTTCCATCATCCTTATTTTCTGTAAACTAAAAATTAGAGTCAAGTTTAACTTTAATGTTATTTATTATTATTTGGGAGGAACATTTCCTAGAAGGTTCTGTATACTTTCTATTTCATCATATCAAGAGGACATAATTTTAGTAATCCCTACTTTTAATGACGCTGCAATCTATCAGTGAATCAGATTGGCCTGGGCCAATCCTTATAAAGTTCTCCATCAGACTTGGATCCAGTGATTTCACCTCATTGTTGATCATTTTGTAGTCATGATGTTTTTTAGGGTTTGCTAAATGGTGACTTTTAATTATATAATTTCTGCTGTGTGTACTATCAAGAATTTTTTTCATAAAGAACTTTTCATAGCAAGTAATGGTCAACTTCAAAATATAATTTATATTAGAAAAAGGGAGAAAATGCAGTATTTTTATCTATCAATTTTCAGAATCAGATATTCTCTCCTAAGATCTAAATAAGGTTACACATATAATCAAGGATGCCAATAAATTTTTCTAAAAAAACCTTTTCCCTTGGAGAAGTTATTTGTTTATTTATTTATTGAAACAGAATTTCACTCTCATCTCCCAGGCTGGAGTGCAGTGGTGCAGTCTTGGCTCACTGCAACGTCTGCCTCCTGGGTTCAAGTGATTCTCCTGGCTCAGCCTCCCGAGTAGCTGGGATTACAGGCATGCACCATCATGCCCAGCTAATTTTTTGTGTGTGTGTTTTTAGTAGAGATGGGGTTTCACCATATTGACCAGCCTGGTCTCGAACTCCTGACCTCAAATGATCTGCCTGCCTTGGCCTCCCAAAGTGTTGGTATTACAGGCGTGAGCCACTGTGCCCAACTGATAAATTATTTGAATTGCTTCTCCTAATTTTATTTTGATTAATATGTTTTGATAACATTGTTCCTATGGTAATATTATCAAAAAAGTTTTCTTTCCTTCCTTTTTGTTTATCATTAATGTGCCTCTGTATGATTGAATTTGTTTACTCAGAAGATACTTATTGGGCATCTATCTTTTTTTATCAAGCTCCATGCTAGTCCCTGAGGATGTAGATATGAGCCCTGCTTTTTTCTTTTCTTTCTTTATTTTTTTTTTAATTTGAGACAGAGTCTCACTGTCACTCAGGCTGAGGGCAGTGGCATGATCTTGGCTCACTGCAACCTCCGCCTCCCAGGTTCAAGCGATTCTCCTGCCTCAGCCTCCTAAGTAGGTGAGATAACAGGCATGGGCCACCATGCCCAGCTAATTTTTGTATTTTTAGTAGAGATGGGGTTTCACCATGTTGGCCAGGCTGGTCTCAAACTCCTGGCCTCAAGTAATCTGTCTGCCTTCGCCTCCCAGAGTGTTGGGATTACAGGCTTAAGCCACCGTGACCAGCTGCTGTTTTCCTAGAATATATAGTTTGGGTTTCTTTTCCACTCATGATGTGATTTAAAAAGTTGAATGTGGTTTTGTGAACTATAATATTTGGTATCATGTACTATATATTTTAACTAGCATTTTTTACTTACTTACTTATTTATTTATTTATTTATTTATTTATTTAAGCTTTCTTTAGAGTTCTTGGCCTTAGTTTCTAAAATAGTGGCAATAAAGGAATTTGGAAGTTAAGTCGTTCTTGCTGACCCAAAGAAAAATCAGATGTTTCTGTTTAGGACACTGTATGTAACAAACAAGGAAGGTTTTATTAATTTATTTTTTTGAAGAAGAATTGACCAGAGAATAACGATAATTCCTCCAAGATTAAAAGTAAATTATAAGATTCTGTGCTATTTTAATGTGAGCAAACATTTGAATTTAATTCGACTTCTATTTTCAGTAAATGAGAATGAAATTTTAGGAATGTCTTTGTCTCCTATAGTGTGTTTTGCCAAGATTTATTAAGGGTAATTTTGGATTTTAGTAAATGTACAGTTTCTAAAGGCTTGTGAATGTTTTATATTGATAGAAAATGTAAATAAGACTAGTAACGCTATTTTCTCCAAAGGATCCTGTGACTGACACAAAAAATATGATATAATATTGAATCCACCAAAAGATACACTGTTAATCTGAGGTTATGTTATGTTGTTATTTTATTAGGTATGTGATACTATGCTGTGAATTTTAGAATATAGGTAATTAAGTAATTATTATAATTCTAAAAATCTTCTGAGATGTTTTCTCTGTAGCAGAAACTCAGCTTTTACTTATGTTCAGATAATGTGATATAGCTGTTATAGTTATTTGAGATTATGGTAGAAGCAAACATGTAAATAAAATGTGTTTTATAACTAAAAACTAGAAGGATGTAAAAAGTTTACATTATAAGACTTTGCTAACATGCTTTATGACATTACGGAGAAGTACTAGGAAGAAGGAGATCTTTAAAAGGAGTGACATTTTGCTTGCTTTGCTGGAGTACCTTAGCAGGAAGTTTGAAATCTTAGCCCTTTAATTGTGATATCTGTTCATTCTAAAACTTATACTGAATTTAACTTTGAAGATCAACACATGGGTTTTTTTTTAAACAATATTTACTCTATCAAAAGAGTAGTTTTATTTTTGACTTGAGGAAATAGCTTAATCTGAACAGCACAAAACTTGACAGAAAAGTTTGCTAATACATAAATATTGGCTATTTTAATCTGTTGAAAACGGAAGGCTAGTACCAAGGGAGACAGTAGTAAAATTATAGAAGGACCTAGTGAAAAGTAAACATTATGCAACATAAAAAGAATACTAGGGGAAAAACTGACGGAGTAGAATAACAGGAAGATTAGTCACTTCTGGAAGGAAAAAAGTAGGTAGGGGGTAGGGGAATGAAGTACTTTAAACAGGAATGTGGAACTGGAAGTGCTAGGGCTAAAAGATATCAGCTCATTTGGGAGCTAAACTGGGCTTTGAAAAAGGAATAATACTGGTAGCATTTAATATCAAAATTTAAAGTTTATATTAATAAGAAAAAATGGAGAAATTTTTTTGTTAGGGATTATAAAATGCCTGTTAAAATAAAAAGAATGATATTTACTCCTTTGTGGAGCTGAATTGATTTCAGTCAGACAGCAATGTAAAATGAAAATCAAGAAAATATATTTCTGAGGCCAAGGCAAGAGATTACGTGACCCCAGGAGTTTGCGACCACCCCAAGGAACATAGTGAGACTCTGTCTCTATCAAAAAGATAAGAAAAGAAAAAAAATTAGCCACGCATGGTGGTGAGCACCTGTAGTCACAGCTACTCAGGAGGCTGAAGTGGGAGGATTGCATGTGCTTGGGAAGTCGAGGATGCAGTGAGCCATGATCAACCATTGCACTCCAGCCTGGACAATGAAAGAAGACCCTGTCTCAAGAAACATATATATATTTCTTTCAAAACCAGCCAAAGTTATTTTACTTTCAAGTGATGGATAAAATAAAAGCATTGTGGATATCATGGGATATATGTGCTATTTGGTTTGAAATAATTTTCACTTTTGCATTTATTTATCTGACAAAGGAGTACCAATCTCTAAATATTTTAAGGATTATTTCTGTAAATTCTCTAAAAAATATAAATTGTAACTGTCTATATCATACAAAAATATTTAGCAGTCCTTATAACAGAAAACAAGAAAGTAAACATTGTGTATTCATGTGTGTGTGTGTGTGTGTGTGTGTTTATTGATATTCTCATTAATCCCTAGTCTCTACTGATGTAATTATTAGGGACATTAGTGGAACAGATTTTGCTGAACATGTTTTCAACCACTCTGGGTGTTCTTAGGTATTTTATTTATTTAGGAGACTGATTCTGTGTTGTCCTCGCTAGTCTCAAACTTCTGGGTTCAAGTGATCCTTCTGCCTTACTTTCCCAAGTATCTGGGACTACACATGCACACCACTGCCCAGCTAAAATGTACTTTAAATAAAGTAGATAATTCTGGGGTTATCTCGAACTCCTGGCTTTAAGTGGTCCTCCTGCCTCAGCCTCCCAAAGTCCTGGGATTACTGGCTTGAGCCACTATGCTTGCCACCTCTGAGGTTATCATAGCATGACCCCAGGACGAAAATCTGCCCATTTTGTATCTGGGAAAAAAATGCTGCTTTCATTTAGATGCAGAAAATGGCTTATGCCTATTGAAATAAAAAAATTTAGTCTAATTTAGACACCTAAGATTATTATTTGATATAATGACATGGAATACATCACTCTGTGTCACTGAATTCATGGAAATGCAGTACAGAATGCAGTACAGTAATCCCCCCTTATCTGCAGTTTCACTTTCTGCAGTTTCAGTTACCTGTGGTACAACACAATAAGATATTTTGAGACAGAGAAAGCAATAGAGACCATGTTCACATAACTTTTATTACAGTATAATTGTTCTGTTTTATTATAGTTATTGTTAATCACTTACTGTGCATAATTTATAAATTAAACTTTATTGTAGGTATGTGTAGAAAAAAATAGTATATTTAGGGGTTGGTTGTTACTGTCCATGGTTTCAGGCGTCCTCTGGGGGTCTTGGTATGTATTCCCCATAGATAAGGAGTATCTACTGTATACAGTCAGGTAAGCCATTCCCATTGATTTTATTACAAATGCAATGCTTCCATGGCTCACTTACACATAATTTGCTGAGGCAACTTCTGATTCTTGCAGAAAATAACCATTTTACATGAACACCAAATACTAATAAAAAATAATCTGTTTTTCTCCTTTTCTCTCTCTTTCCCTCCCGTCTCCCTCTCTCCTTCCCTGTCTTACTCCCTCACTCCCTCATTCCTGCTCTTCTGCTCTTTTCATACTCACACAGACACTCCTTCCCCTACACACACACACACACACACCCACACACACCCTACCCCTGGGCATAACTGAATAGGAAATGTTTATTTTCCAAACTAGAGAAAAAAACCTTATCTCAAACACTGAAAGTCCTTCCTTTTCCTGGTTTGGAAACACTAAGTCATACTGAGTCACTTGTAGATTTTCTTTAGCCAATTTTATTTAAAGCGTAAAGTTGTGAGGACAAAATGACTCAGGAATTTGTAATGTACCATTAGAGCTTTTCACTTTTAGGATACTAGTTCATATTCAGATGACTTAGTATTAAAGATTGATGGGTTGTTTACTTTCTAGAAGAACCTGAGGAGCTCACTGTAACTTCACTTATTTTGACCTAAGTATGGCCTAGAGTTTATGCTTATTAATTCATTTATTTCTAGGTAAAGCCATGTTCAAGGAATTAAATAAAAGGAAATAGACCCAGTAAGAGTTGATGAATAAGAAGCTGTTACCTTACTCATTTACTTATATTACTTCAAATGTTATTGATTGATTGATTGAGACAGAGTTTTTGCTCTATTGCCCAGACTAGAGTGCAGTGGCATGATCTCAGCAACCTCTGCCTCCTGAGTTCAAGTGATTCTCCAGTCTCAGCCTCCCAAGTAGCTAGGATTACAGGCTCCCCACTATCACACCCAGCTCATTTTTGTATTTTTAGTAGAGACAGGTTTCATTATGTTGGCCAGGCTGGTGTCGAACTCTTGACCTCAAGTGATCCACCTGCCTCGGCCTCCCAAAGTGCTGGGATTACAGGCATGAGCCACCACTCCTGGCCTTGATTGCAGTTGATTGCATTGCCATTGACATCAGCGAGAAATAAAAACTATAGCTATAGTGGTTAAGCTAAGCAGTCAGAATCTGTATGTCTATATCTATCTATATTTATTTAGATGACTGGATAAAAGAGTTATGATTCCTCCTAGTCTATCACGTGATAATACCAAGGTCAGAAAAATAATTTGTTATGATCTATCTTATGTAAAAGCCTTTGGAGTTACTTTATTTTCCTCACTCATAAGATGACAAAATGTGCTTTCTAGAATTTTTGAATAATTTTTGCTTAAATTCAGTGTTAAAGTTGAAACAAATTTAAAGCTGTTGTTAGCAAAAGAGTAAATCAAGCTTATGTGGGTGCAGTATATAACATGACTACCCAAGAAATTCTGCACAAAAGGTAGTTGTCTAGAAATCAGGTACAGAGTTTTCATCTTCCTTCTATGATAACTTGTGATTATAAAAATAATTGAAGGTAAATAAACTGTAAATGACACATCACCTCAAGCTATGCCACATGGGTACCTAAATAAGTTCTTTTTAGTAAATGCCACCAAATGGCTATATTTCTTACAGCTTATGGCTAAATTCTGACAGAGGGGAGGTACCTTCACCATAAGAGTATTTTCTCTCTAAAGTTTTCATGGTTGTGTGTATGTGTGTGCGCACGCTAGTTTATATTAGGTTAGATTTTAAAAGAAACTGAAGATAGCCAAAATTAGCCCAGAGAGTTAGACTTGCTGCCAAACTAAAGAAATAGCTTGGTTTCAGTATTCTTCTGGCTTCTCAGTATTAATGTTTGGGGACCTAAGTGCTTGATTTGAGCCGTCTGAAATTACCCAGATGGCCCACTTTGGGTCCTCAAGAGCTAATTAAAGGAAGTCATTTCAGCTGCTGAATAATCACGGCAGTACCTTCCTCCAGTGTTGGTTTCAGCCCACACCTTACAGATGATCGTTGGCTTTCTGAAGCTCTCTCTAAACTCATTGTCTGGATCCTGCATGTAGCTAAATTAATTTGCCAATGATGGGAATGAAATATAAGTATTATTGGCAGCAGTGGTAATCCCCCAAAACAGAATGACAGACACTGTGATGGTAATAATGTTACTGCCCAGTTAATGCCTCCAAAGATAAGATACACTTGAAAAATAATATGAAAACTGAATTTTCCTTGACTTGAAAATCTGAGAATCATATAAAATGTTTGTTAATCTCTTAAGCTAGTAAATATCATTAAGAGAAATGGACACATAAAAGATAAGTATGTGTACATATTTGTACACAATTAGGTTTTTGAAAAAAGACAGGGATATCAGATGCTTCTGCCACCAGGGTTCTGGCCAGCCACAACATTTCCTACTCTCTTTTTTTAAGAGTTGTAACACTTCATCAGTTTTCAAGCAGCAGTAGAGGGTGGGCATGAAACCACAATTTTAGGAGCTGCATTCTCTGGGTCCATATTTCATCTTGGCTACCCCTTAGTTATATAACTTTTGGCAACTTAACATTATATGCCTCAGATTTATCATATATACCCTATTACATGGGAGTGTATCTACCTTGTTAGGTTGTTGTGACTCTTAAATAAATTAATACGTGTAAAGAATTTGTGGAATTTCAGGGCACACAATGTTACCTTACCATTGATGTTATTTGCTGTTATTAAATCTTAATTTTATGTAAACATTTTTAAATCGCTGTCTCGTTAACAAATGTGCAGTATACAAATAAACAAAAATCAAAATCAGTGGTGGAGTTTTAATGAAATAATTTAGAGCTCCAGCTCTAGAACTGTATACTCTTGATTCAAATTACTGTGACCTTGAAGAAGTTAGGTAACCTAACTAAGCCTCAGTTTCCTTGTTTCCAAAATAGGAGCAGTACTAATATCTAATCCTTGGAGGAGTTGTGAAAATTAAATGGGATAACACATATAAAGCCCAGAGAACAGTGCTTGGCACTTAATGGGTTTACAGTATGTGTTAGCTATTGTTTTATTAATTCTGTCATGATGAAGTGAACACTGTGATGCAGTACTTACATATTAGAAACATTATACTTATAATCTGCCTATATAGGGTTTTTAGTTTTGCTAATGAGGAGTGTTATTCTCTGCTGTGTAGAGAACACATGCTTTGGTATTTATAATTTTTCTCTAATAGGTAAATGATTAAGAAAATAATAACCTGTTTTTTTACTTACCCTATTTTGAGATAACAGAAAAAACCTGTAGATGGCTTTTTATATCTACAGGATTTTAGCTGTGGATAAATCAGTTAGGTAAATGCATTGTTAATGTTGGAACTTGCTTACCTCTTGTCCAGCCACAGTGTAGCCACTGGTTAAGTCGAATGCCACTAGAAAGAAAAGCAAATAATCAAAAACATCAAAATGGAAATGAAACATGAAGCAAGGAAGTCATTGCTGCTTCTGTAAAATAAGTGTCTGAGACCTATATTTTCCCATCAGTTCGGAGTATTGCAGATTATGAAAACATTAGGATTTTCACTAAAATTGTTTCTGTGCCAAGATAGCAGATCGAATATTGTGAAAGAAATGACCAAAATTGCATATGACATTTATTTTATATGGTAACATTCTTTCTTTCATTAACAGGAAATTTCAGGGCAATTATTTGCTTATTGGGAGTGAGGAAGATGAATGAAAATTTAAAAAGAGTTCATCAAGGCTTCCTTATAATGAAGTAAACTTTTAAGAGCATATTCCATAGAATTAGAAACTTGGAATTTCATAGGAACAGTGTATTCATCACCTTGTTTGGGGAGCAGATTATCAGTATGATCACAGGAAAACACCTGTTTTGACACTCTGAAAAAGGTACAAACATACAGGCAAACTCTCTGTAGGTGTAGAGTAAATAAGAATGCTTTGGCTAGCATCCTGCAAGGAGGTGGGTCTAAATGGTTTGCTCCAGCTTCTGCTGCTGCTGCTGCTGCTAATATTGCTGGGAAGGAAAAGTGGCTGACCTGGCATATCCATTACTCTTGGTGCTGCAGCAGTCACTCAGGAAATGTTGTTTAAGGGGAACCTTCTGGATCCTTTTCATGGCACCATGGCAAGAAGAAGCTGTATCTTATCTATGGAAGATAAAGCATGGAGTTGGCTAATGGATGCTGGTGAGTGAATAAGGCAATTGGGGAGGCAGTTTACTAAGATACCATTTGGGTAGGCCTGCTTGCTGAAGGTCTGAGATGACATCCATGGGAAATGGCCTCTGGTATTCTGTACATTAGAAACTGTTTTAGAGCGGAACTGTGGTTTTCACATTAGCGATCTGATCTGTGATCCTGTATATGTTCCATAAAGTTCTCATTTATTCTGTGCTTCACTGCTTGAAATACTAATCCTGAAGTTTGTTCAATACTTCAGTAGATGGAGTGTAGTTTCCCATGTAACTACTTAGTCACTGATCTCTACTCTTGATTTTTACTTGCCCCAAAGTGATTTTTTAAAAATAACTTTGTAGTATATGAAAGCAGTTATTCCTCCTTTCAGTTCTAAATGAGCACCTTCTTTTTCACAATAGTAGATTATAGAATTTTAAATTATCTTTCCTTTTATGATTTACATCAGTCACAAACGTGTCAATAGTTTACTTTTGTCTTTCATGAAGAAATTGGAAGAAATAAGAATTTTAAGTTAATCAGAGATGTAGGTCAAATTTTCTTGGAATTATTATTCTGTGGTTAATAGGCATCCCATTAAAAACTGTAAAAGCTATATTTGGGAACTTACAGTGGCATAGTAAAGGTTCTGACAAGTAATGGGGGAACAGACTTATTTAACTTCAACTTTTAACAGATTTATTTGACCAATTCCCTCTGCCCAACTCTTCTTTTTTCGTGAAGAGAGCCTTTCCACATGTGGCACTACCAGCCAGTAAGTACGTATCAAGCACCTACTGTGTTGCTTATGTTGCTAAGCAAACTGGCTGCTGGAAATAAAATTGTGAGCACATTTGTCAAAAATTTCTCCCCTTGTGATGCTTAACAACAGTTATGAAAATATTTGTTTAGATGATCTGATCTTATGTAAGATTAAGATGCTTTAATAACAACATAGTTTTTATTAAAAATATAATCTAAAGAGCTTCATAAATGAATAATCCTGCTACAATTTCTGATGGACAATGTTTTTTTGTCTTCTCTTCCACTTTTTGGGGGATTTGTTTCATTTTTGTTGTTCAGATTGTTAAAAACTGGTTTTCATGAATGGGATTAAGAACATAGGTGCAGCATACAAACTGCAATTGATTTTTAATTTTTTATTTAAAGTCCAATTATTACCTTTAAAAAACAGTCAGCCTCCATTTGGATTCTGCCATAGAGGCTTACACTATCTTTCTGTATTCACACCTATCATATTGACATGATTATATTTTTAAAAAGTTAAGTTTAGTTTAAGCCAAAATCTAAACTTAGGCACTGTCTATAAGATGAAAAAGTATTTTTAAGGGAAAATTTAGATTCCTCATTCTCTTATAAAATCCCAGCTCCCTCAAATTTAATATACTAACTGCTTAGGCAGTACTTAACATGTCGTAAGGTGGGAGTTGCTTCATTTTATAACAATGTCTAACTCTTAGTGACTTATCAGACATAAGTAAACCTTGCACAAGCAAGAGTAGCTTTTATTTCCTGTGTCACTTAGAATATATATTTTGCAGGTGAGGGGAGAAATCAATTTTTCCCAACACAGGATAGTTTGAACCATTTGTCTCAAAGTTAAATAGACTACTATTACTATTTTAGTTACCTTAGAACTAAATACCTTGGAATAGAAGAAATTAGATACCTGAAGTCAAGAATAACACACACATAACTGCTTTTAGGCAATAGCTTTTCTTATTAACTAATTACAAGTATAAAGTCCATGGTTAATTTGCTTCGAGTCTAGAAAAAATTAGAGTTCCTAAATGATCTTGACCATTTTCATTTTCATTTCATACATATTAGGAATTATTAAAGTCCTGTCAGAGTTTATACTGAACCTCTGACTTGGTTTTATCCAGCTTATCAAAGCAAAATTGTCTTAGTAGCACTCTTTTGTAGCTGTTTTTTGGGCTCCTAAAGAGTTCCTCAAGGCTTGCGAGTAGTTGAAGAGCTGTGAATGGTGGTTAACAAGCTATTAGCATCTCCTTGAAAAGCATAACATTATGAAGCAGAGATTCAGGAGAATCTTAGACAGTGAGTAGTCTGTCTGACAATGCATCAGAACTAAATTAGTCGGCCAAGCATGGTGCTCACGCCTGTAATGCCACCACTTTGGGAGGCCAAGGCGGGCAGGTCACTTGAGGTCAGGAGTTCGAGGCCAGCCTGGCCAGCATGGTGAAAGCCTGCCTGTACTAAAAATACAAAAATTAGATAGGTGTGGTGGTGCATGCCTGTAGTCCCAGCTACTCGGGAGGCTGAGCCAGGAGAATTGCTCAAACAGGGGAGTTGGAGGTTGCAGTGCGCCGAGATTGCGCCACTGCACTCCAGCATCCAAAAAAAAAGAAAAGAAACACCAACTAAATTAGTTATATTTTCTGTCCTTCCTCTTTATCCTTTTTCTTTTTCCATCTTTTGCTCTTCTCATCTCTGTACTGCTTATCTACTTGCTGCTTCTTTGTATTCTCTTATCTCATTGAATTTCTTCAGTCTGCCTCATCTGATCATAATAGAAAGTGATGAGTTTGATAAAATGTGTGTTGTACTTACTAAAAACAAGTTTAATTATTTATCAATTTAAATAATCAGTTGTTTAACCTTCTCTCTGTCTTTCCATTTTCTCCTCTAATTCCCAATAATGTTGCCTTTTAATTTCTGCTGCCTTGTGGATCAGCACCCTGATTTTTTTTTGTATTTGTAAATTAAATATTGTGATGACAAGATATAAGAATTTTATGTCACTTATTAGATTTTTAACCATAAATGCCACAGGCATGCTATAATATGTATTCCTTACTTTTCTTTTTAGAACTAAATCTCCATACCCACCTCATCCGTGTTTTGGCTTATGTATGGGATGCTAGAATGGCCTATCTCCATGTATTTTGTTGCATTTCTCCATTGCTTCTTGTGTTCTGGCGGGAATCTTGGTGATTCTTTTCAAGCACTACCTGAGCTCTGTGCCAGTTGTTCCTCTTCTCCCAGGGTCTTGTGCTGCGTGGTCATGTCTCCACTTCGTCAGCCCTGTCCATTGACAGAACCTTGGGTTCTGTGATGGCTGCCTCTAAACCCTTGTGAGAGCGGGGAACATTCCTCCCCCTGCTGCTACAGTTGAGCACCATGCTGGGTACCATGTTGCCCTCTCCACTTGCTTTCAGTTGTTAAGGCTTCCCAAGCTTTGGCTGTGGCTCAGTGATCCTGCTATCAAAACCCTGAAACTTTCCTAGCCTGGACACTCAGTGGTAGCAGCAGGTGTTGGGATTTCTCCAAGCCCCTAAGACTCTGGGAGGAAGAGAATGGCCGTTTGACATAGACCTCAGGAGTTTTCAAAGCACCAAGAAACCTCTCCAGAAGATATTTAAAGGTAAGATTCTGATTTCTCTAGGAAGCCGTTAAACCCTGTAGCTATGGATTTAATGTAAGCTAGTAGTTAAAGAATGTCCTTAGGGAACTCTGTTTGATAGAACCAAAATATGAGTCTTAGATTAGGGAATTACTCATTGAAAACTCTTATAGGAATTTTGTGTGAGATTCACATTAGTTTTATTTATATTAAATCCGGCATGGAACAGATTTTTAAATATTGCATTTTTTTTTATTCGGACGCTGTGAAGCACTTTTTCTCTTTCACAGTCTTCATTGTATGTCTAGTAAGAGAAATCTTGTTGAGAATTAAAATGGTTAAAGATAAAATAGAAATTATTGTTTCAAATACCGATGTTTTATTTACCTCTGTGTTAATATTTAAAACCAAAAACATTAAATGAATATATCTTCAAGTTCTTCAAGCTGAGATTCCTAAATCCATAATTAATTCAAAAAGAATTAGAAGAGCAGTTCAGATTTTAGTTGGTAGTGCTAGGGATGCATTATTGTCCTTTGTCAAAAGTTACTGCTTAGTATTCTAAATACAGTGATTTCTGGTAAGGCTTTATTTTTAGATTTTAAAGGGAAAAAGTTAAAATTAAGGAAACTTTTTGGGAAAAAAAATTCTCTACATATGGATATAAATAACCTGGTGAAGGATACTTGTGGAAAGGTGGTGGGGTGTATGTGTATGATGCGTAGGGGAGAGAGATCAGCATCATCTTAAGTGAACAACACAAGACACCTCTTCAGTGTTATGAGTTTTGTGGCAGCTGTTATTTAGTGCTCCCTTCCCCCCCCCCCACCTCTATTTTCAGGCAGTAATCTGTGAAGTGATATTAAGACACCACTTCTAATATGAGATCATTGTTGGCCTTACTGTCAGTTCAGGTCTTCTTTTTTTCACCCCTTTGTTTTCTTTTCAATATTAACTTAATTTCTTAAATGATTTCCCCTGGTTGAAATTAAGGCTATTAGCTTACTACCACATTGAAACTCTTTAATTTCAATGACCAAAAATGCAACTTAATTTTTAAAAATGAAGGAAAATGTTTACTAATAGCTGAACAAAATGAAAAATATCAATCTTTGATAGTGTTTATTGAAGATGCTTTTTATTTATAGTAAACTTTATTTTTATTGATATTTCATTTAACCTAGTTTCAGAGTAGCTCTGTGCTGTAAGATGAGCAAAAGAACAGATACCCTAAATCTCAAAGAGCTTTTTCTTTCGTGTCTTTCTTCTGAGTAGGGCATGAGGTTTCAGATTCCCCAGTGTTGACATTTATTATTTTATACCTTGAGATTTTACCTACAGATACAGAAAGAGGAGATACGGCTGAGCATGGTTGCTCATCCCTGTAGTCTCAGCAGTTTGGGATGTCTAGATGGGAGGATTGCTTGAGGTCAGGAGTTTAAGACCAGCTTGGGCAATATAGCAAGACACTATCTCTTCAAAAATAAAGAAACAAACAGCAACAACAACAACAAACTGGGCATGGTGGCAGGCACCTGTGGTCCTAGTTGCTCAGAAGACTGAGGCAGAAGTATTGCTTGAGCCTAGGAGGTCCAGGCTGCAGGCACCACTACACCCCAGCCTGGGCAATAGAGTGAGACCTTGTCTCAGAAATAAAAAGAGGAGATAATATCAACATGCAAAAACTGAACAATGGGAATCTCTTGTGGTGTATACTTGCCACCTCTATAAGATTGTAATGATGATGACTGAGTTTTTTCCTGCCAAGTTCAGTTCCGTTTTTTTTTTTTTTTTAATGTAAGTAAAATATCAGACTATGTGAAATTTTAGACTTATTTCTCAGAATGTATTAAAAATAGTGGCAGTCAGGAGCTCTTTAATTCTTTATGAGTCCAAGCTGAGACATAGTTACAACTGACAGGATCTGTTCACCATACATACTTCCGCGTTTGGAAACTATCAGCAGTCACCTGCAACTAAACCCATAAGCATAAATGTTTCAGAGTGATAGAATCTTATTCACATAATGCCTAGCAAGATCCCAGATGTAAATGGGAAAACTCAAATGTTCCTTTGGATTTTGTCACAGCTGAGAAGCATCCAGGCCTGCTAACTCACAGAAGAAGAATCCAGCAGAAGGGGACTGGACAGAACCTACTTTTGTATAGCCATCGATCACACCTAAAGCAGCTAGTGCTGCATAGACAAAGCCAAGCCAGTAAAAGGCACCTGTGGGCGGGGGTCCTTCTGAATTGTTCTCTTCTAATTCTCTCCAGATCGGAGACTGCAGCAGGCTTGCACCTATACCACTTTCCTGAAGGTCTGGGTGAATTGATGAGGGGATACAAACTGTAGGATGCTTGTTTTTTAAAATGAAAAGATGTTTAACAAAGCATTTTATTCACACATGAAAACATTCAAGTTTATTCCCTCTACAATTCAAAGTATAACTAAATGAAATGTTTTGAAGTGCATTAAAATAGGTAATTCTTTCATATGTAAAAACAGAAAAGTAAAATTTTCATGCTTTTATTAACATTTATAGTGAGTTTATAATTTTTTTTTAAATGTGTGGCACAGTCTCAAGCTAGTAGCATTATTTGCAAGTTTGTCTATAGAGTGCATTTTTTCTTTTCTATTTCTAGAACTCTTAAATTCCCTTGGGACAAGAAATGAAGTGAATGTAAGAATGTAAATTAAGAATTCTCTTTCTTGGAAGTTCAATTTTAAAAAAATAGTTTAAGTACTTTTTGAGTGGGAATTTAGAACACTTATTTCACAAAGAGTATGAAGTACTTAATCACTGAAAGTCTTAGAAGTGAGTGTTAATTCTCAAAATAAGGTCTCAGTCCCAATCATATTTTCTGTGGGAATTTCTGCCATCACTCTGTTCATAAGACTAGTACTGCTCAATTCCCATTTTTCATCTCTCCTTTCTATTCTGTTCTGTTCTTGGAGAGCATGGGAGCTGTCCATACCAGTAGGCAATGAGGAGAATATTGTAATTGAGATTGAGTATGTCAAATATAAGCCTTTTATGATATAATTATTTCTTTTGTTGTAATAAATTTCTCAGTTTCATTAGGCATATCCATGTAGAAAATAAATTTAAAAATAAGGTATGTACCGAGCACCTTAAAGAGATGACAAATATAGGGATGAGCTCAGATAGTGACGTTTTTGATACTTTAAGGGAGTTTTTCACTTCAAACACAAAATATTCCTGTTTATTATTTTTAGGTGGAAAGAAAGATCACTGAATCAGAATTATTCAAAATTAAAATGATCTCTTTAGTTAATTTTAGTAATGTATGGGTTGCCTATTACCTTCAGTGCCATTACAATGATTATTTTATTTGTTCTTCACAAAAACACCTTGAGGTAGTTAGCATTATTTCACCTTTACAAATGAGGAAACTGATACCAAGAGAAACTGGATAACCAACCCAAGGCCTCACAGCTGGACACAGGATTCAAACTCAGGAAGTGTGGCTCCAGACTCCATCCATCCTTAGACGTCCTTGTTGTAAAGCTGGCAGTGAGTGCCAGTTCCCAAATCAGTCCTAACCCTTTTCATAGCTGGTATCAGCAAGGGGATTCTGTCTGCACCTCCTCCCAACTCAATTTTGGGTTGCCATTCACTTGCTGGCTAATTGACCTATCCTCTCTCAGCGATAATCCCACCCTGTCTAAAATATGAATAATATTATCTCCTTCTCAGGGTTTTTATGAAGATTTAATTTTATGAGACAGAGTATGCCAAGCACTTAGCACAATGGTTAGCATATAGAAAATAGCCAATAAATTGTTGATGTTATTATGTAATGTTCCCAGGGTCACACAACTAGAAAAAGATTGAGTCAGAATTCAGCCCCAACTCTGTCTTACTGGAAAACTAAACAAAACTAAAACACACACACACACACACACACACACACACACACACTTTCCACAAATAGGACCTGTAAAGCAAAACTCATGCTCTTTCTGGTTTGTAACACTACCTCTCAACTCTAACCATACCTTTTATGATGAGTAAATAAGGATGTCATGTATGCTGAAGGGATAAGTAGCATAGTTTAGTGGTTTAGGGCAAACTTTCAAATTGAGGCTTCCAGTGTGTGACAGTAGGCAAGTTAACCCCTCTAAGATTCGTTAACTACACATATTAAACTAGAAACAGTATCAGTTGTATTGTATTATCATGGATAATAAATATTAATACAATTAAAGAGCTCCAATAACTGTTAGCTTTTAGCAATTGATAGAGATATTAATGTTTCTTTAAAAATATATTCACAAAATTGGGATGCACAGTTAATGAAATCATAAACATGTAAATAAAGTCTTAGAAATGGATAGAATCTCAGTAGATGATCTTCCATTTTTGAACAGTCTATATGCTTTCCCTGTCAAATCCATTTAACCTCTGTGAAAGGTCAGTAGAGGAAGGGGAAGAAGGCATTAGAGATCAGGACTCACCCAAATATGGAGTGGTTGTACCTTCAGAGATGTGGGCAAATTTTCTCAGTCTTGGCTTGATGTCAGTGACTAGCATTGGAACACCAGATGGTGAAAATAATCCCTGTTAAGCAGATGATGGGATTATCAATCTTGTGTTCTTTCTCTTTTGAAGCAGAACCCAAACCAACAGTTGGGACTCCAGTCCTGAAAAGAGAGAGAGTTAGCTGGACTGAGTTGAATGCCACGGTTTAACCTTGAATGCTAGTCACAACAGGGACTTCTTGAATTCTTGGAGCTCAAGTATCTGGCCTCCTTTACTAGATTCTGAACTTCTTGAGGATGAGGATGTGTATCATAATATTTATTTGCAACTCTAGAACAGTGTCTGGGAAATAGTGGGCACCCAATGCATGTTTGACAATTAAGAGCATAAGATCCAGAAATGGGCCGGGCGTGGTGGCTCAAGCCTGTAATCCCAGCACTTTGGGAGGCCGAGACGGGCGGATCACGAGGTCAGGAGATCGAGACCATCCTGGCTAACACGGTGAAACCCCGTCTCTACTAAAAATACAAAAAAAAATTAGCCGGGCGAGGTGGCCGGCGCCTGTGGTCCCAGCTACTCGGGAGGCTGAGGCAGGAGAAGGGCGTGAGCCCGGGAGGTGGAGGTTGCAGTGAGCTGAGATCCGGCCACTGCACTCCAGCCTGGGCGTCAGAGCAAGACTCCGTCTCAAAAAAAAAAAAAAAAAAAAAGATCCAGAAATGGTACAGAAGATCTTGTTTAAGGATTCCATGCCATCAAAGGGATTAGAAAACGAGGCTGCAGTACAGAAAGCATAGGATGTCCTGGGGTTGGGTGGGGGCGTGCCATGGAGCTGAGGATGCATAACTTTTGTAATGACGGGTTTAGGAACTCGATAAACTGAAACTGTCAGTGTAGCCTATTCAATAAATGTAGGAATAAAGTATTCCTAATTGCTTAAAAAATGTTGTAAGCAGGTGACATATTTAAAGAATTGAAAGCCATTGGAATCCATTTATATTAACTTTTTCATACAGTGAAAAATAATATTTCTGGTACTAGAAACTCAATTTGGTACCAGAGACTTGAGGAAAAATGTATCTATAAATGTGTCATTGATATATTCCCTTATAAATAAATTATAAAAATTGGGTTTATGTTTATATTATAAAATTGTAATTTGTATGAATGTTAAGAACTTACATGGATGATGTGGGAAGTAACAGTGGAAGTGTAAAACATGACATTTTTTGGAGGGTGATTGGTATAACTTTGAGGTTTGTTTTTTAACTATAATGTTACTACTCGTTTGATACATTTTTCCCAGAAATATGGTGAAAACATCTTTCAGTCAGAATCTAAGTTAAAAAACATAAAACATAGTAAGAAGAACAAAGAGGAGTAACTATGCTTGGTCTATTAAGACAACAAAAGAAACCACAAAGCACAAACTCATACTTTTTTCGGACTATAACACTACCTCTCAGCCCTAACAGTGCCTTCTCTGATAAATAAATTAGGATGCCATGCATACTAATGGGAGATGTAGCAGAGTTGAGTGGTTGCCACAAAGGTGATTTTAGGTAATCCTAACAGGTATTGCAGTGATTTCGTGTGGTATGTTAAAAGCCAGACACATTAGTACCTTGTATTAAAACCCTGGATATTGTGCGCTGGCACCTGAAGGAAAGTTGTTTAGAAAATTTAAACTGAGAGTAAAACTCAAACCAAGTGTTTCCGTGAACATTTGTGTCTTCTTAATTTGAAAAAGGCCATGTATTACACCAGTGCTTCTGTCACTGTGGAATTTTCTCGTTTCTCAAGAACAGTCTCTTAAATCAAGCACTAAGTTATTATTACACATTTAAACATTTTTGCTTTAAAAAACATACATTGTTGTGAGAGTAAAATATTAAATGTAGAGAGAAATTATCGCTTACACGTGTACCTTATTTTGTAGAATATAGAGTCCATTTGTGCTATTTTTATTTTCAGATGTGCTTGTGGAGTGACTGCTTTTGCTGTTCTTCTCTTCCCGCTCTCCGTATACACAAGTGTACACACAGATGGAAAGGCACACAAAGGCATACGGACACCCATGCTTTTGCTTTTACTGTAAAAGAGTCATACTAGAGTATAAATTACATGACATTAATTCTCTATAATTCTCTTTTAATTCTTCGCTTTCGAGGCTATGTATGCCTGAATTGTATCTAGGTATAGCATACCATTGGGGCATGAAAACATTGTTTTACTTCACTTACCCTGGGAGTACTTTCTTTTTTTCCCTAATTTCCTAATGCCTGTTTTTAATTTATTTTGGCAATTCACTATGAGAGTTTTAATTAGGTAGTACGTTTGGGATACTATTGAAGCAGTATGTATTAACTACCAAAAGTTAAACTCATCGTAAAACCCTTTACACATGAAATAACTTAGATACCTTGAGTACCAGCTTTTCTTTTCCCTGCCCTTATCCCGGATGTGTCCTTGGCAGTTTAATCTACTTTATTTTACCCCTTTAAAAGCAAAAGATGGAATGGCTCAAATAAAATCAGTGGACTCTCTCCCTGAGGAGACTTTTCTCATCAGAAATAAAAGTGTCAACACCAAGAGGGAAAATGTTATAAATAAAGTGAGTGGTGTTTGGTAATCATCACCATTCTTGATTTCCTATGTGGAAATAGGACTTTGATATATGCATTTTTTAAAGCATCTTGCAATTTAAAAAATTACACATGGAACAAACCAAATACATATTTTTAAAATACTGTTTTTATTTAGAGAGATGGTTGTGTAAACTGCTCTGTCTGTGTATGTGTAAAACATTGATAATACATTAGACATAATTTGCAGAAACTACTAATTTTCACATCATTTCCGAGTAGAATTGCAAAGGTACAGTACTGGGTTAGCTTTATGGTTAAAAGCATTGGCCCTAGAGCCAGGTAACACGGGCTCAAACCCTAGTTCTGCCATTTACTCGTTGTGTTACCTTGGGTAGGTTACTTGACCTTTCTAAGCTTCAGATTTCTAATCTTTATTTAATGAGTTTTAATAATAGAATAATAGGATTGCTTTGAGGATCAAATAAGTTAATAAACCACTTAGAACAGTGTTCAATAGGCTGGATTTTTGTTTGTTTGTTGCTATTCTTCTTGTGTTACGTTTTGTATCCAGCAGAAGTGGTTATTTAGCTTCCTATTTTATGAAGTAGGACTGATGGGAATTGACAGTCTTAGGAAAATGTACAACTATAAGTCAGTGGAAGTTTTTCCTAGTCAAGATGTCAAATGCCAGAGGTCAGATTCATGTGGCAGGATGGGGTCCAAACTGTACAAAAGCTTGAAGATGAATGAGGCGAGACAGCTAAGCTTAAGACAAAAAAACAAGTGAAGTTATGTCCTTGGGCAGTGTTTGTGGTAGTATAGTGCCGCTTTGGAAAACTTAGAAAATGATCCTCAACTGTGTCCACTCAAAGTAGATTCTGCATCTCAATGTCAGAGTCAAAAATTTCTACTAACATCTGTTTAAATCATCATTTATTTATATTCTCAAATATTCATACCTTTCACATAAATGAGGTACATTATTTTTAAAAACGAAATTTTCTTTCTTCTTGATTTTTTCTATATTGTCCCATTATTCTGAGAGGAGTTTATTTTATGGGAATTAAGTTATTATCTTACAGAATAAATCTGATTTCTGACTAGATAGGAGATAACTGCATATTTTTCCTAGAATAATTTAATTCCAATTTTACTTATTTGTACCTTATATGACTATTTTCAGGTTAGAAAAATGTGGTCCTGCAGTTTTGTTTTGAAGTTTGCCTGGGCCATATGAAGCCACCATTATCATTTGCATCAAAAATGAAGGTTATCTGTTGCCCACGAGAAAAATACAGCATTCTTAATGTAAAACACTGAAATAGTGAGGGTTTCATAAGCTGTTTCAGTGATTTCTGACCTTGGGTTGGAAAGCTCTCATATCTCAGTTACCTCAGTGGGTACAGTGACGTTGTCCCAGTCTCCATTACCAAATTGTTTCAAATCCCTTTAATTTAAAAAAAAAAAAAAAAGGCAGGCATGCTGACTCACGCTTGTAATCTCAGCACTTTGGGAGGCTGCAGTGGGAGAATCACTTGAGTCCAGAAGGTGGGCAACACAGTAAGACCCTGTCTCTACAAAAATTTTTTAAAAACAAAAGTAAATAAATTGTCTAAATTGTATTTTCAAAGTTTAGAATTGAGAGATTGAACTCATGCTTTTTAGTGTAATTATAATTTTGGAGCTATGCTGACATATTTGTAAACAAACAGTAAAAACTCATAACAAAAAACAGCCAACTATACTGTATTAAGATTGCTACATGAGAAGAGTTCCCTTTAAAAAGGAAATTTCAACTCAGAGGAAAGTTTGATTTATGTTGATTATAGAACCAAAATTATTTTAAAATATTTTCCATGAGTTGAAAAGTACATGAAAAAATGGATTATTTTCAAAGCATTAATTGACACTTTATTTTAAAAAAATATTTTTATAGAACCTCAAATTGAGTTAAAATTATACTTTTAGTCACTTAGGTTATAGTTTTCATATCAAATGTATTTTAAATTTAGGTTTTACGTTTTTTAAGTCTTCAGATAGGCCATTTTCTGCCTGTTGTTCAAATATGTCAACCCTTATAGAGTCAGGTCAGTTTACAACGAAGGCTTTCAATGTGTTTGGCATTTTTAATGGAAGTCAGGAGCTTTACAACAAAGAAGACCGAAAATCATGTAAGAAGACAATGGACAAAGCACTGGACTTGGAGTCAGTTATTTGGCTTCCTATGACAGCTCCCCATTTGATCACATTGTTACTTTGTGTGTCACATGTTTTCTCGGAAGCATACCCACCGCCATCTTGACTCCTTGGTGGAACAAATCTAGTAAAGATAATGCACAGCACAGTACTTTTTGTAAACTGCTATTCATCTCTGTGAAATAATTCATTTATCTGAAAAATAATATAAATGAGTGTTTAAAAATATACTATGCTGGGCACGGTGGCTCACGCCTGTAATCCCAGCGCTTTGTGAGGCCAAGGCAGGCGGATCACAAGGTCAGGAGATTGAGACCATCTTGGCTAACACGATGAGACCCCGTCTCTACTAAAAATACAAAAAATTAGCCAGGTGTGGTGGTGGGCGCCTGTAGTCCCAGCTACTTGGGAGGCTGAGGCAGGAGAATGGCGTGAACCCGGGAGGCGGAGCTTGCAGTGAGCCGAGATGGCGCCACTGTACTCCAGCCTGATGACAGAACGAGACTCCGTCTCAAAAAAAAAAAAAAAAAACTATATATATATATGTGTGTGTGTGTGTATATGTATATGTACTGTGAAAGTCAGTATTTTTATGAATTCTCATGAATCCCACAACTGTATGTTGCTCTCATGAACATTAAAATTGAAAGTGTAATTATTGTTTTTATAAGGATAATTGGTAGTATAAATTTTAATCTATTTAGAATAACAACGAGGTGGGTGAAAAGAATACAGACTTTTTCTCCAAGATGAGTCACAGATTTTAAAAATTAAGGCGATAACTACTATTTAGTCTACAGTTTTGAGAATGATTTCTGTTGCTTGAAAGAGTTAGATACTTTCCAAAAGAGAAAAGGAATGCAGTGGGAGGAAAGATAGGCAACAAAAAACAAAGAAGCATCTGTCCCTTATGGATAAAAATATATTTTTAACAGATACTAGAAAATATAGAAGTTGCTCTATCAACGAAAAAGTTTTATTTGCTCAAACAGGTAGATAAACCAATGTGAATTTACTGAATAAATGAGTATGTGCAAGTGGAAATCAATGAGTGAGTGAATAAGTGAACAAGTAAATGGATAAACTCAGTAGGTAACACGTTATTCTTCCTGTTTATTATTTTTAGGAAACAATACTTATTTTAAAGTACTACAAAGCGTTCACTGAAAGAACCCTGGTGAAATTCCTCATTTTCTCTTGTGGTAATAGGCATTTGTTACAGTACAATCATAATCTTTTGGTTGTAATTTATTATTGTGTAGGTTGAATACCCTGCATTTATAGAGCTTTTGGGAATCAGGAGATGAGAAAACACAAATCATAAGCAAAAGGGCAATTAGTACTTTCCTAAAAATAAACATTGGCCCATGTAATCACATCCTAAATAAAATAAACAGAAGTGGATTAAGAAAATTATAGCGGTTTAGAAGAATTTAGTGTGTTTTCTAGCCCCATTTTCATTTGATTTTGATGGTAATGATTATTAAAGGAAGACAGAGCACTTTGTACTTTTAACATTTAGCTGGCAGCAGCAAGTACAGCAATATCCAAAGTGTATTGAGAGTCGGTGGTGTAGAAAAAGGCACTGGACTTGACATGATCATAGAAGGTTTTTAAGTGCTTGAGAAAAAGGTTGGGAAAGCAGATGAAATATGAGATTAGGGCTTGTTGGAAGTCTTAGGACATTACAGAAAGCATAATAAGTCTTACTATCTCCTGGGAACAGAATGCATGGTTACAAAAATAAACTGAGGTGGAATTTGAAGACAAGGGAAGAACTTTGGCTGACAGGGAAGCAAGATCAGGTTAGCATAAGTTCTGGCTATCAAGACCTCTCCTGGGGCCCATTCCCTAAGAATGTATCCCTTGTGCTAAATAGAGTATGTATGTATAGGTACACTGCACATGTTTGAAATACTTGAATAACAGTTCTTCAGGGATTACTATACCTGTAATTACTTGTAGGTATTACCTTTATTTATCTTAGTGCTGATTTATGGGGCTAGATTTTGACTTATGTTACCGACAATGTCTTGTTTCATAGTTTGAGAAAGTACATAAACAATATTGAAAAAAATTGTAAACATCAGTGGCGTTATTTAGTGAATAGAACAACTAGAAACTTATTTCTTATCTTTAAATGAACAGCTGAATGTAACATTATATCCATGGCATGTTACAAAATGAAAAATAGATGGAAACTGACTTTGAACAGATTTGAACAGATTATTGAAATGCTAGTGTGTATTTTTCTGAGTTGCACCATAAAAAATGTTTACTCTTGCTACTAGAGGAAATCACTCAACTGGAAGTACTGGATATCATTTCTAACTAATCTATTAGTCATCCTAATAACAAGAAAGTATTTAGTTCCTTTTTTTCATAGCAGTCCATCTTAAACAATAAAATTGCATAGCCCACTCAAAAATATTTCAGGAAAATTGAGGTGTTGCTTTCAAAAAAGTATTAAAAAGTGGGCACAGTAGATGTGCGTGTGTGTGTGTGTGTGTGTGTGTGTATTTTAGTGCTGCTGTTTTATCATTTATTTCTCGTCATGCAGGTAGGAAGGTTAGCAGAAAATAACCTTGAGATTTATAGTTTGAATGATTAGGCCTGGAGCATTGCCCTTTGCTAAGATAAGAAACACAGGTGTTAAATTGATGTTTTCTCTTTCTTGTTAGGGAGAACATGTAATTGGTTTGGGAGGGTTGAATTTACGGAAAAATATCTGAAACCCACTTACTCAGAACTGATAGTGCTGTGATAGGAAGAAAATACCCAGAGAGAATGTACAGTAAGAAGAAGGAATCTAAATACAAACCTTGGCTCATCTCTCTATAACCAGCAGTCAGAAAGGAGAAAAATCAAAAGAAAGTGTCAGAGAATGAGTAGGTTAATACATAACAGGTAAATGAGGATGGTGCTTTGCCAAGGCAAAAGAGAAAAACATTCAGGAAGTAACTAGTTGTTCTACAGAGAAGATGAGAAATGAGAAAAAGATCACTCTGGCAGTTAAAAGGACACTGGTAATCTTTGAAGCAGATGAGTAGAATTGGGAGAGGGTAGGTAGAATTCAGATTGTAAACCAGATTCCAAGAAGATGAGTCACTAGTAAATTGGGAGAAATGCATGAGGCCTCAACACAAGTAGACAGCTCTATAAAGAAATTCAATAATAATAAGAAGAAAAGTGGGAGTCGGCTGAAGAATTTAGCACAGAAGTGATTGTTGTAGAGCAATGAGGGTTATTCCACTGCAGAATAGTGGAAGCGTGTCTTTTTCACTAAGGGAAGGGGCAACAGTCAGTGGAGAGTGAAAGAATGAATGACAGGTCGCTAAAATAGGGAAATATAGGAGAAGTTGAGAAGGGATTTTAAAAAAGTGAGTTAGAGAGGTTGGCCTTGAATGGAAGATGAACCAAAAACTCCCTGAGACACAGAAATGAAGGTGCTTAGCCCGATTCCATTCCCTAATACTACCTTCATTTTGGTCATCCTTGTCATTTGGGTGGTTCCATCCTTGGGTCCACACTGCTTTCTTCACTCTTTTTAAAAATATTTTATTTTAACTTTGCCTTATAGACCCACCTCGATTGAATTTCGTGAGGGCAGAGGACATGTTTTATCCATGCATGTGTTCTAATGTATTTCAGTAACCCCCAAAGTCAGTGCTCTCAGGGGAAGAAGTTTAGTAGCCCTGCCTGTCGGTTATAGTTCAAGGCTGATGACTAATTAGCTACCTAGGTGAACCTCAAAAGCTGTTTCCAAAACAAATCCTCAGTTTCTAATGAATGAGGCAGATTATTATGTATCAGACTTTTTTTGTTTATTAACCATAAAGTTACTGCATAACAAAACATAACTTAGAGTTCAGGTGTGAATATATCCAAAGCTAGATAAAAGTTGTAACCATAATCCATTGTAGTAAGTAGAAACATTTAACTGAAAAAAAATATGAAAAGACAAAAATTTGCAAGGCAAATACTTGTTAAATGCTATGGTTTCTACCGTTATTTATATCAAATAAATGAGATTTGATTATGGCATTATCTTTTGTTTGATCCATACTGTAGGCACAAACAAATCCCTTGATTAGAATAGTTGGATTGTATTTTCTGATTCTTACATAGCAAAAATAACTCTAAGCAAAAGTTAACTAAATGTTGTCTATGCCTCTCATTTAGAAAACATGTTTTATGTTAGTGTTTGTTTTGTGATTGCTATTTCTTCTATAAGTGGTAAGTTTTCAAGTTTTATTAAAGGTGTAATTTCACAGTTGGAGTATATTTGTCAAATCCTGACTCATTTTACTTGTAAATACATGGTATAACAATTTTTTAAACACCTTTTTATGTGTAAACACTTATAGGAGGGGTTTTAAGGTAGTGGGCTTGAAGTCAGACTGCTAGTGTGTTGAATTCCAGCCTCAGGAATCACTAGCTTTGCAATCAGATACAAATTACTATAAGCTGTAGCTGTGTCATCTGTAACACTGGGTTACTTAAAATTCTTTGCTGAAATGAATTTTAAGATATTTAAATGAAGTGAAACACAAAAAGCATGCAAACAGGGTCTAGCACATGATAAAACCTTATTAGGTGTTCGCTACTATTATGACATTTTCAGATTATATTTTGGAGATTCAAAAGTACTTAGTAAATGTCCAGATTGCTCTAAGCATATGCTTGGTCTCTACTAATCCACTTTATTTTTTTTTCACAAATGGTCGATAATCTGTTTTTCAAAGTAGTGTTAGATAGACATAGAAACCTTATGACCTGTCTACCATTTTTATGGCTTTAGACTCAATATTATATTTGAAGTGAAAAATTATAGCTGTTTTAATTCCTAAATTATGTAAAGCTATAAAATTTGTTATGTTAGCCACTTGATTTTATTCCTCCTGAAAATACTTTTATTTCTCTTCAGAAGGGAAAATAGAAGGATAAGACAGTAAATTTAGGATGAGCAAAATATGGCCAATGACAACTTTCGTGTATTCATTTTTTCATGTTTTAAAAAATTATTGCTTTCACTAATCACTTAAAATACTGGTTGATGATTACTATTGTGCAGTTGCACGGACATCTTGTTTTCTTCTAGAGTCCCAGGAAAGCATGAAAACATCATTTAACTACAGTAGAATTGTAAAATGAAACACAATTTTGTCCTGGCTCACTTCTCTGGGACTGCCTTGAACCATTCTTTAGTGTACACTCTCCTGTCCAACCTCCCTGGAGTTTTTAAAACACATCACCCTGTCCCACATTCCTGTCTTCACACAATTTGTCTTTTCATAAAAATTTTTCCACCCTGTTTTTTTTTGTTTGTTTGTTTGTTTTTTAACTTAACGACATCCTTTTAGACTCAATATCAGAGACAGCTCCTCTGGGGAGTCTCCCTTGATCCCCTCCATTTCCTAAGCTGTGGGAAATGTCCTGTTAGTAACCCACATCAGTTTCTGCTGCAGCCATTTACTGGCCTGAGTCCTCTGGGATGCAGCAGAGACAGACCATTTGCTCTGCATGTATAGTGGCTAACACCATTGTGTCAATGCTCACTTAGTGTTGGTTGAATGACTGCATGCAAGAATAGCTGTTTTAATTTGGACATTAGGCTAAGTTTTATCCTTATTTGTTAGGTAGGTACATAGATGTAAACTTCTTGGATTATGTAGTAGGTTATGGAATGAACTTGTTTAAGTCTATTTTATGATGAATCGTTTACAAACATAGAAACAACACTTGCAGTAAACTCTCTTAAAATTAAATCCAGACAGATTTAAACTATGTGTGTCAGATATACTTTTTTATCTTTTATATGAGAGTACAAAAGTCAGGGTATGCTGTCATCAGTGAGCAAAAACACACCTTAACCTCAGAAGCTTACCCTTGCAAAGGTGTCTTTCTTTCTCCTGTAAAGTTAGTGGTGTCCTCTTTCGTCCAACTACTCAGGAGTCCAAGCTTACTCTGTCTTCCTCTGACGTGTGGCTTCCAAAGTGGCTGAGGCTGTGACAGGGAGAGATGGGAAAAGAACATTGGTTTCCAATAATCTCTTCTGGGAAATCAAACCACCATTTACGCGTAATGTAGAATAATATGCCACCAACTTAATGCAACAGAGGCTGAAAAGGTTTCCTTTTAGAGTAGTCAGGCAGAGGAAATAATGCGTAGGAATTGACCAAGCCACTAGGTGATTTGTCTCCTTTTTTGTGTTCTATTTTTTATTCATTTAATTTTTTTGATACTGGAGGGCCTGAGTGAATGGTGTGAGGTAAATACCACTGAGTAAATTCAAGTATAAAACATAAATGCTGTACTAATTATCAAGCCCTCGTCATATCTTAGGCATATTAATTATTGAAGAAGAGAACAAATCCTATTTTTTTTTGGCTTATAGTCCATTTTGAAAATGTGATAGACATTTTAAAACATAGTGCACATCAGCATGTAACCTTAAAATATGGCGTGCAAATTCAGAGGTTCACAAAATCTCTGCAGCCCACCCACTGTAGCCTTCCCAGAGTTACAAGCACCTGGCCTATGCTACATGGATTGGTGAAGTATTAGAGAAGATGAGAGAAAATCAATATGAGCATAAATTTTATATTCTTTTTGGTGAGTACTTTTAAAGAAAATTAGGACCTAATCCCCCAGTTTAAGTGAAAGAGGTGATTTGGTTGCTACCTGATAGAGATTCATTGAAGGAGAAAGAAGTAGACAGTAGACAAAATTGTTGTTGAAAGTATAATCAAGGCCGGGCGCCGTGGCTCTCACGCCTGTAATCCCAGCACTTTGGGAGGCCGAGACGGGCGGATCACAAGGTCAGGAGATCGAGACCATCCTGGCTAACACGGTGAAACCCCGTCTCTACTAAAAATACAAAAAAATTAGCCGGTCGCGGTGGTGGGCGCCTGTAGTCCCAGCTACACGGTACACGGGAGGCTGAGGCAGGAGAATGGCTTGAACCCGGGAGGCGGAGCTTGCAGTGAGTGGAGATCGCGCCACTGCACTCCAGCCTGGGCGACAGAGTGAAACTCCGTCTCAAAAAAAAAAGAAAGTATAATGAAGAGTCAGGCATCCAATTGAGGTCTGAACAATAGCTTTTATTCATGGTCTCTTACCAGACTGTGCTGTATGAAGCTTTAATGAAATTTAATGATTGAATTCATTTTTTAAAATAGCTGCATTGCAGAGAAGTGGTTTGCTATTAAAATACTACATGCCTTAGGAGACTGAGGTGGAAGGATCACTTGAGCCCAGGAGTTTGAGACAAGCCTGGGCAACATAGCAAGACCCCATTTCTAAAAATAATAATAATAACTGAGCATAGTGGCTCCCACCTGTGGTCCCTGCTACTTGGGAGGCTGAGGCAGAAGGATCACTTGATGCTATGAGATGGAGGCTGCAGTGAGGCGTGGTGGTGCCATGGCCCTCCAGCCCGGGTAACAAAGCAAAACCTGCCTCCTAAAAAAAAAAAAGCTTTACATACTTGAGTGTGTGGATCATACAGATTAATGAAAGAACTATAAAAGATTTTTAGTGCTTAATTCTGTATTTGGGGTCTCTTCATTTTTAAAAAGAATAAAGCAATTTGCTTTATTTTAAAAAGAATAAAGCAATTTGCTTTATCTTACGTTGTCATTTTATATTCCCAATTATTTCACTCTAATTTTACAATTTTTACCATATAAAAAAAAAAAAAAAACTGCTCTGAAGACTTTGGTTTACATAGAATAAAACAAGGCACATATTGTTGTGTAAGAAAATGTAGTAACAACTTAGCATATTTAATCATGTTGTAGAATTACATATACTAGAGATATGTAGAGATAAATACTTATTACTTAATGTCAGTTTTATAGATGAGGATATGGAAATTCAGTGTTTAAATGATTCCCCCTTAGTATTTGCTTCTATAGAAATTTTTACCTATTTTCACTCTTGTTTCTCTTCAGATCGTATAAATCTTTCGCCTTTTACTAAAGAAATTTTTACCTATTTTTGGCAGTTTTCTCAGTGTATTGTAATTATTTCATCAAAAGTTGAATCTCCTTACCAAACTTGGGCACTACTGAAAGGCAGAAATTTCTGTTATTCATCATTATTCCTCCAGAGCTTGGCACTTTTTTTTAATGCTCAATACATTGAGTGAAGGAATGAGCAAACAGTTGAAAGATAGTATGAAAAAATAATAATAAGTGAGATCCGGTCTCTGTCCAAATGCCTGTGAGGCAAAATAGCAACATGATTGGTGCTGGGACTCCAGAGCCAGGCTTCTTACCAGCTCAACTTCATACTGTCTCAGTCAACTTGGCATTTGATATATATTATCTGTCTTCTTGTGTTATGAGAATTAAATGAGTTAGTATACACAAATGCCTACAGCAATGCCTGCGTCCAGTTTAATTTGGCTTTACAAATTTAAACCTGCAAATTAGACATACATAAATTTTACAGTAAAATAAAAATCAGAGTGAATGTAATTTGACATCAGTTGAATACAGTGAAGCCAAATATCTTAATCTTTGATTTATTACTGTGTATTTAGTAATCCTGGAAATTGACACAATTTGCATTTTAGTTTAAGTGCATTTTATTTAAGTTTAAAACATTAAGTTTTGTAAGATCATGGAATTAACCATTTTTTCATATTTTTCCATTGTCAAATGAGCATTCAGTTAGAAAACTGCAATTTTTTATTAGTATGCAACAGATATGACACAGCTAGGCTAAACCATATTATTAGATATAGTCCAAAATTTAGATGATTATACTGAATATTGGGATTCACTTATTGTACTACTGAAAAGTCAACATTTCAAAGCTAATTATGAAAATGATCTACTAAGTGTGTGACTTTTTTCCCAAGAGTAATTTCATTTGCTTCTACCAATTTCAGTATTCTAGTTGATAGAGTCAGAACTGTAGCACGGAGAAGTAGCACACGATATGATGTGCAACACGTGTTGTGCGAAGTCAGTAAATGGCCATCATAGGAGTGGCCAACATCGCCTTATACCTTACCAGAACACAGAGGAAAAGAGCCTGCTTTTTAAAAAGAAAGACAAAATTGCTTCTGGCCTCCATTTCACAACACTTTATTTCTCATGGGAAGAAACAAGAATTCCAGAATCGTGTGAAATTTTCATGGTTTTATGAAATCATTCTCTGACTCATTAAAATGTATGCTAAGAAAAAAAATCTTTCTAACTTATGCTTTATGCTCAGATGCAATTTTAATAGTCTCAAACTAAGATAAACAGATATCCCAGCATACTTTTTCAATTTTAAAAAAAGCGCCTGAAAAACTTATTACTCTATTCTTTCTTGAGATGGATTAGAATTAATACTTTTCACAGTTTTTATGTGCCGCCAGTAGCACTAAACTTTGTAAAGAGTATCGTCTCTTTATAAAATATATTGACCAGAATCTGCTTCTTAAACAGTGGAATACTAGAATGTATTACAGAGGTGAAGAAGTTTCTAGTAATCCAAGTTTGCCTGACAAAGTCCCCTCTTTAAAATGTCCTGATTTATTTTTTTGAGACAGAGTCTCACTCAGTCGCTGAAGTGCAGTGGCACAATCTCAGCTCACTGCAGCCTCCACCTCCCAGAATCAAGTGATTCTCGTGTCTCAGCCTCCCAAGTAGCTGGGATTACAGGTGCGCGCCACCACACCCAGATAATTTTTGTATTTTTAGTAGAGACTGGGTTTCACCATGTTGGTCAGGCTGTTCTCGAACTCCTGACCTCATGATCCTCCCACCTCAGCCTCCCAAAGTGCTGGGATTACAGGCGTGAGCCGCTGCGCCCAACTCTCCTTTTTCTTTTTTAAAATTTAAAAATTCAGTTACTTTTATTCTGTATTCCAGAGGGGATCTGGGCATACGTGTGTTTGTGTGTGTGTGTGTGTGTGTGTGTGTGTGTGTGTGTGTGTGTGTGTGTGTGTGTGTGTGTGTGTGTGTGTGTGTGTGTGTGTATGTGTGTATGTGTTCTTACTGTAACCCAGGTCTATCTTTATGCAAAATCATGCGTTTCCTTTGTGGTATTACCATGCTTATAATATCAAATGCAGTGGGTCCTGTGGTAGAGAGGCAGTCTGGGAATGAGCAGGCCTGATTTTAAACCCCCAGTTCACCATGCTATTGATGTAAATGTTGGTCTTCACTTTACGCATTTTCTCAACAGAGATCATGCCATCCTGAATTATAAAATGTGCCTTGCCCATCTCTCCAGGCTGCTGGGAGAATAAGAATAGAGAGTCCATGGTAGTACAAGCCGAGAGAGAACTTCAAGAATGGTAGCTATGGTTTGTGAATTATTAGCTGCTATTCTTAATAGTGGCACAAGGAAGGAGGCAGGATTCAGTTTTCAGAAGCCCAAGTTATAGTCAAGACCATTGCTGCTCCTTAGTTATATGATCTTTGAACAGACATGTTACATCTCAGAGCCGATTTTCTTATCGCTAAAACAAGATAGTAGCATCTGCCGTGATTACTTCAAATGGCTGTTGTGAGTTGCATATAAAATAATACTGTTAGGTAAATATTAATCATGGTAGCAGTTTTCTCATACTTTCTTAATACTACGTTTCCAGCTCTGAGATGGAGTGTTGTAGGAGCAGGGAAATCAGCCACGGGTGGATGTGGGCAGGAATGGTTAAACACTACTGTTATTTCAGTAATGTGGTAATTGGAGTTTTAAGGGTATGTATGTGTGTTTTGGGAAAGGAGAGTGGAGCTGGAGAAAGGGCATGTAGACAACTGTGTTAGAGAAATTGAATCTCAGATGGTGAGTGTTTCATTTTCCCACCTTACTCTTGCTTCTTTAAGTTACTGCTCCCACAGGACTTTGGCCATAGACTGACATGAGTGAAAAGTTACTCATTAGGGGAATCTAAGCTTCAGTGAGATGATATAAAGTGATTGAAGCAGGGAGCTGTGAAGAGTTAGAAATAAGGTTGGCTCATGGCATGCATCATCAGCTTATCAGGACATGGATGGTGGCAGAGAAAGGAAGAGAACTCATTGAAATAAATACGGGGATTTGAGGGGTTCATGGAGCAGAACACACTTGAAAAGGTCAAAATGAAGTTAGAAGAGTGTGTGTGCACGCGCGCGTGTATCTGTGTCTGTGTATGTGTAAATTAAGGAATGAGTATGCTTGTAGGATGTATTTAAGAAAAAGGAAGTCTGTTAATTTTAGACTTCTAAATTTCACACCCTACATCAGTGAGGATGGGTTCAGGCATCCCATGAAGAGTCAAATGTGTATAAAGAGAGAATATTTAAGCTTAAAAGACAAATTATGATTTCTGAAGCTTTGAAGTCATATAAAAGTTTATTCACTTCTTGTAAATATGTTATCTTTGATTACTGATATTTTATTAAAGGTACTTCTCATTTTAATTCATATTTAAACATAAATATGTTGATGAAGAGAGTGATGGTAATGTTAAATCTTTGGCTTCTTAAGAATTGTATAGTCCTGGTTTGTGAAAGAAAAAAATACAATAAATGGTAAGTGACTCATTAGGATAAAGGATAGAAAAGAGAGCAAGAAATATTTGAAAAAAATATATTTCATTTACTGTTAAATATCCAGTTCAGTTAGTTTTCCCTGTAAATAGATCTGTTTCCTTTGCTCTTAAGGAGAATGAATTGAGATATCCAGCTAATGACTTTCTGTTTTTCATTTTTCCTTTTATTCCTGTTGCTAAAGCATACTTTCCTTCTTCTCTGATTATGAATTACATAAGAAAGCACTAGTTTATCTTTTCTAACAAACTAAGTGATCCACATCAGTTAATCTCTGAATTACAGAAGACATACTGTGGACACTATTATTATTATTATTATTATTTTAATAGAGATGGGGTCTCACTGGGTTGCCCCGGCTGGTCTCAAACTCCTGGGCTCAAGTGATCCTTCCGCCTTGGCCTCCCAAAGTGCAGGAATTACAGATATGAGCCACCGTGGCCAGCCTCATCTGGTTTTTAAAGTAATAAATACACATGCTTTAGGAAGATACTAGTTGCTGAAAAGTACATTAACAATTAATTTCCCTTGAAGGGGAAACAATTTAACTCATTCAAATGCTAGATTTATTGCTTATGAACAATGACTCATTATTTCCCTGGAGATTAAAACCTTATGTCCCTGAAATAACACAATTTAAGTTTGTACGCCTATTCTATTATTTGAGTTTAACTACATGTATAAGCAAGAAATTGTTTTTGCATTCTTCTTTGCTGTCACTAGCAGAAGAAACTATATATATTTTGACCTAGTTACTTGGGCAGCACAAATTACATTGTAAGTTTCAAGTCATTTGATTTAAAAGGAGAATCCAAATTGATTTGATTATCAACAGATTGCCAAACTAAAATTTAAAAAATAGTATCTCCATTTCTCACATAATTTTTATTTAAATATTATTCAACTCTAAAATTCTATCTATTATTTATCACACAATTCTTAGTTGACTCCTAACTGTCTAGGTGAGATGGATCCAGTGGTATACTGGTAAATGTTTACCAACCTGCTGTTATGGGGGTGGAGAAGGACACACTGATTTGTCAGGTTTGCTGATTTCTGTGGTGCAGACACTAACATGACAGACACTAACATCACAGACTTAAAGCTACCTAAGTGAAATCACTAAATGTGGAGTTAAGAAGAGATGCTCCCAGTCAGCTATTGCCAGCCAGTGTAAGCTGGCTCCTGCACCTTCCTGGAGAGGCCAAGATTTGAGAATCCCAGGATTTTCATTCTGGGATTTGAGAGAAGAACATAGTGAAAGATAAGGGATGGTTCTAGATCTCTCTGATGGTGTTATTGAATGTGATTGCTACATGTGAGCATAGGTACTCCAGGCCTCTTCTATTCAAATAGAAAATTCCTCATTGATTCACAGTGGTTTTAAGAGCTAGGAGAGAGTTCAGACATTAGGTAAATCATCCCTGTTTTATGGTGCCTATCTTTTCTTCATCTGCAGTTAGCCCAGTCTTACTATAAAACACAAAGCACAGTAATACACAGAAACTATTTCCAAGTGAGATTTAAAAATTATACTTACGGCCTTTTGAAAACATTGGGCTTTTTCCTCTCTGTTCAGCTTTGCCCAGGATACTTGTTAGACAAGTCTTCAGTATATTCTTTTGGCTTTGTCATGTCAACCACATAACTTGGCCAGGTCTCTGATGATTTCCAAATGTTTAATCATCCCTAGTTTATAATATCCTTGTTCTGTCACTTTTTTAATATCTTCAGCATAATGTGTCTTGAATAGGCCTTTGGTCTGTGCTTATAATCACGTTAGTAGTCCTGTCATTTTTCCCTCCTCCAATAAATCTTTCATCTTTTAAAGGAAAAGCAGCTTCCTTGTTAAACCAACCATAAAAAAAGCCCCACACCCTTATCCCAAACCTTCGTGGTTAAGATTAATGATAGCTGAAAATCATATACGCATTTAATAATTATCTTTGTAATGTTAATACAAATTTTAATTTTTTTCATTGAAGAAATCCAGTATGAACAATCTGTCCCTGCCTGTGCCATTTAGGTCACTTACTCATCCTGGAATCCCCTTCTCTTCTTCCTGTCCCCATCTCTCTCTGTCCTTTGAGACTCATCTCAGGAATCATCCTTTCTATGATGTCTTCTCTAATTAACTCCCTCTGCTCCTAGGCCTGACTGGGAGTTCTTCACCTATGCTGCTTCTTAGGGCTCACATAGAACTCTGTTGACCCTTCATTAAGTAGTTCTACATTTATTATATCTGCTGTCATTTTCTCCCTGGCTTTTATTTTGAAAAAAAATTAAACCCAACAAAAATTGTAATACTAATATAATAAATACCATATAGCATTCAAGTAGATTTGCCAGTTGTTAACATTTTGCTGACACTCTGTCATACACATTTTTCTGAATATTTAAAATAATTAAGTTGTGCATAGAATATTTAAAGTAATTAAGTTGTGCATATCCGTTCCTTTTGTTAGTCATCTTTATCTAGATTTTGCTATTCTTAGATTAATTATACTTAATAATTTTTGAAGATTTATTTCTTGATTTATTCATTCATCAAATATATATTGAACAGCTATTATGTAACAGATGCTGAAGCCTTGAAGGTTTCAATGTGTACATAGGCTGATTATAGGATATTTTAGATGTATATGATATAATGATGACTAGATCAGATGAAGAATAAAATATTTCCATTGTAAGTGTAGGAATAAAACCATATACCCAGATCTATGAAAGTGTCATCACTGATTTATCATTGATTCTTTCAGTCACCAGAATTTGTTGTCTATTCTGTGCTGTTCTATGCTAGGTGCTGCCAGAGACCGTGGGTATAAATCCGAGGCTTCTTACCCTTAAAGAATCTAATCTCACATGAGAGACAGAAGATTATCCAAGAAAACAGTGGAGTATGAACATCAATGGCGTTCCCATGGTTCTATGGAAATAGAAGACAGAGAGGCAGGCAAATCTTCCTGTGTAGTTCCAGTGATGCTTGGATAGTAATTTGAAGGATAAGTAGAAGGAATAAACTAGGTAGATAAAGAGACAGAAGACGTGTGAGACTGAAGTAACTTTATATTTTAAGTCAAGGAAGCATGAAAAAGATACAAGATGTTGCAGAAACTGATAGTAGTTTAATACAATGGGAGTGGCAAATGCTAAGGGGCAATGATGAGAAAAGGAAAGACACAGGGCTAGAGGGTTAGGCCCAGGTTATGAGGGACTTTGTGAGTTGAGCTGAAGAGTTTAAAAGCTATGGGAAACCCCTGAATGATTCAGATGGATAGTGATAGACACCAGGTTTGTGTTTTTAATAAGACTACCCTGAAAAAGATTGTGGAACAAAATCGATCTTGATGTCTTGTTATTTTTAATTTAGGGAGATTAAATATTGCTTTAATAGGAGCTAACTCAAATATTAAAAGTGATTCAAAGGCATATTTAGGTGATTACTGTGCATTTAATAAATTATCCAAATTATTGATGCCTCAGCCAATTTATCTTACCTAAGAATTTTACTTTCTTCCACATTGTTTTCTTCTAAGGAAACCGGCATCTAAAATTTTAAAAATGTGTTGCTCTCAGCAAGGAGTTAGTAATTTCTGCAGCTAATATTGCTGCCTGAAAGAAAGAGGAAAGGAGTTGCTATAATTAGACACCTGGCTTTGTAAGAGGACTAGATGTCATTTAAAGCATTTTATTTCTTGCTGCAAAACCCTTTCTGTTGAGTAAATGAATAGGAATTAATCAATGACAACATGACAGTGATTCTGGAGGTTTTGTAATTGATGTAATGTTTTTGTTTATTGGATCAATTAAGCTTGATTGACTTGCAGATTGCAGCAGCTCTGACAAAGCACCCATTGCTTATAACATTTCAATTCTCTGTGCTCACTGCAGTGCAGATCCACTGGCAGGATCAGGAGGCTGCAGGGATCTTGTCAGAGATAGCACTAGTAGGGGTGGTTTGTGCAGATGTTAAAAGTCATATGATGTAGACTCAAAAAAGTTACCTAGCTGTGTTAGTTTAACACTTTATGTTTGCTTTATACTCCTACAGTCAGATAGCATAGTTCATACTCTAGGATTAATACCCCAAAAAAGCTTATTAGTTTGATTTCTGAAGGATGCCAAATTATTAAATTTCCATGTAGTCTAGAGTTTCTTAGCCTCAGCATTATTGTCATCTTGGACTTGATAATATTTGTTGTAGAGGGATGTCCTGTGCATTGTAGAATGCTTAGCAGCATCTCTGGCCTCCACCTGCTAGTAACAGTTTTCCCCCTGCCTCGAGATGTGACATCCAAACATCTCTCTAGGTATTGCCAAATGTCCTGTGGTACGCAAAAGTGCCCCTGATTGAGAACCATAGTTGCAGACATTTCACAGTTAAAGTAAAACAAATAAGTTGTTCGCTTAACCTTTCCATGGGCTAATCGTATTTATTTATTTAAAAATCTATATTGATACATCTGTATTTATGGAGTATAGATAAATGTTTGGCACTTTGCTAAGTTCTCAAAGTTGGGGGGTATTTTATAGAATGAACAAACCTGAAAGATCCATGCAATTGGCTAAATTAATGTGTGTGTGAAGTTTCCATGTTTTTAAAATTAAAATAGGCAAGAAACAATCACAGAAATGGATATCAAATAAAATAGATGTTCTATTTAAAAATTCTATGTTTTGACGTAATAATAGGAGAAATAGAATTGCATATGTAAGAACATCAAAAGATTATCTTTTTCATTCATGGTTTACAATATTGGAATTATGCATTTGTTTTATAACTTTATTTTTATAGCATATTTAATATATATATTTTTTCACTTTTCAAATGGTATTACTAGCATGTGAAAATATCATTGAGGGATATAAACTGAAGCTGTTCTGGGATTTTATGTGGACCTTGCACACCAAGGTCCTGATCTTTGTTTTAAAATGTTAACTCAGTGTTAAATCAAACTGTAAGACAGCAGGGAAAAGAGTAAGGCCTTAGCAGGGACTATGTGCTGTGATCATTAAGTTGAATTAGAGGTGTAAGATCCTTCTAGCTATTATAGAAGAGCAGTTCATGGAAGACCAAGTTTCTGAGAAGAAGAGGATAAAGATGGTAGATAAATGAATATGCCAAAATGAAACTAATTTTTGTCTTTGTCCAATATTAAACTATTATTATCCATCTTTTTCCTCTTTGGTAGTCACTTACCAAATGCTGAGCATATGCCAGGCATTGAGGTGCTAAGCTAGAAACTTCCATTTACATGGTTTCATTCAGTCTATAAAATGCCCTCTGAAGCAGGTATTGGTAGTTCCATTTTAGAGAGAGGGAAACTAAGAATTAAATGCCTAAATACGGGTCATACAGTCTGTTCATATTGCAACCAGAGATTGAGCCTCATTGTTACATCATTACCTTATTCAATTATATTCAATAAGCACCTTCAAATGTACCACATAGTTTTTTTAATGAAAAAATATCAGTTCCTGTCCATTTGTATATAATAATCTTTATCAGATCCTCTTCACATTCCACTCTTTTTCATGCTCTCTGAAACAAATTAAGAATGAGATTGATCCTTGATACCGCTGATAACCTGTGTTGATACAGTAGCCATATTTCACTGAAACCTTTTTCATAATAAGACTATTGGTCAGGTGCATTTTTTTTCCCTATAATACATTATTAATTCAAGATGCCCTTTATTTTTCATGGACAATTCCTGGAAGCTAGTTAGTTCCTTTTGTCTCTAATTTGATTACTTAAGCTATAAAATAGAGACTGTAGTAATAATCTCTATTTGTTTCATAGCTCGAGATAGCATCTTTATTTAGCAGTGCCTACACCTTTTATGTTCAAAATTCCTTAGACAAGAGACATCTGTACACAATGTAGCTATAGTGTGACTTACAATAACTCTGTGTTTTTGTTATCAGCAAGAGATCACTTACAAAGAGACAATACACCCTTTGTACTTGCAAGTAAAACACTACACATAGTTTTACATGTCAAGCATATGTAAGGCATAGTGGAGGTCAGGAAGGATAAATTCATTACATGCCTGTCATCACATCAGAAATCCACCTCAATCAGAAGTGGTGTGGGAGTTGAAACATATCTGCCACCCGGATGATACATTAATCAGATTTGCCCTTTGAACTGTACAGTAAGAGCTGTAATGGCATTACATATTTATGGCCAAAATTGACTCATTAGTGGATAGCTTCGATTTGGAGGTAAAAGAAAAATCTAAATATGTTTTATTTTCCAAACCCAGTTTTACTAACATGATATAGCTTCTCATAAAATATTTTGAACTAGTAACATCAAGTTTTGACAAAAGCCTATAACCTGAAGGGGGAAAAAAAATTGGTCAGATACTGTGAGAGAGATTGCAAAAGAATAGGGAGTAAATTTATTATTACAACAGTGAAAAGGAATCCAATTTGTTATTTTGTGACTTGTCCTGCTTTATTTTATTTTATTTTATTTTATTTTATTAACTTTGCATAACCACTTTTGGAGTTTTTAGTAAAGATCCAGGGGACTTTGGTTCAGTGTGCTAGCAGCTCCATGAAAATGGACTGCTTCATGTGAGTGCTCATCTGTCCTCTATCTCACCGAGTTGTCTTTTACCATTGACCTCTCTTTTGGGGATCTTTTCAGGTAATTCCAGACACTGTATAATGCCAAACTTAGGGGACATGCAGGTGGCATATGTAGAAAGCATTTTAATTATGCTACAGATTTGAAATAGATGCAAGTCACATCTTTATTGAAGTTAACACCTTTAACATACATATTGAGACAAATTTCCTAAGGTATAGTCCAAAAACTCTGTCAGTTCATTCATTTTGAAAGTAAAATGGGTATGGAGCCTCAACAATTTTCTGATTTTTTTTTAATAATCCCTCTTATCACTTGATTATGTGAATAGTTACCACATGACTATTCTCTTCAGGTTTCAGCAACGAGGCAGAATGGTTGAATGTTTGCTGCTTCCACATTGCTTCATTCAAGACAAAATAACTCACCTATTAAAATTGTCATTATTTCTTTTCTGTCTAAAGTCTTAAAGACTTTCTGTTTTCAAATTTTGATACCTCAAATTGGATGAATGTAATTGAGCCTTTAAGCTCAGTTTATCTTCCCTAACTAAATTCAGAGGTTGCTAAAAGGATATACTAGAGGTAAGTTAGTAATGTTAAGCAGTTAATTTTTTTTTCCCTAAAATTATGGCTTCTAAAAATGGAATTGAGAAACCATTGCTTAATTTTACTTGGTGTCTTAAGAACAGTTTGTATACAACTGATATAACCATGAGGTTGATAGAAACAGAACTAAATTATTTTAATTATGCAGTTCTATTAAACATCTGTTAAAAGGCTGAAAGGCCTTTTATGAAATGTTTGTGAAATGTTTTTTCCAGAAATGCCAAGATAGCTTAAGTACCTTTATTCTTGTCTAAGATATTTTATTAGCACGAAAGAAAAGATACACAAACTCACACATATATATTAGTGATAGAAGACATTTTTGAACTTAGATGTAAAGAAACCTTTCAAAATCATAAACAATAGAGCCTTTGTCAGGACAAACGTGTAAAAAGGTGCTAAATTTGCTACAACCTAGGAGGAATATTGACATTCCATGAGCCTTCATTTCTTCATCTCCAAAATGAAGTAGTTGGCTTAACAGTATTTCTAAATTCTATTTCAACTCTAAGAAATTACTAACTGCAAAATTAAAATTAAAAAAAAAGAGAATAGTTTTGTTGATCACGGTGTAGCTAAAAAGCTGTTAACTAGGCTGGTAATCATAGCCAGAGGGTTTGTTGCTGTTTGAATATTGAGTAACAGGTTTCTAACCTTGAATTTAATTACCATCAGAAGTGTCTTATTCTGGTGTTAAAGGCCAAATATCTGTGATTTCGGGACATAATTCTTTGAGAAAGTACACATCTTTCATCACGTGTAATTTTTACCAGCTGATTTTTATAGCACTTAATGTTATTCCATTTCAATCCATTTGTCTTCTTATTTTGCTGTGTGAGTCATCTTGCCGAGCTGTGCAGAGTATAATGTAATATCCTCAGCACCTAATAAGCTGGCAGATACGTTTCCATTTGAATGTAGATGCTATGGAAAATTTAACCGAATTAAGCTATAATGCTTCACTTACTTTTAAGTGGTCCATGTTAGAAGATTAGTGAAGGAATCTTTTCAGTTCATTGTTATATTTTGGAAATATAATACTTTGATAGGATACTTTGGTAGGATAAATTATAACAGGTGTAAGACTGCAATTTAAATATGTAGGCATAAGGAAGAAACAATATCACAGCCAATTAGGAAAGTGAGCAAGCTTTTGAATGTCATTATCCTTGTTGTTTTTGTTGTGAAAATGAGGGGCATCAAATTAATTGCTTATTAATGTCAGTCATTTTGGATGGTGAATAAAGACAAATTTTCTTTAGATACCATCTCATTTATTTTCCCTTAATTAACAGTGAAGGGATAGTTTGCAGAATATTAGACATTAGTAATATGTACAAAAGAGAAAATATTACAGTCTTCATACTTCTGGGATTGAGGATGTATTTACATAAAACAAAGCTGTAATTTCTAAAGGAATAATACATTAGCCATAGTTTACATTTGACTTTTTTAAAATTATACTTTAAGTTCTGGGATACATGTGCAGAAAGTGCAGGTCTGTTACATAGGTATACACATGTGCCATGGTGGTTTGCTGCACCCATCAACCCATCATCTACATTAGGTATTTCTTCTAATGCTATCCCTCCCCCACCCCCTGACAGACCCTGGAGTGTGATGTTCCCCTCCCTGTGTCCATGTGTTCTCATTGTTCAACTCCCACTTATGAGTCAGAACATGCAGTCTTTGGTTTTCTGTTCCTGTGTTAGTTTGCTGGGAATGATGGTTTCCAGCTTCACCCATGTCCCTGCAAAGGATATGAACTCATCCTTTTTTTATGGCTGCATAGTATTCCGCGATGTGTATTTGCCACATTTTCTTTATCCAGTCTCTCAGTTGATGGGTATTTGGGTTGGTTACAAGTCTTTACTATAGTGGATAGTGCTGCAGTAAATATACGTGTGCATGTGTCTTTATAGTCGAATGATTTATAATCCTTTGAGTATATACCCAGTTATGGGATTGCTGGGTCAAACATTATTTCTGGTTCTAAATCCTTGAGGAATCGCCACACCGTCTTTCACAATGGTTGATCTAATTTACACTCCCACCAACAGTGTAAAAGTGTTCCTATTTCTCCACATCTTCTCCAATATCTGTTTTTCCTGACTTACTAATGATTGTGATTCTAACTGGCATGAGATGGTATCTCATTGTGGTTTTGACTTGCATTTGTCTAATGATGAGTGATGATGAGTGTTTTTTCATGTGTCTGTTGGCTGCATATATGTCTTCTTTTGCGAAGTGTCAGTTCATATCCTTTGCCCACTTTTTGATGGGGTTGTTCTTTTCTTGTAAATATGTTAAAGTTTCTTGTAGATTATGGATAGTAGCCCTTTGCCAGATGGATAGATTGCAGAAATTTTCTCCCATTCTGTAGGTTTTCTGGTCTCTCTGATGGATAGTTTCTTTTTCTGTGCAGAAGCTCTTTAGTTTAATTAGATCCCATTTGTCAATTTTGGCTTTTGTTGCGATGACTTTTGGTGTTTTGGTCATGAAGTCTTTGCCCATGCCTATGTCCTGAATGGTACTGTCTGGATTTCTTCTAGGATTTTTATGGTTTTAGGTCTTACGTTTAAGTCTTTAATCCATCTTGAGTTAATTTTTGCATAAGGTATCAGGAAGGGGTCCAGTATCAGTTTTCTGCATATGCTTGCCAGTTTTCCCAAAACCATTTATTAAATAGGGAATCCTTTTCCCTTTGCTTGTTTTTGTCAGGTTTGTCAAAGATGAGATGGTTGTAGATGTATGGTGTTATTTTTGAGGCCTCTGTTCTGTTCCATTGGTCTATATATTTGTTTTGCTAGCAGTACCATGCTGTTTTGGTTATTGTAGCCTTGTAGTGCAGTTTGAAGTCATGTAGCATGATGCCTCCAGCTTTGTTCTTTTTGCTTAGAATTGTCTTGGCTATACAGGCTCTTTTTTGGTTCCATATGAACTTTAAGATAGTTTTTTTTTCTTTTTCTAATTCTGTGAAGAAAGTCAGTGGTAGCTTGATGGGGATAGCATTGAATCTATAAATTACTTTGGAGAGTATGGCCATTTTCATGATATTGATTCTTCCTATCCCTGAGCATGGAATGTTCTTCCATTTGTTAGTGTCCTCTTTTATTTCACTGAGCAGTAGTTTGTACTTCTCCTTGAAGAGGTCCTTCACATCCCTTGTAAGTTGTATTCCTAGGTATTTTATTCTCTTTGTAGCAAGTGTAAATGGGAGTTCAATCATGATTTGGCTTTCTGTTTGTCTATTATTGGTTTATACGAATGCTTGTGATTTTTGCACATTGATTTTGTATCCTGAGACTTTGCTGAAGTTTCTTATCAGCTTAAGGAAATTTTGGACTGAGACAGTGGAGTTTTCTAAATATACAATCATGTCATCTGCCAACACAGACAATTTGACTTCCTCTCTTCCTATTTGAATACCCTTTCTTTCTTTCTCTTGCCTGATTGTCCTGGCCAGAACCTCCAATAGTGTGCTGAATAGGAGTGGTGAGAGAGGGCATCCTTGTCCTGTGCCAGTTTTCAAAGGGAATGCTTCCAGCTTTTGCCCACTCAGTATGATATTGGCTGTGGGTTTGTCATAAATAGCTCTTATTATTTTGAGAAACATTCATCAGTACCTAGCTTCTTGAGAGTTTTTAGCATGAATGGGTGTTGAATTCTATCAAAGGCCTTTTCTGCATCTATTGAGATAATCATGTAGTTTGTGTCATTAGTTTTGTTTATGTGATGGGTTATGTTTATTGATTTGCATATGTTGAACCAGCCTTGCATCCCAGGGATGAAGCCGACTTGATTGTGGTGGACATGCCTTTTGATGTGCTCTGGATTCGGTTTGCCAGTATGGTATTGAGGAAATTCGCATTGATGTTCATCAGGGATATTGACCTGAAATTTTCTTTTATTTGTTGTGTCTGGAGGTTTTTGGTATCAGGATGGTGCTGGCCTCATAAAATGAGTTTTATGAGGAGGAGTCCCCCTTTTTCTTTTGTTTGGAATAGTTTCAGAAGGAATGGCATCAGATCCTCTTTGTACCTCTGTAGAATTTGACTGTGAATCCGTCTGGTCCTGGGCTTTTGTTTTGGTTGATAGGCTATTAGTTACTGCCTCAGTTTCAGAACTTGTTATTGATCTATTCAGGGATTTGACTTCTTCCTGGTTTAGTCTTTGGAGGTTGTATGTATCCAGGTAATTATTCCTTTCTTCTAGATTTTCTAGTTTATTTGCATGGAGGTGTTTATAGCATTCTCTGATTGTAGATTGTATTTCTTTGGGATCAGTGATGATATCCCCTTTATCATTTTTGTATTGTGTCTATTTCATTCTTCTCTCTTTTCTTCTTTGTTAGTCTGGCTAGTAGTCTATCTATTTTGTGAATCTTTTCAAAAAAAAGAAAAACAGCTCCTGGATTCATTGATTGTTTTTGAAGGGTTTTTCATGTCTGTGTCTCCTTTGGTTCTACTTTCATCATAGTTGTTCTTGTATTCTGCTAGCTTTTGGATTTGTTTGCCCTTGCTTCTCTTGTTTGTTTAGTTGTGATGTTAGGGTGCCGATTTTTTATCTTTCCTACTTTCTCCTGTGAGCACATAATGCTATAAGTTTTTCTCTAAACACTGCTTTAGCTGTGTCCCAGAGATTCTGGTACATTGTGTCTTTGTTCTCACTGGTTTCAAATAACTGATTTATTTCTGCCTTAATTTCATTATTTGCCCAGTAGTCATTCAGGAGCAGGTTGTTCAGTTGCCAAGTAGTTGGGCGATTTTGAGTGAGTTTCTTAATCTTGAGCTCTAATTTGATTGCACCAGGGTCTTTTCTGAGAGACTGTTTTGAGACTGTTTGTTATGATTTCCATTCTTTTGCACTTGCTGAGGAGTGTTTTAACTTCCAATTATGTGGTCAATTTTAGAATAAGTGTGATGTGGTGCTGAGAAGAATGTATAGTCTGTTGATTTGGGGTGGAGAGTTCTGTAGATGTCTATTAGGTCTGCTTGGTCCAGAGCTGAGTTCAAGTCCTGAATATCCTTGTTAATTTTCTGTCTTGTTGATCTGTCTAATATTGGCAGTGGGGTGTTAAAGTCTCCTACTTTAACAGGGTGGGAGTCTAAGTCTCTTTGTAGGTCTCTAAGAACTTGCTTATGAATTGGGTGCTTCTGTATTGGGTGCATGTGTATTTAGGGTAGTTAGCTCTTCTTGTTGCATTGATCCTTTTACCATTATGTAATGCCTTTCTTTGTCTTTTTTGATCTTGGTTGGTTTAAAGTCTGTTTTATCAGAGACTAGGATTGCAACCCCTGCTTGCTTTTTTTTTTTTTTGTTTGTTTTGCTTTCCATTTGCTTAGTAAATATTCCTCCATTTCTTTATTTTGAGCCTATGTATGTCTTTGCATGTGAGATGGGTCTCCTGAATACAGCACACCAATCGGTCTTGACTCCTTATTCCATTTGCCAAATTTGCCAGTCTGTGTCTTTTAATTGGGGCATTTAGCCCATTTACATTTAAGGTTATTATTGTTATGTATGAATTTGATGCTGTCATTATGATGCTAGCTGGTTATTTTGCCCATTAGTTGATGCAGTTTCTTCATAGTGTCAATGGTCTTTACAATTTGGTATGTTTTTGCAGTGGCTGGTATTGCTTTTTCCTTTTTATATTTAGTGCTTCCTTCAGGAGCTCTTGTAAGGCAGGACTGGTGGTGACAAAATCTTTTAGCATTTGCTTGTCTGTAAAGGATTTTATTTCTCTTTCACTTATGAAGCTTAGTTTGGCTGGCAGTGGAATTCTGGGTTGAAAATTCTTTTCTTTAAGAATGTTGTGCTGGGCCCTGTGGCTCATGCCTGTAATCCCAGCACTTTGGGAGGCCAAGGCCGGCGGATCATCTGAGGTCGAGAGTTCGAGACCAGCCTGACCAACATGGGGAAACCCTATCTCTACTAAAACTACAAAATTAGCCGGCCGTGGTGGCACGTCTATAATCTCAGCTACTTGGGAGGCTGAGGCAGGAGAATCGCTTGAACCCAGGAGGTGGAGGTTGCAGTGAGCCGAGATCTTGCTGTCATACTCCAGCCTGGGAAACAAGAGTGAAACCCTATCTCACACACACACAAAAAAGAATGTTGAATATTGACCTGCACTCTCCTCTGGCTTGTAGAGTTTCTGCAGGGAACTCCTGTAGGGTTTCTGCAGGGAAATCTGCTGTTAGTCTGATGGGCTTCCCTCTGTGGGTAACCCAACCTTTCTTTCTGGCTACCCTTAACATTTTTTTCATTCGTTTCAACCTTGGTGAATCTGATGATTATATGTTTTGGGGTTGCTCTTCTAGAGGAGTATCTTTGTGTATTCTCTGTCTTTCCTGAACTTGAATGTTGGTCTGTCTTGCTAGGTTGGGGAAGTTCTCCTGGATGATATCCTGAAGAGTGTTTTACAACTTGGTTCCATTCTCCCTGTCATTTTCAGGTACACCAATCAAATGTAGGTTTGGTCTTCTCACATAGTCCCATATTTCTTGGAGGCTTTGTTCATTCCTTTTCATTCTTTTTTCTCTAATCTTGTCTTCATGCTTTATTTCATTAAGTTGACCTTCAATCTCTGATGTCCTTTCTTCTACTTGATCAATTTGGCTATTGATACTTGTGTATGCTTCACAAAGTTCTCGTGCTGTGTTTTTCAGCTCCATCAGGTCATTTATGATCTTCTCTAAATTGGTTATTCTAGTTAGCAATTCCTCTAACCTTTTTTCAAGGTTCTTGGCTTCCTTGCAATGGGTTAGAACATATTCCTTTAGCTCGGAGGAGTTACCCAGCTTCTGAAGCCTATTTCTGTCAATTCATCAAATTCATTTTCCATCCAGTTTTGTTTTCTTGCTGGCAAGGAGTTATGATCCTTTGGAGGAGAAGAGGCATTCTGGTTTTTGGAATTTTCATCCTTTTTGTGCTGGTTTTTCCTCATCTTTGTGGATTTACCTACCTTTGGTCTTTGATGTTGGTGACCTTCGGATGGGATCTTTATGTGGACGTCCTTTTTGTTGATGTTGATGCTATTCCTTTGTGTTTTTTTAGTTTTTCTTCTAACAGGCAGGCTTCTCTGCTGCAGGCCTGCTGGAGTTTGCTGGAGTTCCACTCCAGACCCTATTTGCCTGGATATCACGAGCAGACACTGCAGAACAGCAAATTGCTGCCTGCTCCTTCCTGTGGAAGTTTTGTCCCAGAGGGGCACCCGCCAGATCCCAGTGGAGCTCTCCTGTATGAGGTGTCTGTTGACCCCTGCTGGGAGGCGTCTCTCAGTCAGGAGCCACAGGGGTCAGTCTGTCCCTTAGCAGAGCTCAAGCGCCATGCTGGGAGATTTGCTGCTCTCTCTGGAACTGGCAGGCAGGAACATTTATGTCTGCTGAAGCTGCACCCACAGCCACCCCTTCCACCAGGTCCTCTGTCCCAGAGAGATGGGAGTTTTATCTGTAAGCCCCTGACTAGGGCTGCTGCCTTTCTTTCAGAGATGCCCTGCCCAGAGAGGAGGAATCTAGAGAGGCAGCCTGGCTATGGTGGTTTTGCAGAGCTGTGGTGGGCTCTGCCCAAATTGAACTTCCCAGGAGCTTTGTTTATACAGTGAGGGGAAAACCACCTACTCAAGCCTCAGTAATGGCGGACGCTTCTCCCCACACCAAGCTGGAGAGACCGGTCGACTTCAGACTGCTATGCTGGCAGCCAGAATTTCAAGCCAGTGGATCTTAGCTTGCTGGGCTCTGTGGGAGTGGGATCTACTGATCCACTTGGTTCCCTGGCTTCAGTCCCCTTTCCAGGGAAATGAACAGTCCTTCCAGGCATCACTGGGGTATGAAAAAAACAAAAAACAAACAAAACAAAAAACTCCTACAGCTAGCTTATTGTCTGCCCAAACTGCTGCCCTGTTTTGTGCTTGAAACCCAGGGCCCTGGTAGTGTCAGCACCCGAGGGAATCTCCTGGTCTGCGGGTTGTGAAGACCGTGGGAAAAGCATAGTATCTGGGTTGGAATGCACCATTCCTCATGGCACAGTCCCTCATGGCTTCCTTTGGGTGGGAGAGATTGTTTTCTCACCTCTTGAGCTTCCTGTGTGAGGTGATGCACCCCCTACTTCGGCTTATACTCTGTGGGCTGCACCCACTATCCAGCCTGTACCGAAGAGATGAGCTGGGTACCGTAGTTGGAAATGCAGAAATCACCCACTTTCTGTGCTGATCTCGCTGGGAGCTGCAGACCTGAGCTATTCCTGTTAGGCCATCTTGCCAGCCACTCATATTTTACTTTTAAGTGATTAGGTTGATTGGGAGAAATGGTGATTGAATGCAGAACTTATCCATTGTTACATATTTTTAAATTAGATTTACAAATGAGGATTTTCAAATTTGTACAAAAGTAGAGAAAATAGTATAATACACCATAATTCAGTGTTGATTATTTTCCTTATTTATTGATCTTGTTGCTTCCATCTTCTCACTTTTTTGGGAAGAGGGAATAGGCTAGAACATTTTAAAGCATATCTTAAATGGCATATGATTTCCTGTGTATATGCATCTTTTACATATAAAGGCTGTTTTCAAAAAGAGTCACTGTTTTATAGTTTCTATTTTTAGAAACAGGTAAGATTAAAGATTAAAAAAAAGCCTAGCTATAGCCTATTATATAGGCTATCTATAGAAATAGGCCTAGCTATAGAAACAGCACTTTTAAATTTCATATGTACAGTGATTTATTATTTGTAAATCATCTAATTTTTTAAAGTATGATACTTTATTATTTGTAGATTATTTAATTTTTAAAAGTGATTTTTGTGGGAGGTCAGAATTGGATGGAGAAGGGCCATTTTTATTTTTGAATAGTGGATACCTGTAATGACCTAATGAAAACTGCTCTGAGGGCATCTTCAGCTGGAAAGTATGTATTACTACTTTCTGTAATCAGTGTCAGCCACCAGTGTCTCCCAGCAGCACAGCAAGTAGTCTTTTCCCAACTCTATTATACATCACTCAGTAATCACGCTGCGGTGTCTTAAACCCATAGAGTTGACAGGTATGCCCTGGTATTACCCTTATATGCTGTGACCATTCAAACTAGAATGTCAACTTGGACTCAAAGTAAGCTGACTGAAAAATGGGCAGGATGCGATTACCAGAAAATGAAATTGAAGTCATACTCATTAAATAATCTAGATAAAATTTACCAAACAAAGTGTTCACTGTGGATCTGGACATGTAAATATAAATGGAAAAGTAGAGAAAGGATTCAGGGATGCTTGAACTGTTTCTAACATGGCATATATAAATTGCCACGCCCACTGTCTTCTGCCCACTGGCCGCGGATCCTTTGTGTTCTCATCGGTCAAAAGAGGACTCAGGAAATGGAAGTAATTATTTTTCCCGTGAACAAAGAAGAGTTGATTTCATTATATTACTTATTGGAACTTGTCTGTTATTCTCATATTTATGTGACAAAGAAGATATCTTCTAAGACATGCACGTTATAAGAAGTTGAGGTTATTCTTTTGTTTGCCTGTTTGCTTTTTTTTGCGACAGACTCTTGTTATGTTGCCTAGGGGTTTCAAATTCCTGGCCCCAAGCAGCTTTCCCTCTTCAGCCTCCCGAGTAGCTGGGATTACAGGTGTGTGCCACCACACTTACCCAGCGGAGTTGGGGTTGTTAAGCTACTTTTGAGAATAGTTGTACTCTACAGCGAATAAAGATGGGTTTGCCCAAAAGAAATTTTTTTTCCTCATTGGCACTAAAAGGCTCCTCTTGACAATCTGTTTATAGCTATTCTCACAATTAAGTGTGGAGAATTAGATTAATTCCATTGAAATCATAAATGCACTGCATCTGTAGATTATCAGTTTAGATAAACACTGCTGATTACTGTTGAATTATGCATACAAATATTTATAGCATCCTGTATAATGTACTTGTAAAAATAAATAATGATTATAATAATAAAGATTTAGATCTGGGTGTGGAGGCTCATGCCTGTAATCCCAGCACTTTGGGAGGTCAAGGTGGGAGGATCGCTCGAGGCCAGAGTTCAAGACCAGCCTGAGCAACATAGTGATTGGTATTAGGTCTTCTTCACATGTTTGGTAAAAATTCAGCAGTGAAACCAGTAAGCCCCCGGCTATTCTTCTCAATATCTACAAACAAAACAAAACAAAACACAAAAAAGTTAGCCAGGGGTGTGGTGTGTGCCTGTAGTCCTAGCTACTTGGGAGGCTAAGGTGGGGGGATTGCTTAAGACCTGGAGGTTGAGGCTGCAGTGAGTTGTGATTGCTCCACTACACTCCAGCCTGGGTGATGGAGCCAAGACCTTGTCTCAAGAAAAAAAAAGAGTACTTAAATTGCTATGTATTTCTCCATCTTGAAAGGAGTATTTTCCAGCTGGTTTAATACTGTTGTTTAATAAGAATAAGGTATATCTTTAAATTAAACAACAGTATTAACTAGATATTGAGATGCAATGTTAGCCACATTTATTTCCCTTTAGGCTTCAGAAAAATCCAAGTTTAGATACCAATTCTTTGTTTCCCAGATAAATTTCTCCATATTTTTTGTGTATTTCTGCTCAAAGCTCATACCATCAGGCTAGTATCCCGTGGTATTATTCCAACTATAAGATGCATGAATATATTCATGAGTTTTTAGTTTTAAGTGTAGTATGACATATTTTACAAAAGTTTTTAAGTTCAGAAATAGTTTATTTATGATTGAAATGTTTAAAATGTACAATTTTTTTCTTGAGAAAAGACTATATTTTGTTAACTTTTTCAGATTATACAAGTATTGGACTCAGATGTCTCCGAAAATAGTCTCACATATTATCTTGTGAAAACATACATTGAATTGTGCTTTTAATTGTTTATTGTTTTAATCTTTTGTCTAATACAGTGATACAGTTTTCTCTTCATAGTTAGACTCTCTTAAATAAGAAGCTCTTGAGAGTGTAATTATGTGTGGTTCATCCCTAAAATATGAAGCTGTTTTAGAAGTAAAATGTGATGTTTATGGTGGACAAGACTTGCTGACTAATGGTTCTTGGAAACTTTCCGTTTGTCAGATTGTTATGTAGATGATCATATATTAAATCTAGTGAAGAGGAGAGCGAAAGCCCAAGGAATCTAAAGAACATTTTTTGGGGGCTAATAGTATGTTTTTAGGAATAAGAGCTGCTGTAAAGAATGCAGAAGCCTCATGTCATTAGCTGCACGTCCATCTCCTAGCAGATGAGTTGACGGGTGTAGCACTATATATGTGTGTATATATACATACATACATACACACACACACACATATAATATATAATATATGTTATATATTATTTTATATATTATATATCTTCTTGGGGAAATAGGGTCTTGCTGCTTCAGCTGAAGTCTGCATGCTTTTTGTTCCCTATCTTCTGCTAGTTTCTCTTCATTTCCTCACTTCCTCTTTTCCCTTTTGTTCCCTTTTCCCTTTGCTTCCCCTAGACTTAAAATGTTATATGAAGTTGTGTTTGTGGTTAGTGATTTACATGGAAACTTCTTGTTGTTTTAAAACAAAGCCCCAAAACTGTGGCAGTGAGGATAATATAGTAAAAACAGTGAGGCTATTCCAAGTAGTTGAAAGATTTTCATTGTGGGTGAGAAGCCGTTAATGATGGTTGTGGTTGTTCCTTTTTTCAAAGGTGTTCTCATTTTTTATTAGATTATATTTTACTACATTTATTAGAATTATGATTAGATAAGATGCCTTTTTCATTGAATTGAACTGGTCCCTGTTTTTATGTGGGCCTTTGAATCTGGGTTGATTTGAAACTACCTACTGCTGTCCTCTATACTGTGTGCAGAGACCTGAACCTGTAGGTAGTATAGAAGTTGTGTAGTAGCTAGGACCCATCAGGTGGTTATAGAACCGAAATTAAATTCAAGCCCCGACACCTCCACTCACCAGCAAAGACCGTTGGTAAATTAACCTGTTAATTTATCATGTATCATCTCTTATTTGGGGACAATAAAAGGTCTATTGAATAGAATTCTAGGGTCTAATATATATGAAACTCTTAGAACAGCGTATAGTACACATTATATAGCAAGAAATGTTAGTTGTCATATGTTCAAAGACAAATTGTTGATGGAATTGAAATCTATATTGGGACACACATTAATATATTTGGAGGTGGCTTTCATGTTTCAGAATCTTTGGTATTGTTTAAAATTGTTTAACATTGAGTACATTAACTAACTTCTACAGTGACCTAAATTTCATCTATGATCAGATCTATCATGTTAATCTATTGTTTCTTAATAGGTTGAGCTATCAAATGATGAGCACAAGGACAAGGTATAGTAAATCTTCACTTACTGTCTTCCAAGGGTTCTTGGAAACTGTGACTTGACATGAAATGCAGTATAACAAAACCAATTATTTTTCTCATCAGTGTTATAACTAAATGACCTTGAAGGAAAGAAACAATATATATTATTTGAGGACCTGCTGTAGACTGTTTTATGTAAAGTAACAGTTTCTAAGAACCTATTGGTGATGTTAAGTGAGGACTAACTGTATTAAGAATGTTTCAGGCCCTGAGGGGTGGCTCGTTCCTGTAATCCCAGTGCTTTGGGAGGCCAAGGCAGGAAGATTGCTTGAGGCCAGGAGATTGAGACCAGCCTGGGCAACATAGCAAGAACTCCTCTCTACAAAAACAAAACAAAACAAAAAATAATTAGCTAGGTGTGTTTCTAGTTACTTGGGAGGCTGAGGTGGGAGGATCACTTGAGCCTAGGAATTGGAGGCTGAAATGAGGCATAATAGCACCACTGCACTCCAGCCTGAGTGATAAAGCAAGACCCTACGTCTATTTTTTAAAAATTAATGTATGTTCTGGCTACTCAAGAGAGATATAGTAGTGTACTTTTTAAAATATTTGTTTTGCATGATAGCTCCTACCAAGAAACAGTTACAATATAATACAAAAACATGTTTTTAATGTTACCTCTCTATATTTATTTAGGTAGGTAATAGTATATTTCTACCTGATACTTATGTAATAGCTAGACAGCTTTTTGCAAAAATATTTTTAAATATGCTTATATCATTACTTTTTCCTTTGAGAGATTTTTCCCTTTGAAATCTTCCAAGGCTTTTTATAATTCCAATAATATCAATAAATCATACCCAAGATACTATGTTGCATCATTATTGAAACAGGAGTTTTAATTTTTATTCATATATTTTATTTTTAGAGACAGGTCTTGCCCTGCTGCCCAGGGTGGGATACAATGGTGCAATCATGGCTCACTGCAACCTCAACCCATCATGCTTAAGCAAACCTCCTATCTCAGGCTCTCAAAGTAGCTGCGACTACAGGCACACACCACCATGCCTGGCTGATTACTGAATTTTTTTAGAGATCAGGCCTCACTGTGTTGCTCAAGCTGATCTCAAACTCCTGGGCTTAAGTGATTCCCCCTCCTTGACCTCCCAAGTGGTGAGATTACAGGTATGAGCCACCATGCCTGGCCTGAAGTTTACAATGTATGTTTGTAGTAGACTGAATACTCTTATCAACTATATTTTGATTTGTAAAAGGGTCATCCTGCATGTTTAACATTACCAAATAATCTCAAACTAGATTAGAAGCAATGGAAAGTAAATTAAAAATTTGTCATATAAAGTCACCACTGACATTTTTAATAATTAACCTTGGGTTTCTCTTGGCAAATTGATAGACTTTACACTGAAGCAGAAACTCCTATATATTTAGTGCCCTGCTTTTAATGTGGTTATTTCTGAAAAACATTATCAGAGCTTTCTGTCAACCAGTGATCATTAATATTGGGTAATTACAGTGTTTTCCCTTGTAATAGAAACCACCTATGGAGGGGTAGCAGCTTTTCTTGAAGGTTTAAATATTAAAACTATTTTAGCCTTTCTTTGAAACTATTTTGACTGAGTTATATTTTTGGGAAGATGTATTTTCCTTTCCTGGGGACCTTTCCAAATTGTTCAGAATTGTCTTCATTAAATTAAAGCACTTCTGTTTATGCATTTCAAATGTGTGTGCATGCCACTACACATTGTTCTAAGCACTGACGTAATATTTTCTCCTTCTGGATATTGACATGTTTTTGTTTGGCATTACACAGGCAGACTCTGAAAAATTTTCTAAATGACATCTACACTTAATAATTGCTGCAGATATTGTTGAAGAACCATGAGGTTGCAGTAGGGTTTTGTTTTTGAGAAGTTTTCAAATTTGTCTTAGTTTGGATTTTTTCCCCCCTTAGTTAAAGATTCAGATGAAGACTGAGTCAGAAGATAGGTTAAGCTTTCCTGCCTCTGCTCCACTGGAATGGGATAGACTAATTTCCTTGGGATAAACGGAGGCTACTTAGATAGGATGTTTATACTATAAGGCAATTAAATACCTTCTAAGAAGGTGTAATTTCTAAAAGTAAAACAGAACCTGGAACCACAAGACTGCTATTCCTAGCCCAGATAAATTAATATTAATTCTAAACCACAAAGATCTTCATAAAGATTGCTAAATATGAAGATTTTTATACCATTGCTCAGTAGTACATATCAGGTTGTATAACCTTGTGATGAAGAAATTTTCCTTCTGTATTCATCACTTACTGTTATGTTCTCTATATTTGGAAAGTCTCCTTTTGTTACAGACTTGAAGTTTAAAGATGCATCATAAAGTCTAAAAGTAGGAAATGCCCACAAAATTTAACATTAACAGTTGTAGAACATATTGAATGCCTAAAATACAGTGTCTGAAGAAAGTGGAATATTTTGAGAATTTGACGTGCTCTTTATCTTCCAGATTGCTCAAATCTGACTATTTCCTTGTATCTAAACTCAAAGTTTATGGTAAGGTCTAAACGGGCATTGAGCCCAATAGAATGGAGAGATTGAGAAGAAAAAGGGAATCAACAGGGAAATAGCATGAATGGAAAAACTTTCTAATTGTTAATTGTTTACTAGATGTAAGCCTCTAAAGAGGTATTGAAAGAGGTTTTACGGCTTTGGCTTCATTATCCTTACCTTCAAAACCTTGTCTAAATGTGTCAAGAGTGTTTTGAGCTCAGAGTATGAGCTGAAAAGAGTAATATTTCAGATACCTTAATACATTATATTTAGCCCTTCGTGTGGGAGTTACTGCATTTTCATGTTATGTACTTTGTACAACTTTAAACATTTCCTATATTGAGTTTTTTTTTTAAAGGCACTTCTGTTTATGTATTTCAAATGTGTGTGGATGCCACTACACATTTTTCTAAGCAATGAGTTAATATTTTTCTTTCTGAATTCACATGTTTTTGTGGCACTACACACACAGACTCTTTGAATAATCAAACTATTCACAAGCCAATTCTAAGTTAGAATATCTTTGTATTTTTGTTATGTTTTGTTTTTATTAATAGCAAGTTCTTATACTTAGTATTTGAGAAACAGACAGTTAATAAAACAGAAGGAGGGGCAGCAATACGATAAACTGGCTTTGCTTCATAAAATTATCTTGTTTTTAGATAAATCCAAATGGCAACAACCATGCATCTTTTCTCAAACTAAGGTTTTATGATAGATGTTTTCATAACAAGTTGTATATCTACATTTCATTTATATAAAAGGCAGCTCTAAACTCTGACCACATTCAAAGTTACTTGTAACAAAGACTGGATTGTAATATGAACACATCTGGATTTATGTACAAATATGGCTGTATGTAAAGGTAGCAGCAGTTTCTAGCTTTCCTTACTAGAATTGTGTCTATATACTTCAGGCAGGAGTAGAAAAAATCCACGGCATATTGAGCTAGTATGTGTTCTTACTTGCTAAAAAAAAAAAAAAAGTAAAAATAAACTGTGCCCATAAGTGCACACTATTCTGTAAAGAAAAATTCCTATTTACAGTTAAAATACTTTAAATTTTAAAGTAGCATAAAAATATGAATACATTTTGGTTACTTTTTGGAATATTAAAGCAGAATAGATAAATGTGTCTGTGTTGTTTCCTGGAAAATTATTGTTGGAAAACTCATTTGAGTAATTATCTAGTAATTCCATAGTTAGCAGAATTTTATTTTATATTTCAATATTCATATTTCTATGAAAAATTGTTCATAATTTAACATGCAAATAATTCTTTTCATTCACATGTTAATTTCCACAGCCTGTTTCTGTGAAATGTTTGCTTTTAATTTTTCTGATTAAAAAATGTTATCTAGTTTAGCTTTGTAACTTAGAGTGAGAAAAGGCTGTGGTTTGTTCTCTGAAATGCTTAACTTACTTTCAAACTGATTAAATCAGCCAAAGAATTTGAAGGGTTTAGCTATTAGATGTCAAATAATTGCTTGATTAACTTATACTTCAGTTTTTCAACTGTTCTTTTGACATATTAACCCGCTTCAATGCAGGGAACAAATTTTTGAGGCTGGGGACATAGTAGGTGCTTGGCGTATTTGTCAATTGATTTAGAAACAAACATAGTGTAACTAAGTAGGCATAACATACTCTTTAGTTACCCCAAGAAAGGTATATTTAGACTTGTTTAGTAAGCAGAGGTGGTAATATTCAACCAAGTAAGCAAATATAAGTATGAAATAGTTTCCCTTTAAACCCACTTGGCAGTGGAAAGAGCCAAATGGAAAACTAGCTGACCACTCTGATCCTGTTTGTCTTACACAGTAGTTAAGCTAAATGCCACTCAGACAATGATTTATTTATTAAGTCAAAGAAAATATTTTTCTTTCCTAAAATTGTAATGTAAAATAATAAATATAAGAGGACATTTTGAATCTGTGATAGAATCCTTGTTCCTTGCCATAATATGTTAGGTTGCATAACCTTTTTTTTAAAGGGACAAAAGCTGGGGAATTCATATGTTGTTTTAGCAAGAAAAAATAGATAATGGAAGTAGGACTTTCCTGCCCTTTCCTAAAGCTTCAAGGAATTTGAAGCTTGAAAAAGAAAATGAAACTTAAAAAATCCCAAATCATTGAGAACAATGTGCTTCCCTAGAGGCTCTTTTCATTATAATAGCACTTATTTCCAAGAATGCTTCTGAATATGTATCCCAGGCAATTAATGCAACATATATTTGTCTTTAATACTTTTCCAGTTTGAAGATACTTGTCCTCAGTGACAGAATATAAATAGGAGTTGAATAGGTTTCTTTCTGTTCCATTATCTTTTCTTTTTACACTGGTTGCCCTAGCAGGGGCTATCCTTTCCTTGTTTTTTCCTCACCTTTTAAATCTAGTTTTTGTTATCTTTAGCGTTTTGTTCAACTTCATTTTATATTTTGCTTTAGCATTCTGGTTCTATAATGCTACTTTATCTTGTATATCACTCCGTACTTATTAGGGTTTTTCCATGTCTCCCAGTCACATCTCTTGAGGAATGATTCTCACTTGAGAGGTAGTGAGATTTTTCTTCCAGCTCATAACCAGGAGAAAGGAAGACCTGCCTGATTCCGTCTTTGGACTCAAGGAGCCCATGAGATCAAGACTGTCTCGTAAGGTAGCATCAGGCTTTTGTTTTGACACAAGTTTACCATGTGTTTTCTATAATCTCCTTTCATTACCTACTAAAACGTATCCGAATGCTTACAGAGAATGGTTTTGTGCAAACTGCCTTGCTCTTGACTGCTTAGACAAACCTTATTTCTTGTCGTCTGTAACAGCTACTGCAATGGGCAGAACTTAGAATTTCACCTTAAAATTGGGATTCTTACAAAGTCCAGCAAACCCATGAGGAGTCCATATTTGAGTTTTGAGGATATTCAAAAGCCCTGAAATGTTATGTAATTCCACATGTAATTTTCTGGAGAGTGAGTCTGTAACATACAGAGGTGTTGTGTCATGCCTCACCACAGTTGAAGAGCTGTTTATATGCATTGTACAGAGCCCAAGGGTATTCTGGAAACAGCAAAGATCTGAAAACCTTGGTTCTAGAGAATTAGAGAATTACTGTTCCATGAGTGTGGAGTACATTATATTAGACTAGATGAGCTGGTGTAAAGGAGTCATTGTAACAAAATCAACAAAGGTTTCTTATGGCTGCGAAATAGCTGCCATGGAGCTAATTCCCAAGTGATCCCTCCTGAGTTGTTTTTGTAGAATCATCAGGGCCACTCTGCATTGTATTCATGCTGAGGTGATAGATGAATGCTTTTCAGAATGTGGACATGTTATGATACATTTCAGGATCCTTTTATCTTGAAAACTATGTTGCTGCCATGTTGGAAAAATAACACCTAGCAAAAATGATTAATGTGGAAGGGTACATCTTTAATCTGTGATGAAGAGAAATTGATTTCATCTTCACTCACCTCAAATCCCTGTTCTATGTAATGGACATTAGCAGATCTATATTGTACTCATGGCACCTAAATCATGCCATTAAAGGGAGTTTTAGATTTATTACCTATTAGAGGTATTATTTATTCAGATTAAATGAGAATTTGGCTTTGCAATGTGTGTTAGTTATTTGGGTAATGAAGTAACAAACATTTTAATGTTACTTTTCAAAATGTAAAATTTAAATGGTTTATATTTGAATTCTTACAGACGCCATATGCTTAGTGTACAACAGAAGTTTGTAATGTTTTTAATAAAAGTTACACTTTGGGAAGGGTGGTCCATGGAGGTAGAATGTACCAAACTTCCTACAGGAAATGTTTTTCTTTTCCCTAGATGAAAAGCATAATGATTGGAGTACCCTCCACTGAATTTAGTACACTAAATTCAAATTGGTTTTTAGAGTTACATTTGTGAAAAATCACTCTTGATTGTCTGTTTAAAAACCATCAAACTTCGGGTGTGGGTTTAATGACAATACTATAGAACAGCATATCTTAGAAAAAGAAACTATATGACAAATAAATTGCGGTGAGCATGTTTAACATCCTTTTAGGCAGCCTGTCACAGTGCTGGTTAGTGACCAAGTCAGACAGGCACTTAAGCAGGTCATTTCCAACGTTCACTGGCAGGTGCAGGTTTTATATGATGTTTGTTTTCCAACCTTTGATTTTAAAACTTTGAAATCTTAATTTGCAGAAACATTCTTGCCTGATAAAACAGACATTATTTTGTGTTGCTTGGAACTGTTCACTTTTATAAACCTATGCTGTCTGGAGTGTATATTTCCAAACTTTGTACCATTAGATAGGCTGTGGTCCTGAGTGAGCCAGTTGTTTGAGTGTTGCTTGCAGATTTGATTCTTCAGTGGAAATATTCCCATAACGCTTATTCAGATAATTATTATTTATTCTTTAAGCATGAAAAGATGGTCAAATAACTATGATGTAGTTTTCAGAATTATTTACACTTTTTGTGTAACACAAGAGAGATTATACATCCCTAGTAGAAATCTCAGGAAAAGAACCCTTTCCATTTGGTAGCAATACTTAGTTTTGAGATGTGATTTGCATCTTTGCTGTAATTTGAAAGACAAATGGCTTAAGGTGCATGTTTTTAAATGAAGTTTGAGATATTTTTAAAAATATGCCTTTTTAAAAACTATTTCTTCTTGCATTTAGGCCTCTCTTAGGTTAAATCTCTGAGAGCCATTGTTTCCTTAAGCAAATAAGGTGCTTCTTTAATCCTCTTTGAGAGTGGGGAAAATGCTCACAGGGTATAGAGAAAGGAAGAGGACTGATACTCTCAGATACTTTGTAATATTTTAGTTCTTTGATTTAAAAAAATCACTCTTCCTCTTTCTTAACAACTACTTTCTTTCCTCTAAACTAGACATTGGATGTTAAAATCTTCATGGATTTTAATTATATCAAATCATGCTATTTCTGGATAATTAATGATGGACAATACTAATGTATTAATTGAAGTATTCTATGCAGTACCATTTTACATGTTGGGTAACTCTGTCCTTAACTGATGAAGGAATAAATAATTTTAAATTTCATAGGATCTTTTCATTTTATGCATAATAAATCAAGACACATGCTAATAGATTGATACTTTCAAAAATCAAATTTTAAATGTACCACTTGCCTTTTAAAGTGACATCGAAGTGGTGCAGTCTGGAAAATGCATGATAGAATTTCTACCAAACATTAATATTTATCTTCTGGGTCACCACCTGAAGACTAATAGCACTACGTCTAGAATTCTTGTCATGGGCTGTGTTAGTAAAACAGTAATAAAAGTGATAGAGTAGTTCACTATTTTATGTCCTGTGGCTGGTTATGGTCATCTGGCTAAAGTCTATCCCATATAAATCCCTTGTGTCAACAGTCGGGAACATTCAATGATGTGCTTGAAATATTTTTAACATGTGGTATTTAGAATGTTTAGAATGTCAAAGGATCCTTTGTAATGATCTTTCCCTTGGGTAGTTCAAAAGATATTTTTTAAATTATTTTTCAAAGAGCACAGTGTTTGAAGATTTTAATAATATATAAATCTAGAGTACTTTGGGGGGAAAAAAAGTTCAGTTCTAGAAAAAGAAAAATCATCCTATACAGTGAAGTGATATATTAGTCAAATAATCTATGAAAAATTCAAGAAAATAGAGCATGTGTTCATTTTTTGTTGAAAAAAGAAACTTTTTTTATGAACAAGAGAATGGATTTGATGCTCCCTTAGGAAACTGTTACACTCTTCTCTAATTGTGTTTTTCACATTTTATGTTCAAGTGTAGATGACTGAAGAGATAGCATAACCTGTTCATATTTTTCATAGAACATATTAAAGGCTGTTTCCATGGCAACAACTTTTAATTGGCAAATCTCATTCTGTCAGCACTTGCAAGTGGATTTTTCTTGGGTACATTGAATTGTTAGAAATGCTTCACAAAGTAAAAGTTAGATTTGGCATTGCTCTTTGGCATGAAAAATGTTCATGGTCAAGGATTTATTTTGTTAAATAATTTATAGTATGTGTAGTAAGTTGCTGTACAGATGATACATCTATCTCAACATCTTGTTGGTGTGTCAAGATACCTGCTGAGAATTGATACACGTAGGGCTTGCAAACTGAAAATAGCAACTTGGGTTATTTCACACAAGTAAAGTAGATAAGTGCCTTACCTGGCAGAAAAAAAAAAGTTTGAAAAAAAACTAAAGTCCTTTTAGGCAACATTTTAGACTTTTTAAAAGCAGCATATTTATAGTTTTTATTTCCTTATGGCTCTGACTTTAATAGTATAGATTGATTTGTTAGAAACATAGTTTGGAACTTTCTTTCTCATGAATTTTATTTCTTGAATCAATGTGGTGCAGAATGTTGAAGCAGGTATTTGGTAAGTTGGATCTGGCTACTGCAGTGTTATAAAAATAGATTAAGTAAACAGACACAGCAGGCCAATGCAGCTTGAATTTTGAACCCTTCTGAGACCCAGTATAGCTTTAATAGTCTTTAGTTCTAAGAAGGAAAAACTATGAATCCCTCAGGTAATTTTAATATTATATAATGAAGGAAGATCTGTCGTACAGCCAAGAAACAGGTGTTGTATCTTTTGTAATTGTTTCAGAGTGCTTTATCTGAAAGCTTCAATTTTTAAGCTATTCCAGTCTGCTGTGTATTTTTTTTTTTTTTTTTTGGTCTTTTCTATTTTTATATCACTGCGGTAGCATAACCCTGCACCAAGTACAAGACGGTATTGCGGTTCATGTTGAATATAAAACTGTTATTAAATGAAAGCTAATAAAGCAAATTCTTGGAAAGAAGGAAATTGCATTCAAGACTTAATATATTAAAATCAAATTTGTCTTCTAAAAATTAAAATATGAAAGGACTAAATGAAACTGTATATTTCCCCCTCTTCAAAAGTCGTGAGTTCATGTAGTCAAGGACCAAAATCTGATTAGTCACTCATTTTAATTTTTTTTCACTGTTGCAGATATTCTGTAAAAGTCTTCCTTTCTCCCATCTATCATCTTTGTCTCTTAAAACTGTCCTTACTGTGTTTTTGGATTTTTGTCCTTTTCATCAGAAGTCACAGAAAGCCCTTATGGCTGAATAGTTCAACTTGACCTAGGTAAAGTGCCATTGTATCTTTCTAATCCATATGTTTCCTGAGCAGTTATGACTCTTGCAATTTTATAATTATATTTAAAAGAAATTGTGTGTATATATATTTATAAATATAAGTATGTGTACACACATATGCATATATGCTCTGTGGGCATATTTGTGTGAATTTATTTCTAGTAGTCTAAGAAAAGGATGAGATGGTATTATTAATAACTTAGATGAAGAATGTTAAGCCAGTTTGCCAAGGCTTTTCCGTAAATTAGTGAGAAAGGTAAAAGTAAAAATAAAGATTAGATGGCCTACAGCTCCCTGTAAAATAATCCATTCTCAGAACCACAGACCTTGTGCCTTGTTTTATGGGCCAACAGGATTTCACTAGACCCTTGACATTCTCGTTTAGATTTCTGGTTTTTAATACTCAGGAACTATCCCAAAACTTCATTACGTGTAATTGATTGTTTTTGGTCCTTGGGAGGAAATTTACATCAGGTGCTCTGAGTTGGCTTGAGGACTCAGCTGGCGAAGGCATTTAGTTGGCCACCCTCTTCAAGATATCTTTGTTGACTGTGCACGTAAGCCATAACTGTGGTGAAGAGGATGGAGTATTTGTCCATTTGGGAATTTACAAAGGTCCATGGAACAATAACATTAAATTATCAGGTTCTTTTCATACCAGTGCTTTACAAACAGGACTTGAGAAATGAGAATAGTATAATGAATGTCAGTAGTTACAGATTTTAGCTTTTCAGCTTTTATTAACCCTACAAGTCCCAGTCCTATAGTTGAGTGAAACAATATATGTCTGTCTTCTCTTTGCTCTCAATTTCTATGCCAAGTGCAGTTCCCTTGATTGTGAGTGCTTCAGACTCCCAGCTCTTACATTTACCCACCCAGGTCCAATCTAAAATTTCTGACTTTGAGGAGGTATGACTAGGTACTCTGTGGGAAAAGGGTAGGATAGAAAGGGACATAGAATTCCTGGGAAATGATCACCGATTCTGGTTCAGAGGCCTAGCAGTTGAAAGCTAGAGCTGGAAATCTGGAAGCATTATTAATGGTATTCAGTAGGTATCTGGCAGCATATCTGGTAGCCTGCATGTGCATTATTTACACAGGTATTCAGGTAGATGAAGTGACTAAATGAAGAAGTATCTTTATCACATACAGTGAATCATGTTCTAACATAAGGGCAAAGAAGGAAGGTGAAGTGGTGGAGGAATAGTTTCTGAGTTACTGGAAAATGTGAATGTAGACATTATTAATAAAGATTAATAATAAACCTTTTTTGGTTTAGAGCCTAATTCACATTCTTTTAAACAGTGTCCAAGTTGACATGAAATATTTCATAGATTTGAATGGGGATCAATCTCTGTACATACCCTTTTATAGAGTCATGCATCTCTTTTTTTTTTTTTTCTTGAGATGGAGTTGCACTCTTGTTGCCCAGGCTGGAGTACAATGGTGTGATCTCGGCTCACCACAACCTCCGCCTCCCAGGTTCAATTGATTCTCCTGCCTCAGCCTCCAGAGTAGCTGGGACTACAGGCATGCACCACCACATCTGGCTAATTTTTGTGTATTTAGTTGAGGTGGGGTTTCTCCATGTTGGTCAGGCTGGTCTCGAACCCCTGACCTCAGGTGATCCACCCACCTCGGCCTCCCAGAGTGCTGGGAGTAGCACAGGTAGCACAGGTATGAGCCACAGCGCCTGGCGCCGCATCTCTTAATGACTGGGATATGTTCTGAGAAATGCATTGTTAGGTGATTTTGTCATTACGTAAACATCATAGAGTATACTCGCATACACCCAGATGGTGTGGCCTCCTACATACCCAGGCTATCTGGTTATAGCCTATTGCTTCTAGGCTACAAACCTGTACTGCATGTAACTGTACTGAATACCAAGGGCAATTGTATCTCAGTGGTATTTATGTATCTAGATATAGAAAAGGCACACTTAACAGATGGTATGAAAGATTAAAAATTTTTACACCCATGTAGTATACTTACGATGATTGGAACTTGCAGGACTGGAGGTTGTTCTGGATGAGTGAGTGAGTAGTAAGTGAATGTGAAGGCCTCAGAGATGACTATACATGACTGTAGACTTTACAAACACTGTGCACTTAGGCTATACTAAATGTATATTTTTTTGTTATTCAGCAAGTTAACCTTCATGTAATTGTTTATTTATTTATTTATGTATTGACACGGAGTCTCGCTCTGTTGCCCAGGCTGGAGTGCAATGGCACAATCTCAGCTCACTGTAATGTCCGCCTCCCAGGTTCAAGAGATTCTCCTGGCTCAGCCTCCCAAGTAGCTGGGACTATAGGCCACCACGCCTGGCTAAGTTTTGCATTTTTAGTAGAGACGGTGTTTCACCATATTGGCCAGGCTGGTCTCGAACTCCTGACCTTGTGATCCGCCTGCTTCGGCCTCCCAAAGAACTTTTTTAAATTTATAACTTTTTTTAAAAAAAGTATTGACTCTTTTGTAATAACACTTAGCTTAAAATGCAAGCAGATTGCACAGCTGTACAAAAGCTTTTTATATCTTTAAGGCTTTTCTCTATTTTTTTTTTTTGTAAACCTTTGAAAACTAAGACACAAACATATATGTTATCTTAGGCTTACACAGGGTCAGGGCCATTCATATCAATGTCTTCTTCACTCCACATCTTGTTCCACTAGAAGGTCTTCAAGAATGGTAATATGCATGGAGCTGTCATCTCCTGTGATAACAATGCCTTCTTCTGGAATACCTCCTGACAGGCCTGCTGGAGGCTGTTTTACAGTTAACTTTTTTTTTAATAATTAGAGTAAGCTAATGATAAGTAGTATAGTAAATACACAAACCAGTAGCACAGTCATTTATTACCACGTTTTGTACTGTACATAATTGTATTATACTTTTATATGACTGGCGGTGCAGATTTGTTTACATCAGCATCACCACAAACACGTGAGTAATATATTGTGCTGTAGTGTCACTCAGTGATGAGAATTTTCAGCTCCATTATAATCTTAAAGAACCACTGTGAAATATGCAGTCTATCATTGACTGAACTGTCATTACATGGTGCATAGCTGTATATGTATGGATATTGATCTCTGTCTCTCTGCATGTGTGCGTGTGCGTGCATGTACACACACACACACTGATATAAGTGGGTTGTAGTCCTCTGGTGACTTAGGCCAAGATAGTGTTTGAAAATGAAATGCTATACCTTCTTTATTGTAATAGCAAATCAAAGCTAAATGGCAGTAAAACTCTTACTGGACTGGGATAATTGATGCAGGGAGAGGGTCACAGGGCACAGGCAAGAATTCCTTTGCCCTAAAGACTGCACAGTAGCAAAGCAGAAGCAGCACGTTGTGAAAAGACACAGCTTAACTAGAACAATGCATAAAAGCCTTTGAAGTGCCCTGATGTGAGAGTGAGACTAGAAAACTTTCATTTAACAAATCTAGATAAACTTATAATAAGAACAACAGCTAAACTCTGCCCGTGTTCTCTAGGTGCTAGGTATTGACTTTACACAAATGTCCGTTTAAATCCTCTTATATAACCTTATCAGGGAGATAGTATAGTTATTCCCATTTTATTGATGAGGAAACAGAGGTTTAGAGGATTAAGTGCTATGTACAAGGCCACAGGGCTGGCAAATGGCAAAACTGGGATTTGAACCTGAATACATCTTTCTGCTTTTTGAGTTCCTACTCTTAACCACTCTCTCCTTTTTCAGTTTTAAAAGAATGTTGCAGCATAATATTACATATTAAGTTGCCCTTTCTTAGATAAATTAAAACCTTACCTAAAATGAATAATGATTCTAAGTTTGAACCATGAAATCTTCATAGCAAGGACAGATGTTATGTAACTGCTTAAACTTCTGTTCACAGATTTTTGACACTACCATTCAAATTTATGACCTTTTTACATTTTCGTTTTTTCTTCCAGCTTCTCATACCTATAAACCTTCCTCCTTTTGACCTTGTTATTTGCATTTGAAAACTTGGTCCATAAGGCTTTCCTGAAAATCACATGGAAAGCAGTATTTCATACAGCTCCAGAAAACTTTTGGAAGGAAGACTGACAGTGTTGGGGGCTTAATTCTGCATGCTTCCTTATTCTCTGCATTTAGCTCCTGCCTGACATGTGCAGCATATTGCTAAACACGTGCCAGATGTTATTGTAGTGATATTTTCTATAGAAAACACCTTGGTATAATTCAAGATGAAAAATAGAGTATACATGAGAGGTGAAAAGGCAAATTTGATGATTAAAGTGCTGACATCCCAGTTGGAAGCACTGAGAAGTACATTCAATTGCCTCTGGCTTGCTGAATCTGTTTGTCTATCCCGTACCCACCCCCATCTCACAGGGCTAACAGGGAAGCACATTTTGAAAATTCTGATGAATGCATTCCAATTCTATTTTGGTGGGAAAGGCTGAGTTTGCAGGGAATTGGTAGTAAGGTATTGGCACTTTCTTTGTTTCTATAATATCAATAAATTAAAAATTGTCATTTCTTTTACTGAACATGGGTCTCAAATACAGAGCTCATGATTAAGTCCTGTCATTTTGTGCAAAAATAAAAAATATGCTTACATTATAGAGAAGCAGTTGAAATTTATAAATAGTAAGTAGTGGCATAAAGACTTCTTTTCTCTTTACATAGTGCAACATGAACAGAAATCTCAGCAAGAAGTACCTGAAGATGGGTCTTATTATTTTTTTAAATATAATCCCCTGCTTAGGTAACATTAGACATATGTTAATATATATTTCACTTATTTCTATGTAATACTTTTATTATCAATTTCAGAGCTCATTTCTGAGACAAAATTCAGAAGTAAAGTTGATATTAAAACCATTGGAGCGGTGTTAATGGAAGACAGAATTCAACAAATTGAGCCTTTTGTACATATTTACATTTCATGTGCTTTTTAAAAACTCAAAAAATGAATGGAATGCTTTTGAAAATCAGCATACTTATCCTACTTCTGCCTCTTTGAATAAACTACTATCCCAGAATTTCTACTTTTTAAAAGCAGCAACAAGAAGTAAAACAAAACATTCAAAGCCTTAGTGTTGAGATTTTGAATACTATATGTCCGTTTTAACATTTATTCTTAACCCTTTCTATTTTTGTCCTCCTTGGCAAAATTATGTAATAGCCTTAACTGCGTGAGCCATAATCTCCAGATGGGTAAGATACACACAAAGAAAGACAATATATTACAAAAGCACCTTTCAGAATATTCCATGTTCTGACAATACAAACACGTTCTGAAAGGTAGCTACTCCCACTTTTTTGCAGTAGTATCAGGGAAACTTTAAATGAGATGTAAAAATATTCCTGAGAAGTATTCTGAGTAGAAAATCCCAAAGGCCTTTTTTGTTGTTTTTAACAGGAAAACATGCTTGTACAGATGACTTGTTGAATTTTCTAGTTTTTAAAATGGTGTACAATTTGTTGCCTTGGATCCTAAGTTTCTAGAGTGCTGCTATCTTATTGCTTCAGGAGCCCAGAATCTCTTGCCAAGATGTCTCCCATAGGAAAGTACCAGAACTCCTTTACATAAACATCTCTGTCCTCTCACCCAGCCCTCCCTGGCCTGTCTCCTTGACTTCTGTCATTCCTCCCTGAAATCCCTTTTCCATGTATACCTGTTTTCTAGATAGTACTGAACTGCTGGAAAATAGACACTGTATTCCCAATAGACTGGGAGTAGAAGGAGCCCGTGGTCATTGAATGGCTTTTAAATCTGGAATGTAGGTTAGAATTAGCTTGCAGCTACAATCTATCTTAGAGAATTTCTTGATATCCAAGACTAATCCCAGGTATCAGATAACTTTTAACGGGCATGATAATTTTAGGCCTTTTACTTTCTGAGAATTGAATATACCCAAGAATAGCAGCAAAGAACTAAAAGTCTCTGGAACCGTACTGCAACACTGGGTGAGAAAGCCGTTGACTTACCTTCTTAAGGAAATGAATGGTAGGGTGAAATATGATTCAGGTCTGAGAGAATATCATTTGACTCTTAGCATCCCAGCTTTATTTGTACCTCTTTTTGAGAGTGTTTCTCCTGAAGTTACCTTCCATTGATGTCTTCTATAACTAACTTTCTTTACCAATTGGAATTGCATTTTGTATTTCTTTTTCTATCCTGCATTATTCAGCATGATGATAGGCAAGTAGATACCTAATATATATTTATTAATGGATAAATGTAAATAGAGTATGAACAACATGTGGATATATGTTCCCCTTTCCTATGTGTGAGCTATAGTTGGCACAGTGAATTTTAGTATTATGTATTTTACTAGTTCTTTGTAGAAATTGTTTTCTCAAAGGTAATTTCTTTATCACTTTTAGTAGGAGATATGAAATTATTTTAAATATTTTTTTTCTGAGAACTCTACTGGAAAAATAGTGTCTAATTTATTAAGCTGTTCCAGCAGTTATGGAGAGTAACCGATTTAGTTATAAACCTGTTTTTATCACTGACACTCAGTTCATCCTACATGGTTTTCTAAAACGAACCTACCATTTTCAAAACCAAGATTGTTGGATAAATTTTCTTCACAATTTCATCCAGAGTGAGAATTACTGAGACAGCAGTAATATTTTGAGGGCAAAACCAAATTTTTCCAAAGAGTAACAGATAACATTGTTTATAATTTGCAAAATAGTCATAGTCAATTAGTGTGAAATACATATTTTAACTTAATGTGTACTGTGATGAAAGCTATAAGAAGTCTGTCTGACTATATTTATATACAGTGAGAAGAGTCTTCCACAGACTGTTTGCTTAATTGCTGCATTTTTAAACACCACTAGCTATTTGAATTTCAGTTTGACACTGTTTGAGTTCTGAATATAGCCTGCCAAGTCTGTTTATACGGTACATATGCATCATGCAGATGTCTCCGATACCTTAATTGTTCTGTGACCTTGTACAAATTATTTAATTTCACAGGATGTCTGAATCCTTGTCAGCAAAGTGGGGAGTAACAGTACTGCTGTTATAGAATCCTTGACACAATTATGTGAGATTTAGTCTTTATTTAGCACTCTGTGGCACACTGTAAGCTAGGTGAAACAGAGCCCCTGCCCTCACGGACCTTATTCCCTAGTGCAGGAATTAGTCGATAAATAAACACATAAATAAGCAACGTAATTACAGGCATGACAAGTAGTATACAGAAAATAAACAGGGACAAGTGTCAGATGAATCCTGACTCTGGGAGACCTTTAGATGGGTATTATGTCCACTACTCTTTTGGAAGAGCGTAAACAATAAATGGTAATTTTCTCCCTTCATCATCCATAGTTAATTTTTTTACCCCCCCAAGAAGGAGCCTGGCTCTATCGCCAGGGCGGAGTGCAGTGGAGCGATGTCGGCTCACTGCAATCTCTACCTCCCAGGTTCAAGTGATTCCCCTGCCTCAGCCTCCCGAGTAGCTGGGACCATAAACACGCACCACCACGCCAGGCTAATTTTTGTTTGTATTTTAGTAGAGACGGGTTTTACCATGTTGGCTGGGATGGTCTTGATCCTCTGACCTCGTGATCCACCCGCCTTGGCCTCCTCAAGTGCTGGCATTACAGGCGTGAGCCACCATGCCCAGCCTTCAGCTTTTATTTAATTATTATATTCACAGTCTATAAAACAAAAATATGGATAAGTAGTTTTTATCCTATGAGAAATATTTTTCAAGTTTAAGATTTCATAGCAAATATATTATTGCTTCAAGGTTAATGGAGTGACTAGTACATTTTCATTATTTTGTAGCATAATATAAATTATTTTAAACTTTTTGTTCAGATGCAGGCCAACTGTTATGCTGTTTATCAAATGATAGTGCTAATTAATGTTGGTCTGTTTTTTCTTCTCAACCATTTTGGTGCTGTATTTCCCAGAAGACATTTGTTTGCTAGCTTACCTTGCTATCCTACTTGAACAATTTAGGCAGCTGTTTTGTCTTGGATTGTTAGGTCCTATATAACCAGACAATCAGTCATTACTCTTGAATTCTCTTAATGAGTGCAGTCTTTCTGTATCCTTAGGTCATCTTCACTAAGGAGTATCTTCCTGAAATCCAAGTAGGCCTCCACAAGAGCATTTGATGGATGGATTATCTTTGCTTGTGTTGTAGAGTTCTTAACCTGGCATTGATGTTACTTTCGCTTAACTCTTGTGTTAACTCTTAACGTCCCCTGAACAAAGCCTTTACCCCAACCAGATTGCTTTAGCCACTGTCTGTTGCCTAGCTGGAATGTTGCCACCTGTGTGGTTGTAGTTACTGCCATTTTACCTATCAGGCCCTCGTGGCTTTAATTAAGTCAGCTGTGTTATAGAGCAGGGGTCCCCAACCCTGGGCCACACAGCAGGAGGTGAGTGGCAGTGAGTGGATGAAGCTTCATCTCTATTTACAGCTGCTCCCCATTGCTGGCATTACCACCTGAGTTCTGCCTCCTATTATATCAGTGACGGTGGCGCTGGATTCTCATAGGAGCGTGAACCCTATTGTGAAGTGTGCATGCGAGGGATATAGGTTGGAGATGCTTTATGAGAATCTGATGCCCGATGATCAGTCACTGTCTCCTGTCACCCCCAGATAGGACCATCTAGTTGCAGGAAAACAAGCTCAGGGCTCCCACTGATTCTACTCTATGGTGAGTGTTATAATTATTTTGTTATATATTACAATGTAATAATAATAGAAATAAAGTACGTAATAAATGTAATGCATGTGAATCATCCCAAAACCATTCCCCACTCCACCACCACCAATCCAGGGAAGAACTGTCTTCCATGAGGCTGATCCCTGGTGCCAAAAAAGTTGGGGACCACTGTTATAGAAGACATAATCCTCAGACTCGATATCAGACCTGATTTGCTACTGTGTGATCTTAGGCAAGTCATTTCACCTCTCTGAGCTTTAATTCCCTCGTTGGCGTAATATAGTTAGTACACTTAACTCATATCATCATTTCAGGTTAATTGAATATACTTTTGAAAGTCCTCCACTCCTAGTCTGTCATTCCTCTGCATTTTTTTCCAACCCGGTTTCACAGCACACTTCATATTAACAGTCATCTATTTTCTGTAATATATCCTGTATTAAGCTTTATTGCTGCCCTACCTTGACCCTATTCCACCTTTTCTTCTGTTTTATGTTTGTTTTTGTTTTGTTTTTTGGTAGATTGTCAGATAACAGGGAGAGATAAATTAAGATTCTCAAAAAAGTTTGGGATTACCTGTTTATTGTAATGAACCATTTTTTCAATTGCTTGAAGAGTATTTAGGATAAATGAAGTACAAGAAATGGTCTGTATGAATTAACAATTTCTTTTTCATGATGAACCCGTAGAAATATTTTAAAGAAAAACTCACGGGGGTATAGCATGTTCCTAAGTGTAACATTGGGAGAACAACACAAAAGGAAAAAATGACAGAAATATACTGATGGGAAGTAGTAAGCTGGGAGGAGAATACAAAGAGAAAATATAGTAATTCTGTGCTATTGACACATGTAATAGGATGTGATGTACTACTAAAACGGATTGTCTAATCTGAAAGTTTCTCCGGCTTAAAAAAATCTTGGAGATAAGAACATTGGCATTCCATTCTAAGACCTGCTAGGTTTCAAATGATTGAGAATATGTTTTTTTTTTAATTATTATTATTATTATTATACTTTAAGTTCTGGGATAACATGTGCAGAACGTGCAGGTTTGTTACATAGGTGTACACATGCCATGGTGGTTTGCTGCACCCATTAACCCGTCACATACATTAGGTATGTCTTCTAATGCTATTCCTCTGCTAGCCCCGCTCCCCCTGACAGGCCCTGGTGTGCGATTTTCGCCTCCCTGTGTCCATGTGTTCTGATTGTTCAACTTCTACTTACAAGTGAGAATATGCTGTGTTTGGTTTTCTGTTCATGTGTTAGTTTGCTGAGAATGATGATTTCCAGCTTCATCCATGTCCCTGCAAAGGACATGAACTCATCCTTTTTTATGACTGCATAGTATTCCATGGTATATGGAAATGTGCCACATTTTCTTTATCTATGTTTTAAGCATAAATAATAAAGCACTGATAATCTGTAAACTTTACTTGAATCTGTTTAAAGTATTTCTTGGTCCTTTCACAGTAGTCTTTAATATTTCCTTAAAATAACCCTATTTACTAATATAAATATTTTCCTACTGTGTCATGTGAGCTCCAATGCTTTTACCAATTCACACAAGGGGAGGAACCTTCCCCCTGCCATAAGCCAGTAAACTGTAGCAAAACCCAGTAGTCAGTAATGTGGAATACTGGTTTTGTTTGTGTAATTGGTTCATTTTATTGTCAGCTAATTTTCTACTCTTTCAGAGATTATTATTTAAAGCAAATTCACTTGCTAAATAGTCTTTTCAAACCACAATTTATTCATTTATATTTTTTCACAATTTGTTTTTAAAAAATCAAACCAAAAACAGTTGCCCAACTACAGCACAAAAGAAATGTAAATTCAGAGCCACATTTTAAAAATGAAGTTTGACATTATTTTGAATTATGGGTAAGTGCTATGAAACAAGATACGCATAAGTTTGGAAACAGGCAAAAATAGTTGCATGTAGAGACTGAGCCCTGTTTGGATAACATAGAACTTAGTCATACAATTATGATTTTTGAAACAGTTTCAGAACAGTTGTTAGACCCATCTACTCATTCTTTCTCTTTATGTTAGTGCATGTAATATATTAGTGTAGCACAATTTTTTTTAAATTAAAAAAAAAAAGACCTTTCATGTTTGAATTCAGGATAGGTTAGGATTCTTTTAGGGTGCATAGTAAATTATTGTTTTTAAATATTGTGGCTGAATATGTCACATTCAAAAAACATACATTAAAATTATCAACTCCTAGTAGAATCAAATGAAGCAAAGATATGGGGTGTATGTGTGTTAGTATGCATTAGAAAAGGAGTAAAGTGGGAGATTATGAAAGATGGGTCTGAGATTATTATCTGGAGAATGGTAAAGTCTGTGTTACCTCTTGCTTGGACTGTTAACATAATTACTTAATTGGTCTCCCCTTTCCAGGCTCTTAGCCTCTTCAAGTCCTCTTACATTCTTGTCTGAGGAATTCATGAAGTACAGCTTTGCTGATTTCCTTTCCACCCTATTCACTGGCTCTTTCTGGCTTACAAAAGGAAGTAGACAATCTTTAATACAGTATTTGAAACCTTCCCCAAGCTAGACTTTTCTAGGTCCTTTTTCAAACTTGTTTCCCACTGCTCTTATGACAGATTTATTACTTGTCACTAATGCCCCAATGTATATTTCCTCTACCTAGATACCTTTTCCAACTCTTCATATATGAATTTAGCTTCTTTTTTGAAGCTATTATCTGATACTTCTAAATGGAAATAGTCCCCTTGTCTTTAAAAATTACAAGAACTCTATCTGAATGTCTTTTGTGACACTATTTGCCCTATAGCCTTATATTCTATTAATAGCTATTTATATGCATGCCTGTTTCCTTTCTTAGGATAGGGTTCTAGTTCATTTTGTGTTTCCACTGTCCCATAGCACAATGCACATGAGAGGTCTCATCATACAGTAGGTGAATAAATATACAAATGAGCTGTTCTGAAATTTAGTATAAAGTATATTCAAGGTGAGACCACTTCTGCCTGCCTTGCCTTGCCTTCTTCTTCCTTCTTTATTCCTTCATCCTTCTTCCTTCTTCCTTCCCTCCCCCTCCTCCTGTTTCTTTTGTCTCATCCATTATTACCTTTTTTCTCCTAGCTTAATTGTTCTGCTTTCTCGTTTGCATCTGTGTCTACACATACTGTATTTCTGACCTAGATATCTAGCTCTTCTACAACAATTTCAGAAAGTAGGTATACTCTGGTATTATTCTAAGAAAAACAAAAGAGATTGCTTATTTAATTTTTTTTTTTTTTTCTTTTTGAGACAGGCTCTTGCTGTGTCACCCAGGCAGGAGTACAGTAGTGCTCACTGCAGCCTCAACTTCTTGGGCTCAAGCAATTCTCCCAAGTAGCTGGGACCACAGATGTGTGCCACCACATCTGCCTAATTTTTTTCTGTTTTTTATAGACATGGGTTCTCACTATATAGTCTCAAGCATCTGAGCTGAAGTGACCCTCCCATCTCTGCCTCCCAAAGTACTGGGATTCAGGCATGAGCCGCTGCGCCCAGCCATTCTTGTTAATTTTTGATGACTTCTAATAGGAGAAGCACATTATAATTTTCATTTTCCATCTCTATTGTAGTGAAATCATTTGTTTTATCTGAAAACAAGCAGGAATGACAAAGTTTTCCTCCAATCCCTAGATTATTTAGGCCACTTTCATTCTGGCTCCCAAATGGTGGAATGCATGCTGACCCTGATATTACTAGTACTTCCTAACTTCATAACTTAATATTGTCGGGACCTTACATGAGACATTTAACCTCTGGGAACTGCAGTTTCCTGATTTGTAGTATGAGGCTAATAAGAATACCTCGTGGGATTGCCATGAGGGTAAATGCTACATGTTATTGTGAGAGTTAATGGTAGACATTGTAATTACTTTTGAACAGGCCACTAAGGAGAGGATTCTACTGATAGTACTAATTGTCTTCCTAAACAAACAGCAGCAGTCCTGTTGAGACATCTTATCTCCTTACCTGAAAATTTATAATATGCCACTTTACTTTTATAAACATTTACTGTAGCTATGAAATTTTTAACTTGAGCTTAGGCAACTTAAAATGGAGTTGTAAAAGCAATATTGTCAGGTTAACATAGGAACTGCCTAAGACCTCTAGCCCTCAATGGGTGATAAGAAAGCTAAATTGTATAGAATCTATTATTACTTACCTAATTTGCTATAAATAACACTGATAATACACTCTTTCTTAAGTGTACTATGTATGTTGAGTATATTTTTAAAAGAATAAGGGCTCTCAAGGGTTACATTGATACTGTGGATCTCTTATCCCCCCTCTTCCCTTGAAATCTTTTCTTTCTTGTGAACGACTTGTTTAGAAATAACCCTGTGATTATGCAGGTGTTGCTGGTCCTGAGACCCTGTCCAGGATTATATGCCCAAAGGAACAAAGGACAGTAGCTTTTTATGCCATCCATTGCACTTCAGTGCTCTTTTCCCCAGTGTATATGAAATGAGCTGTTTGGAAAAGGGATAATTTAAAACAGAAGTATCAGTTAACTGACAGTCAGATAACATTAGCAGTTATCTTGAAGTCACTGGCAAAAACAAAGTTTAAAAAAACTCTGGAAAAGGTTGTGGTTGGTAACTGAGAATGTGTATTAGTATATGTAAACCAACCTGTGGTCTTCAGAGTAGCCGTCATTAGAATCATCTGGGGAGCCTTTAAAATACACTTATGCCTGGGACCCAGCCAAAACTATCTAAATGAGAATTTCTGGGAGTGGAGGCTGGATGTAGGAATTTTTTTTTATAATATAACAGTCATGGTCAAGGACCAGTTACTAAGGCTTTACAGTATTGTCAAGTGATGTGATAGATGGGACACCCAGAAATGCCCGTCTGTCTCTTATTCATTCTACAAACATTTATTTAAAATGCTTAGGTTGCCAAAATATATAATTCCTAATCAAGAACGGTAGACAGACTTGTAGAAATTACCTATAATATAGCTTGGCAGGTGCTGAATTCACTACTGTGAGTTTATTCTACTTCGCAAGAAAAGAAGGAAAGGACGAAGGGAGGGAAAATGAAAGAAAATTTCCTTAGTAAGTGACATTTGAAAAGGGTCACTTCTCATAATCAAATGTAACCTATTAAAGTGATTAAACCTATTAAACCTTTTAATATCAACTCCTTTTAAAAACAGATGCCGAGTTTCTTAATGGTAAGTGAAATGAGCATGAGTTGATTCTTACTTTGGTTTGAGGAAAGCTTTGTCACAGCTACTCTAGGAGCTACTGTTTCTTGGACACAATTTCCCAAGTGAAGGTACGGCTTGCACATGGAGTTTTTAGTACCTGCATAAGGGCATGTAGCTAGCGGGTGAGAGAGCTACAATGAACACAGGTCTCATTGGTTCCTGGATATGTGTTCTTTCATTGCACCAAACTATACTATAGTCCAGTGAAAGAGGCTTCGTTTGGGTTAATTAAAAGAGATTCACTAGAAGCTTCATTTGGGTTAATTCATTAAAGGAGATTTACTAGAGGCTTTCTTGGTTAGTTCATTAAAGGAGGTTTTAATTTGATGGTGAGCTGGCAAACTCTGACAAAAGGAATGTTGAAGGAACAGGAGAAAAGGATGCTTTCAAGCATCTCTGGAGAAATTGACCTGGATGACGGGAACCAGGGGTTGCAAGGTAAAGAATGTGCTAGGAGAGGGAGAGCAGCCTGGTCATTTTCGTTTTCTGAGTACCAGACCATAATTGAGGCCCCTGTATATATTCCCCCATTTAATATTCACGTCATCCCCAGCCTGGTATTCTTATCTTCATTTTCGTGGAAGAGGAAGTTACAATTCAGTGAGGTTGAATAATTAACCCAAAGTCTCACTACTCATAAATATCAAAATTGGGACTTGAACAAGCAACTTTCTGATTTCAGTTCATGTGATTTTTAACCATTGAGCTGGAACTTTATTGCTCTTTCTGTGTCAACTCCTGGGACTGTCTCTGTGCTTACCTCTAAGGCTTGTGTATATGAGAAGCTTACAAGCTTAGGATACAGTTACATCCAACAGGTGACCATATTTCTTACTTAGGTGGGAGCAGAGCCACAAATTCATACTTGGATAACAGTAGTAAGCAGTTAACTGAGAAAAGGAGTAAATGGTAGAAGACTAAAATATATTTGAATGAAGAAAAAAATGGGGCTATTGTATGTCAGTTTATGGACCCTGAAGAAGATGCAAAAGGAATGTTTGAGAACTGTTTTATTGGACAGAATATCCTATATTCTGAAATACTGTCAGGACTCATTCACTTGGTAAACACTTACGGGGTTTTCTTGGCCTGATATAGGCTGTAGGCATGAGCCTCCTCTGGAGACTGTCACCAGGAAAGGAAGATGTGCAAACAGTGCCCAGTATTAGGAGAGGAACATATACAAAATACAAAGGAAGATACAACAACTATTTCTAACAAAAATCACCTGCTTTCAGCACAGGTAGAGAGTGTAGAAATCACAGATATATTCCTTTACTGACTTTAATGCACCCAAGCAGAGTGTTTAGCAGATCTGGGCTTTCAGCCTAAATGTTGTTGATATGATAGCAAGAAAAAAAAAAAAACACCATGTGACAACCGTCTGTGCTTTTCCCTCTCGCGTTCACATTCTGGATTGTTTAAAAAAAAAAAAAAGCTGTGTTGCCATGGCTAACGCTCCTGTGAGGCCCAACATCTCCATACTTTTCATCTTAACTAAGCACTTAAGAATATACAGCTTCTGATTGCCATTTAGAACAGAGCACCTTGTGATGACTAAGCTCTTTCAAGTAGTTATGCTTAATGTGATGGCTTCAATACCCTTTGCCATATAGACTAATCTGTAGATACCTGGTACAAGTTCCATAGTTTATAGTTATCTATTTTTATTTATTTGTATGTTTATTGTTACTATGGATCTTTTTCTGAAAAACTATTCAAGGATACTAGACACACACTGTATGTGAAATGTTTCTAAAAATTCTGAGACTTTTCTATTTTATTCTCAGTGGTAATTTTTAGGTAGTTTGTTGAGTGTTACTTTAGATGTTTGGGGAACTGCCCTAGAAAACCAGTGGAATTCTCTAGGTATGGGAGTGGAGTGCAGAGGAGGAGACAGGCTCAGATAACCTGGTGTTGTGATACTGCTTTTCTTGCCTCAAGAGATTTTCTTTACCCTTACTGCTTATGCTGCTGCAGTCAGCATGCAATAGAAACATGTTCTGGGCTCATGAGCCAATTGTCTTTCCCCTTGCTACTGCCTCAAGTCTGAGAGAGCTGATGGCAGTGCACAATTTTAGCAAATTGTCATGGGCAGGGGGGTGGGGCAGGGAGGGGAGTGTTTTCCCCATGGGGACAGAGCCAGTGTCATTGAGCACATTTTGTTCAAGTACAAAGTTGATCTGTCTGAAGGAGACTGTGGTCAGCAGTAGTGAGGACCTTTATTGCCTCACCTTTTCTTCGTGCTCTGTCATTGTTTATGTGAAGCAGTAGCATTTAATGGCTGGACTTGAGGCAGAATTTGTGAGGTGAGAAAGTGACAGTGTTTGTTTTTCAGTTAGGGAATCCCACAGGCTTACAAAGGAGTGCCAATGAAAAGTTAGGAAAAAGAAAGGGTCTTTGCATTTGGCAAAGACAATGCAGAGCAGTGTAATATGTCATAATTTCTGTATGTAAATGGCAGCCAAAATTTTAGACATCTGTTACAGTTTAGAAAATTATTTAAGCACTAATTATATGCTTAATATATGCTGTGCCATCTAGAAGGCTGAGTAGACTTCAGTGGAAGAGTTACGGTGGAAATATTGACATAAGTTGTTGGAAACATATTACATAATATTATACTTTGAAATTTATCATGACTAAATAAGTGTTATCACTATAGAGATGTAAAAACAGGGTTTACTTCCCTTTACTTGTAGGGATATGTGGGCTCTAGCAGGTACAAATACAGCAAATGCCTCATATAAATACTAAGTAATGATGTTATTATTCTCAAGCTGACTTCACCAAAATGTTTTTCCTCTCTGATTTCCTTTAGTTACTTTTATATTTCTCAATAAAGACTTGCCCCTTAAAACATACCTTCCTATATTACTATAACTTTATATCTTTAATTTTATGTGTGTGTATGTATGTGTACATATATATGTATGTATATATACACACACAAAGATATATAACTTTTTCATTATATAATAGTTTTTAAATTGTTTTGTATGTAAATATAATATATAACTATATATAATACATTTTTCATTATTTGTGTTATATCCAAATTGAAGAGGCATGTCAGTGAAATATATAGATAATCCAAGAACCTCTTGCTTCACTAGGTTTCTTATTGAAGTGGATAATGTGAAGCAATATTTTAACTTCTTTGGTGTTCCATTGCTTAAAAATATTGTTGATCCTCTAAGACAGGTTCCTCTGAGGAAAAAAAAAAAATGACAAGTAAATTGAAATTTACAAAAGCATCTAAATTTTTCCCATTACACTTTGGAAATGCTATGTGGATTAGTCTTCTCCAAATTCAGTTGCTTACATTATGAAATATCTTTTCCTTTGCAGAACTCACAAGGGTTGAAGACTTCTATTAGGTTCTGACCTAGAGTCATCTGTTTCTAGTGTTAGCAGTCAATGATTAAATAAAAACAAAACACACAGATGATCAAGTGGGATACATTTGGTACAAATACATATCCCTACGGTAATGATTAGGAGCACCTACTTTGTAGTTAAACTGCCTGGTTTCAGTCACTTGTTTTGTCTGTACTTCAGTGTTTAGAAAAATTGAAATGTTACAAACAACTCTTCCCAGTAATATTGAGAGAGGATTAAGGGAATTAACATTGGTAAAGTTTTGAAAACAGTACCTGGAATATAGGAAGCACTATGTAAGTTTTATTATTCCTGTGTTATAATAAAAATATACCTTTTGGTTTTTAGTCAGTACTTCATGGAGAGAAAGAGAGATTTAAAGATGGAGAAGTTTTGCTTTGTAAATGTACTAGGAACTAGTCTTAAACTAGATTGTTTAAGCAGTCTATAAAGAACTGCTTAAACAAGTCTTTCAAGAGATTGTTAGAAGAAAAATTGGATGCATTTGACTTGAGATGTTTACTTCCATTTTATCCTCAGGAAAGCTCTGGAAATTTAATAGAGACAGTCATAGTGTAAATCCACCTAGTAATGGTACAATGATAAACTGGATAATATTTATAACACATTTTGTGTTTCTCCACTGAAAGGCATGCTTTACACATAGAGTGCTAAAATTTATTATGTAAATGTTAGGGCTTTTAATTATTAGCCAAGATTGAAAAGTGTCTGATTTGGATGTCATAAAACTTCAGAAGTGTTTCAGCTACAAACAGTTTAGAAATCTGGTTGTTGCTGTACTGAAAAAAGTAATGAAGCAATTTAAAAATAATAGAAACATAGTGATCTGGCATTTCCAGTTTCATGATGCTATAAAAAAGCAGCCAGCAAATGTTGGACTGTTTAATGATGCTGGCACCTACCAAATGTCACTGGGCTTTCACAAGGTCATAGAGACTCAGGTTTGGCTCAGGGACGGTGGTCAGATCTGTCTTTGGAGCCTATGAAGACTATGGAATAGTGGCAGACAATAGGTGCAGTTAAGCCCTGCATGGCATTAACCTCAGCAGTTTTCTAAGATTTTCTGGGATAGAGGAGGCCATAGGTATGAGAAAAAAGTGAGACTTACTTCTTACAGCATCCCATCACAAGCCACTCTAAATAGAAGAGCCTTATAGGCACACTCTGAGGAGATTAAGATTTCTTCAGATGACTATCAGCTAAAATTGTGTGCTGATATAACTGCAACAGCAACAGTTGTATGTGTATCTGATTTCTCACAGGCAAAAGCTGCTGAAGAAAAAAAGTGATATTTTTTGTCACAAGAATATGTGTGTGATTTGTTGCCTTTTTCACTTTCTCAACCCTCTCAGTGGTAGCTACTTTGACTCTCATGCATTACATAACAGTCCCTAAAGGAGTAGCGTTTCAGTTATGCCATTTTCAAGATGATTAATGGGAATTGTGCAATTAAAGCTCTTAGGTTCTCTGGGGGGGAAAAAAAAGTCATAGTATCCCGGTATTTGAGTGGGGGTGTGTTGGTATTGCGTCAATAGTGAGGATATTTTGGGATATTGTAAATGTCGCTATTGGTTTCAATATCCAAGAATCTTCATCATTCAACTTAGGAATGTTCTACAAAATAGTGCCTAGAACAGCTATTGAATACTCAAGAGGGCTGTTTAAGTAGCTAGAAAGTCTAACCTAAAATCTCATTTGAGATTAGATTATGCCTTGATGAGAAATGTTTAATGCCTATTAAAAAGAATTTATTACATTATTTTATATTCTTTCAGGTCATGGTAAAGTTACAAATTTGAACTCAGTAGGTTGTGTGTGTATGTGTATGTGTGTATTTTTCTTTCTTTTATTGGCAATCTCAACAATTGTTAAGCCACTGTGTGTGTGTGTGTGTGTGAACTTTTTACAGGACCAGGAAAGGGAAAAAATCTAAATTTGCTTTATATTGTGTTTCATTTGAAAACATGTTTTATATCTGTGGTAAAGTAATTGAAAGAAATTGGGACTATTTCAATGGAAATATGTTCATATTTTTTTTTAGTTTGTTTAACCGGTACGAAAAAAATCTCCCCGCTCTTGGGGTTGAATTGAGCTCCATACATTTGCTATTATGCTGACTGGATGAATAAATAGCAATTTACATCTAGAAAGTTAAGCTTTAAATATTGATTAGGATTGCTATATCGACTTTAATTCAGAAGACTAGAGATTGCTTGCCTAGTAAAATAAGAGAATTACTTCATTTTTTCACCTTCTGTGGGGATGCTAGGCATTTGTTGCTGGTGTTAAACTGAAAGACCAACGAGGAAATCAAAACAGTAGAAGTTGTGTTTGGTTTAAAGAATAGTTTCTTGCCTTTAAAAATGGTGAAACTATGAAATAAGTATAAGGGTGCTATGATATTAAACACAGATAATTATGTAATAAAAACTCCTATTGACTTATATAGGTTAAAGAGTCATGAATATTTGAGAATTTAAAAATTAATAGAAAAATTAGAGTTACTCCAATAGCAAAGACATGGAATCAACCCAAATGCCTATCAATGATAGACTGGATAGAGAAAATGTGATATACATACACCATTGAATACTATGCAGCCATAAAAAAGGAACACAGTTACATCCTTTGCAGGGACATGGATGAAGTTGGAAGGCATTTTCCTCGGCAAACTAATGTAGGAACGGAAAAACACCGCATGTTCCCATTTATAAGTGGGAGCTGAACAATGAGAACACATGGACACAAGGGGAACAACATACACTGGAGCTTGTTAGGGAAGGCGAGGCGAGAGATTGAGGGGGATTAGGACAGCAGTAGGAAAAATAGTGCATGCTGAGGTTAATAATTAGGTGATGGATTAATAGGTGCAGCAAACCACTCACTGTGGCGCATGTTTAGCTATGTAACAAACCTTCACATCCTGCACACGTACCCCGGAACTTAAAATAAAACAAAAAACAATAGTGTTAATATGAAAATATATTTCCTCCATAGTTCAACATATGAGTTAAACATAGTAGATATATAGTATTTACTTTTTTTTTTTTGAGACGGAGTCTCGCTCTGTCGCCCAGGCTGGAGTGCTGTGGTGCAGTCTCTACTCACTGCAAGCTCTGCCTCCCGGGTTCACGCCATTCTCCTGCCTCAGCCTCCTGAGTAGCTGGGACTGCAGGTGCCCACCACCACGCCCAGCTAATTTTTTGATATTTTTTAGCAGAGACGGGGTTTCACTGTGTTAGCCAGGATGGTCTCGATCTCTTGACCTCGTGATCCGCCCACCTCGGCCTCCCAAAGTGCTGGGATTACAGGCGTGAGCCACTGGGCCCGGCCTATAGTGTTTACTTATTAAAAGAATATATAATATGTGTATTTACTCTACGGTTTAATATACTACTTGTAAAACAAATAACAGCATCAAAACAGTGAAGTCTCCCTAAAGACTTTTCTCAGAAAAAAATGAATGTAATGTATCTGTTATAACTACTCTAAAAATTTTAGGTTTTATTTTATAGTGCTCTAAAAGTTCTTAAGAGTTTATTCAAATAAAACATGAAATATAAATTATGTCATATATCCTACGTTTTTGAATTTGTAACACAAGCAAAATCTGTTTGTAGTACGTATACTGCTGTTAGAAATAGGTGCATAATTGGAGTGAGTGTATAAGTGTGTATTTATGCATAATTATACACTGTTATATTTGGTATTTTATTATGATAAATATTGGTATAATTGGTTATGATAAAATCTGGTATACCAGATACTAGTATAACTGGTATTTTGTTACCATATCCCAGGCAAATGAATACAGCCGCTCACTAAAGTCCATTAGGTATAAAGTGGCAGCTGGCTCTCAACAATGGATGATGCTGTCCTCCCTCCTCCCCACCAAGACATTTATCAATATCTGGAGACGTTTTGGTTTATCAGAACTGAGGGGTGGGGTAATTTAACATAGATTTAGTGGTTGTGAGTTAAGGATGCTGCTAAACATAGTAGGATGTACAGGACAGCTCCCACAACAAAAATATATCTAGCCCAAAATATCAGTAGTGCTGAGGTTGAGAAATTGTGAACATCTTTTTAGGATGTATGTGCTCCTGTAAGCTAACCCAAGTCTTTTATGGAAACAAGTGAGTTATCAGGAAATATACATTTAAGAGCAACAATATACTTTGTGTTAGATGCAGTTATTTTCAGTACTTGCAAAAGCCAGTAAACTGTGATTCTTAGAATCAAACTCATATCTACCAAAGTGAAAGCAAAACCCTGAAGTATATATGTGTGCATGCACATTTGTATGTATGTGAAATAAAATTTTCTCTTAAAATCATTCACCTTATAGGCTGCCATAAATTTTCTAACATTAGATACTTATAATTTTTAAATATTTTATATACGTGTGTGTGTGTGTGTGTGTGTGTTTATTCACCCAAGCATTAGAATTGATAACCATGGCAGAGCCATAAAAAACATTTTTTGCAAGTGTGAAATAATATGGCTTGACTGCCAATGTTATTATTTTTGGCAAAAATTTTCTGAGATAGCTGGAAAAAAAATGGTAAGAATTTTCAATAACTAACTATCAAACTTGTTAGCCAGAGTTTCTGGGCAATATCTGAGCAGTGAATACCCAGAAAGTACTTCAAAAACATTTGCATATATCAGCTATCCCAAAAATAAATCTTGGTTTTAACAGTTGAAATAAATGATTATAGCTTGAACAGTCTTACCAGAAAACCATAATGAAAATTGGGAAAGACTTATGAATATAAGCTAGTAGCCCTGTACTTTTCCCATTGCTCCTTTATTTCCAGAGTCTACTTAAATAGAACTTGATAATTGTAATCCTGCCACATAGTTACCATTTGGCTGCTTAATAACATGTGTCTTTAGACTCTGACTCCACAAATCATAATATTCCTTTTAAGTAGAAGAAGTATAATTAAAAATGGAAAATTAGTTTTCATTTAGGATTTCGATATTTTTTGCTTTATTAAGTCCAACCAACTTCTATTTGTTTTGTTTTCAATTAGCTAGTTCGTAAATGCATTACACATAGCTAAGAAATAGCTTCTCATATTTCTAACTTACCACCTCTAGTTTCATTCAGTTTTATTCTTACTTTGACTGACTACCTAGCTTCCATTATATTTTATAATTTATATCTTACTATATATATCACATATGCAGTTTATATACTCTATTTGTACATATGTAACGTAAAAGTATGCTTGATTAAACTGTAATGCTTATAAATGAACCATACATTTATTTGGAGGATTAAACACTTAATCTAAATGTAGATTTTCCTTTATTATAGCCACAAAAATATTTATAGCAGTTTGAAAGACTAATGAGACAATTCTTAAATTCACAATTGAACAACTTACAACTTCGGAAATTACTTGATGAATTTATTTATTCAATGACGGTTATTGGTCTCGTACAGGTTTTTAAGACTACAAGAGGCAAATTTTGCCTTTTTTGGACAGATTACTTTAAATTGAAAAGTGGAGAAAAAAATATTACAAAAAGTGAACTTGGTGTAGACCAATATTTTAATTACTTTCCTTCTTTCCGTTAAAATATATACTGCGTGTATTGCTATGATGTCTTTGGAGTCTTTGTTGGGTTAATTCTATTTTAAAAGCCCCCTTGAATGGAGCCTAAGGGATCTATTAGGCTGGGGCAAAAGTTTTGCCATTAATGGCAAAAACCACAATTACTTTTCCCCAACCTAATACTATGTAGGCTCTATAGAGTGTTCTGCTAGTCAGCTGGACAGCTCTCCAAAAGTAAGAGTTCAGTGTAATCAACAAAAGCAAGGCACAGAAATATAACATTGTAAAAAATGTGTTAGAATGACACTTTTTCTTGGTGGATGTGGCAAATACACGATGATGATTAAGAGCCAAGCTTTTATTACATTATTGGTGATTGATATGCATTGTCACTGGGTTTTGCTACCTGTATTATTTTTAGAGCTTTTAATAGATACACTGCTAAATTGAGCAACTGCTGCTTGTTATTAGCTTGAGAACTTAAGAAAAGAGAGGAAAGTAACTAATATTTATTGACCGCCTATTATGCCAGGCGCCATTTGTGAGGATGGCCTGTTACTTATTAATCTTCATACATCACCAATGAGATGTTATTGTTACTATTATATAGAAAAGATGTGACCACTCAGAGAATTTCACTAACTTCCACAAGGTCACACAGCAAATAAGTAACATAGCTACAATTTGAACAAAGCTATATTTGATAAAATTACACAGTTATCTCAATAGTTGGAGCTACCTGTACCTATCAAAACTGAAGACAAAGATCTTTTATATTTATATTTCGCATTAACCTAGCAGCCCAATTTAATGTATCTTGAAGTGAAATCTCTAAATGATTTAGAGTAGTAGCTCCAATATAAAAGTCTGTATATGTGAATTTTAGATACTGATGAATTTCTGTTTTTAGACTTTTAAAATATATTGTCATTGTATAGATTTTAGGATGCCAGAAATACTGAATGTCTATACAAATCTCTTTTTGTCCCTGGTGAAACTTACAAACCTCCTTCTGTTTCCTTTTCTTCTTTTATTGTGGCTAGCTTTAGCATGTATTATTTGAACGACTGACCTCTTAATAAAAGCATCATTAGGTCAGTACAACTCAGAACCGAGATTTGGTATCATACTTAGTTTTTTTCTATTATCTCCATTGTCTCTAGAATAGAGTTAGAATACAGTTCATCTTGAGGCATTTAGTAAGAAATGAACATTCATTTATTCTGTGAATGTTTATTGAGGTGTGATGCTACTGAGGGCTGAGATGGATGAAGCTGGCAACATACCAACGTAGTATTTACCTTAACTCTCAAAGGAAGGTATGTTCCTGGTGCTTTTAGGTAATTATAATGGAGAATGTTTATTCTAACTTATTTTTGACCTTTTTATCTGTCAAACTATCATCATTCAGCAGAAGAGTCAGCATTAAACATGTTTTAAACTTCCTAAGAAGCCGAGTTTATCTAGTATCATTTGCAGACATTATTCTGTTATTTTTTCCACACATGTCAAATGAAAATTTATCTGGCTTTGCACAATTGTATTTTGTAGTGTTTTCTGCTATATCAGAATCACCTGAAATGCTTGTTAAAATGTTAATTTCTGGGCCCTCAAACCTATGGTCACAGCCCTCTGTGGGAGAGTCTTGGTAGTCTATATACTTTTTCACCAAATATCAGTTGATTCTTAGGAACACAGCTTTTTGAAAGTGAGAGGCTCAAAACAATCAAATCAAGGTGGGCAGAGAAAGTTACCATAGATAAGAAATGTAGGAGAACAGCATTTTTCCTGAGTAGATGTCATATATTCAGAATGAAAATCAAAAGTCTGAGCTCCTTGTAAAATTTTTGAGATGCACTGATGCAGAATGTATACCAAACACATGTCTCTCCATTATTTCAGTCCAGGCTATGTTCATTGGCAGGATGGTCTGGGTGGTGTGTATTCAAGGAAGGTGCTGGAATGAAGTGCTTAGGAAGACCAGAGTTGGTGTTGGAAGGTCAGGTTCATGGCTCAGGGCTATCTGTGTACTATTTACGGAACTATAGAAACTGACGTGAGTGAATTGATGGGAAGTGAATTCTCCTGATGACCATAACCCCACTTATCTGCATTTAAAGAAATCCAGTTTTAGTAAGAAATATGATGCAGAGATATTGAGAACAAGAATTTCTCTTACAGCCAAATTATTCTTTGTACTGAAAAAGCAGGCTTTTTCTAGGAGACTTCAACTAAATATCCCTGAAATTAGACCATATGGCATCCAGGAGTTATTTATTTTTGCCAGTCCTACTCTGTGGTTTATCTTGGGAATCTAAGGTTGTTTTTGGTTGTTTTGTATCAAGATGCTTTTAAGCTGATAATGCGCTCATGATCCCAACATACATCAAGCATGGTGATTTTATATGGAATAAGTTTAATATATATGTTACTTTGTGAGCATACCAATAGCCATAACTAATAGATGTTTAAAAAATCATCTTCATACCAATGTTTTGTTTTTCTTTTGTTTGATACACAATTTAAATTGTGGTGGCAGTGATACACGTTTTCTAGTAATTCTGTACTAGATAGAGAGCCTGAGGCTTACAGCAGTTAGCTTCTTATACAGTTCATGCACTTGATGAGTAAGGGAGGTAGGCCTCTGTCCCAGCTCATGAGACCTGTAAGGTCCGTGCTATCCACTGTCCTCCACTGCCTACTGATTTCAAGTATTACATGAAGCTTGTGTGTAGAGACATTCCTAAAAACCTCATACAAAAGGAGCCAAAACTGATCATTTAAATTAGAATTATAACAGATTTTATCATAAGTATAAGCATCAGAGTCAGTTTTATAGTATAAAGTTAAATTATACTAAATTGGTTTTTTTTTAGAATGTGAATGATGGCTTCAATTGGAATACTATGCAGCCATAAATTTGTGTCCTTTGTAGGGACATGGATGCAGCTGGAAACCATCATTCTCAGCAAACTATCACAAGAACAGAAAACCAAGCGCCACATGTTCTCACTCATAGGTGGGAATTGAACAATGAGATCACTTGGACTTGGGAAGGGGAACATCACACACCGGAGCCTATTATGGGGAGCAGGAAGGAGGGAGGGATGGCATTGGGAGTCATACTGATGTAAATGACGAGTTGATGGGTGCCGACGAGTTGATGGGTGCAACACACCAACATGGCACAAGTATACATATGTAACAAACCTGCACGTTGTGCACATGTACCCTAGAACTTAAAGTATAATAAAAAAAAAAAGAAAACTCTTTTACTGTACTGTTTGTAAACAGTTTTAATTAGATTTATTGCTGAAAGACGTTGTCAAGGTAGTTGATGAGATCTGCTACTATTGATATGATTTGAAAATATATTGAAATAATGTGGGCGGAGTGTCTCACACCATATTGCATATTATAGACTTTAATGAATATTTTTATTAAAAAGAACTATCCAAAAGGAAGTTATATTTATACTTATTATTTTATAGTAACTTTTTTTTTTTTGAGATGGAGTCTCGCTGTGTCACCCAGGCTGGAGTGCAGTGGCGCGATCTCGGCTCACTGCAACCTCTGCCTCCTGGGTTCAAGCGCTTCTCCTGCCTCAGCCTCCTGAGTAGTGGGGACTATAGGCGCATACAACCACTCCTGGCTAATTTTTGTATTTTTACTAGAGACAGGGTTTCACCATGTTGGCCAGGATGGTCTTGATCTCCTGACCTTGTGATCCACCCGCCATGGCTTCCCAAAGTGCTGGGATTACAGGCGTGAGCCACCATGCCCCGACCTATAGTAAGGTTTGGTTTTTTGGGGTATTTCTTCCTTTCTTTCTTTTCTTTCGTTTCTTTCTTTTCTTTCTTTCTCTTTTTTCTCTCTCTTTTTTTTTTTTTTTTTTTGAGATGAGCACTCACTATTTGCCCAGGCTGGTCTCAAACTTGTGGGCTCAAGGGATCTCTTGCCTTAGCCTCCCAAAGTGCTAAGATTACTACTAAACACATGTGATTTCTCTCCATTATTTCAGTCCAGGCTATGTTCATTGGTAGGATGGTCTGGGTGGTATATATTCAAGGAAGGTACTAGAATGAAGTGCTGAGGACAGAGTACAGAGGTAGTGCACCACCATTCCTGGCTTATAGCAACTTAGTTTCTCCATTTTAAAAAAATTTTTAGGGGGTAAATATATCCATTTCTTATTGTTTCATAGATTTTGTGAAACGGAGAAGACTAGATTTATCTTTGAAAAGTTAAAGGCCACATTTTTCACCAATATTTCATTATACTTATTAATCTCTATATAGAGTGGGAACATATGGGAGTTTTCTTCTTTTTAATTGTAAATTCCTAATGCATGGGCTGGTAAAGCCTAGTAGTAATTTTAATTTTGTTTGTTATTAGATACTTGTAAAGGTGTTTTACTGAAGATACAATGTGCCTTGAGTCCTCTAAGTTCTTTTCCTAAGATTTCAGTACAAGTGAAAATAAATTATATAACTTTGATTCTTAAATCATTAAATTTAACCAGGAAGATATTATGAAAGAAGACTGATATTCTTTATTTGATATTCTATGTTTTAGTATTACCCTAGCAGTTGGTAGATTTTTAAACTTGAATCTGGAAATATTATTGCTAATGTTATTAAAATAATGGAAACTCTTTAAGCTTTTAAACTTTTTCAAATGTCTCAACCTCTCATATTGATAATACATTCTGGTGAATTCATTACTTGTTCTAAATGTATGATCAAATGATATGGACAGTGCATTGTGTGAAAAACCCATGATACATTCAAATGGGTGGTTTGCATTATATTTTTTGTCATAATTCGCTGATTTTATTCTTTTTTAAGCTGACATTTGCGGCTTTTGTTTTTATAGGGCCGTTGCTCCAGGGAGAACTGCAAATATCTTCATCCACCCCCACATTTAAAAACGCAGTTGGAGATAAATGGACGCAATAACTTGATTCAGCAGAAGAACATGGCCATGTTGGCCCAGCAAATGCAACTAGCCAATGCCATGATGCCTGGTGCCCCATTACAACCCGTGGTAAGCATGTTTTCAGTCTTCACTCATTAAGTTTGTAATTCAGAGTGTTCAGTTTTAGTACTAAAGTGATTATTGCACCAGATCAATTGAACACAGACAAGAATTCCAGTTGCTTTACCATTTTCTAGCAAAATTAAGTATCAGTCAAATGCTGGAACAATTTATACATTGTGTAGGTACTCATTTCTGGCCAGATGACATGGACATTTACATTATAGCATTTGTTTTCCTCTAAATTTTTCTTCAAAATAAATCCCAAGACTGGCAGGTGTTAAAATGGTCTGTGTTACAGTGGTCATCTAACTCACCAATATAGTCAATATACATTTTCAGCCACCTTTAGAGGTAATAATGATATTTAAAATTGGTATGTATGGTCTTTAATTTTGAGAATAGTTCTCCCTTTCCTTCCTCCTTGAAAAGAATGTGTATAGTTCTTTTTCTTGAAAAGGCACCTTTCTTATTCTTCTGTAATTTAAGTTGAAATTATTTCATAGCTACAAATGCTAAGAAAATTCTGACAGTAGTAAATCAATATCATAGACTTGGAAGTCTCATTAAAGGAGAATTAATCAGGGGAGGCTGAAACTCTGAGGGCTTAAAGAGCTAAAGTTGGAAAACCGGGTGGTCACAGATATTTAATGTTTGCTGAGCAGTATATATGGATGACTCTTGCTTTGAAACACACGTTTCTATTTAACTGTTTGGATTTCTGGAGTGTGTGTGTAATAAATGACTTTAATAATCTCTTCATATTTATTCATCAAAATGTAAAAGATCGTAAGAATTAGTGTTAGGTTGAAAAAGGTGCTTTCACATTAATTGTGATATAGTAATTCTACATTTAAATTTAAATGCATGTTGAAATTTGCAATGATCAGAATATATCTGCTAGTAATTTATGTCACTAGCTTATATGCAGTATTATGGGGTCATGGGAATGTGAAGACCCATGTTTTTCTTGTATGCTAACTGTAGCATGGTGCTAATTTTTTTCCGAGTGCATTCTAAAACCTGAACTCAATGTAATTATTATTCTCTTTTAGAACTTAATGCAACAATTATTCCAAAAGAGTGGGGGATTGCATTTCAAGGTGGGAGGATCTCCACATTACATGGGCAGTGATAGCAGTGATCATTTCTATACAGTTGAAGTGAGAGAATATAAGTAATTATGTGTCTGTTTTAACCTGATCTGTTTTTCCCCCCATTATTGAGGGCTCAGTTAAAAATGAGATAACTTATTTTTTGTGACATCTACTAATTTCACATGCCTGTATTGGGATAGCATGAAGATTTCCACTTGGTTAAAAAAGAAATAGCTATCACCATTCTCTGACAGCATGTACGACAAAAGTCTCATTTGCACTTGGCTCTCACATACAGTTTCAAAGATCTGATAAGTCTTTGGGGTGGCTACCACCTTAGTTGCTCTAAGGCCTATCCTTGATGTGAAGATACTTTGTTCTACTTAAACATTTAAAGCATACTTACCACCAGGCTGTACCCTCTCTGTTGACGGGGAGCACCTTTGAGATCAGCAAGTGTGGTTCTCAGATGGAAGAGGAGAACACTGGCCACCACATTAACTGACCTAGTCCTTGTGTCTGACTCTGAAGGCCATTCTAGGGTGTCGTATGTGCAGTCCTGGGAAAAACTGTAAACAATGTTCATGCTCTTTGAAATACTACTAACAAATGTATTGTTTATGAAATCTCTAAATCACAGATTTCTGAAACTATCAGGATAATCATCATATTTTCTGATGGTTTTATTAGAAAATTCTCTGCTTAGAAAAATTATTTTTATAAGTTGTGAGCACATTCAGGCTTTATGTTAATTTTTCCTCATATGACTAGATTTGAATGTGGAATTACCCTTCTGCTAAAGGTATCCTGAGATCATTGTCTAAAAATACACTTTATTCAGAGATGACTTTGTAATAAGTACAGAAATCATTTTAATTATTCAGTTTTAAGGCATTTGGGACTTTAATGACTGTAGAGAAAACTTTAGTACAGGAAATTTGCCTTCAGAACCCCACCTGAGACTTTTTTATCCTTTTTATAGTCAGCCCTGTTTTGATGAGGGTAATGACATGGAGATTCAGAAATGAATGGAATGGTCATCATCAGCTGCTTACTGGGAGTTTAATGTGGGCCTTACAAATAGGGATTTTAACAGGACTAGAAGAAGCCAGGTGACTAATGTGGAAAAGGGTTGCCACTCAAAGAGAATGGCCACTACTACAGATGAGTGTTTGAAAACATGGCATTAACTTGGATCCAACCCAGGTAGTGGTCATGTCAAAGAAGATAATACTATGAGCACTTCCATACCATCAAGAGTATTCAGAGTATCTGAGCAGTGACAAGACTTTTAGTCAAGTAGGTGACAGCATCTGACTTCTCTAGGGTCAGTCAGTTTAGCTCCCAAACCTTGGAGGAACAGGAAGGAGAGAGGGAGACAGCAAGGCCTAAGCATTACATTTAATATCTTCAGAGCATGACACTGGGCTAACTTGGGGAATGCAGGTATCTGTAGGAAGGTTTCCCATTTTCATAGGCTTTGTGAGCTTTTATTGAAATGTACCAAGCCAAGAATCAGAAACCGGACTTAAAATGTTTGAGACAAATACAATACGTTAGGGGCTTTTACAGTACTTGGCACTTTTTATATATTAAATCCTTACAAACCATCCTTTAAAGTAGTAATGTTACCCTAAATTTAGAGATAGACTGAGAAGTTCAGAAGGGTTAAGAAATTTGCTCAGGTTACACAGCTAGTGAGTAGCAAGGCCAGGATTTTAACCACCCTGTTCTGCTTTTGGCATTCATGATGTGGTAGCACTAATTGGAGACACAACATTAGCCAACTCAGCGTCCTTGGTTGATTCATTAAGATCTCTAACCTAGCTGGATGTGGTGGCTCACACCTGTAATCCCAGCAATATGGGAGGCTGAGGCAGGAGGATCACTTGAGGCCAACAGTTCAAGACCAACCTGGGCAACATAGCAAGACCCCCAACTCTACCAAAGGAAAAAAAGAAGAAGAAATAGCTGGGAGTGGTGGTACATGCTACTCATGCTACTCAGGAAGCTAAGGCAGGAGAATCACTTGAGCCCAGGAGGTTGAGGTTAAGGCTGCAGTGAGTTATGATTGCACCACTGCACTCCAGCGTGGGTGGCAGAATAAGACCCTGTCTCTAAAAAAAAAAAAAAAAAGAGAGAGAGATCTCTGACCATCTTCAACAAATAGTGAACAGTTTGAAATATATTATCTACAAGGTTTTAACAATCTTATAATGTAAACATAATCTCATTTCATAAGATGAGAAAATAAGTAGTAGAAAATGAATGATTTAATCTGTTTCCACACAGATTAATAAATCTAATATTATAAATTATAGAATAATTGACATTCTGCTGTCATTTCTAAACCACTAATAAAATGCAAAATGATCTTTTTTTTAAAATCATATGTTCTTTGATGACAAATGGAAGGTCTATAATGTTTAATTATTGAAATTTTAAAAAATAAAACTTCTGGAATTATCTGAGCAAGGTGGCCAAATAGGAGCAACTCTGCTCTACAGCTCCTAGCAAGATCAATGCAGAAGGCAGGTGATTTCTAAATTTCCAACTGAGGTACCCAGTTCATCTCATTGAGACTGGTTAAACAGTTGGTGAAGCCCACAGAGGCTAAGCAGAAGCACGGTAGGGTGTTGCCCCACCCGAGAAGTGCAAGGGGTCAGGGAATTCCCTTCCCTAGCCAAGGGAAGCCGTGAGGGACCCTGCTGTGAGGGATGGTGCTATCCAGCCCAGATACTACGGTCTTCGCAAACCGCAGACTAGGAGATTCCCTCGGGTGCCTACAACAGGACCCTGGCTTTCAAACACAAAACTGGGTGGCCATTTGGGCAGACACTGAGCTACCTGCAGGAGTTTGTTTGTTTGTTTGTTTTTCATACCCTAGTGCCTCCTGGAACGCCAGCGAGACAGAACTGTTCACTCCCCTGGAAAGAGAGCTGAAGTCAGGGAGCCAAGTGGTCTTGTTCAGCAGATCCCACCCCCATGGAGCCAAACAAGCTTAACATCCTGCTGGCTTGAAATTCTCACTGCTAGCACAGCAGTGTGAAGTCGACCTGGGACTATCAAGCTTGGTAGGGGGAGGGACATCCACCATAATTGAGGCTTTAGTAGGTGGTTTCCCCTCACAGTGTAAACAAAAGCCGCCAGGAAGTTTGAACAGGGGGTAGAAACCACCTCAGCACAGCAAAGCCACTGTAGCCAGACTGCCTCTCTAGAGTCTTTCTCTCTGGGCAGGGCATCTCTGAAAGAAAGGCAGCAGGCCTAGTCATGGGCTTGTAAATAAAACTCCCATCTCTCTGGGACAGAGCACCTGGGGGAAGGGGCAGCTGTGGGCACAGCTTCAGCAGACTTAAACATTTCTGCCTGACAGCTCTGAAGAGAGCAGCAGATCTCCTAGCACAGTGCTTGAACCCTGCTAAGGGACAGACTGCCTCCTCAAGTGGGTCCCTGATCCCTGTGCCTCCTGACTGGGAGACACCTCCTAGCAGGGGTCAAAAGACACTTCGTATAGGAGAGCTCCAGCTGGCATCTGGTGGGTGTCCCTCTGGGATGAAGCTTCCAGAGGAAGGAATAGGCAGCAATCTTTGCTGTTCTGCAACCTCTGCTAGTGCTACTCAGGCAAACAGGGTCTGGAGTGGACCTCCAGCAGACTCCAGTAGACCTGCAGCAGAGGGTACTAACTGTTAGAAGGAAAACTAACAAATGGAAAGCAATAGCATCAACAACAACAAAAAGGACGCCCACGCAAAAAACCCATCCGAAGGTCGCCAACATCAAAGACCAAAGGTAGGTAAATCCACGAAGATGAGGAAAATCCAGCTCAAAAAGGCTGAAGATTCCAAAAAACAGTTTGCCTCTTCTCCTCCAAAGGATCACAACTCCTTGCCAGCAAGGGAACAAAACTGGACAGAAAATGAGTTTCATGAATTGACAGAAGTAGGCTTCAGAAGGTGTGTAATAACAAACTCCCCTGAGCTAAAGGGGCATGTTTTAACCCAATGCAAGGAAGTTAAGAACCTTGATAAAAGATTACAGGAACTGCTAACTAGAATAACCACTTTAGAGAAGAGCATAAATGAGCTGATGGAGGTGAAAAACATAGCATGAGAACTTCGTGAAGCATACACAAGTATCAGTAGCTGAATCAATCAAGTGGAAGAAAGGATATCAGAGACTGAAGATCAACTTAATGAAATAAAGTGGGAAGACAAGATTAGAGAAAAAAGAATGCAAAAGAATGAACAAAGCCTCCAAGAAACATGGGACTGTGTGAAAAGACCAAACCTACGTTTGATTGGTGTACCTGAAAGTGATGGAGAGAATGGAACCAAGTTGGAAAACACACTTCAGGATACGATCCAGGAGAACTTCCCCAACCTAGCAAGACAGGCTGTTTGGGCAGACACTGAGCTAGCTGTAGGAGATTATTTTCATACCCCAGTGGTGCCCGGAATGCCAACAAGACAGAACCATTCACTCCCCTGGAAAGGTGGCTGAAGCCAGGGAGTCAAGTGGTCTTGCTCAGTGGATCCTACTCCCATGGAGCCCAACAAGCTAAGATCCACTGGCTTCAAATTATGGCTGCCAGCACAGCAGTCTGAAGCCAACTTGGGACTACAGAGCTTGGTGCGGGGAGGGCGTTTGCCACTACTGAGGCTTGAGTACGTGGTTTTCTGTTAACAGTGTAAACAAAGCCACTGAGAAGTTCGAACTGGGTGCAGAAAATTCACATTCAGGAAATACAGAGAACAACACAAATATACTCCTCGAGAAGAGCAACCCCAAGACATATAATCGTCAGATTCACCAAGGTTTAAATGAAGAAAAAAATGTTAAGGGCAGCCAGAGAGAAAGGTCAGGTTACCCACAGAGGGAAGCCCATCAGACTAACAGCAGATTTCTCTTCAGAAATCCTACAAGCCAGAAGAGAGTGGGGGCCAATATTCAACATTCTTAAAGAAAAGAATTTTCAACCCAGAATTTCATACCCAGCCAAACTAAGCTTCATAAGTGAAGGAGAAATAAAATCCTTTACAGACAAGTAAATGCTGAGGGATTTTGTCACCACCAGGCTTGCCTTACAAGAGCTCCTGAAGGAAGCACTGAATATGGAAAGGTAAAACTGGTACCAACCACTAAAAAAAATACCAAAATGTAAACACTATCGACGTATGAAGAAACTGCATCAACTAATGGGCAAAATAACCAGCTAGCATCATAATGACAGGGTCAAATTCACACATGACAATATTAACCTTAAATGTAAACAGGCTAAATGCCTCAATTAAAAGACACAGACTGGCAAACTGGATGAAGAGTCAAGACCCATCAGTGTGCTGTATTCAGGAGACCCACCTTACATACAGATACACAAAGTCTCAAAACAAAAGCATGGAGGAATATTTACTAAGCAAATGGAAAGCAAAAAAAAAAAAAAAAAAAAAAAAAAAAGCAGGGGTTGCAATCCTAGTCTCTGATAACACAGACTTTAAACCAACCAAGATAAAAAAAGACGAAAGAAGAGCAGTACATACTAGTAAAGGGATCAATGCAACAAGAAGCGCTAACTATCCTAAACATATATATGCACCCAGTACAGAAGCACCCAATTCATAAAGCAAGTTCTTACAGACCTACAAAGAGACAGACTCCCACACAATACTAATGGGAGACTAACACCCCACTGTCAATATTAGACAGATCATTGAGGCAGAAAATTAACAAGAATGTTCAGGAATTGAACTCAGCTCTAGACCAAGCAGACTTAGTAGACATCACAGGACTCTCTACCCCAAATCAACAGAGTATACATTCTTCTCAGCATCACAAAGCACTTACTCTAAAGTTGACCACATAATTGGAAGTAAAACACTCCTCAAAAGGTGCAAAAGAACAGAAATCATAAACAGTCTCTCAGACCACAGTGCAATCAAATTAGAACTCAGGATTAAGAAACCCACTCAAAACCATACAACCACATGGAAACTGAACAACCTGCTCCTGAATGACTACTGGGTAAATAATGAAATTAAGGCAGAAATAAATCAGTTCTTTGAAACCAGTGAGAACAAAGACGCAATGTACCAGAATCTCAGACACAGCTAAAGCGGTGTTTACAGGGAAATTTGTAGCACTAAATGCCCACATGAGAAAGCAGGAAAGATATAAAATCAACACCCTAACATCCCAATTAAAAGAATGAGAGAAGCAAGGGCAAACAAATTCAAAAGCTAGCAGAAGGCAAGAAATAACTAAGATCAGAGCAGGGCTGAAGAATAGAGACACAAAAAACCCTTCAAAAAATCAATGAATCCAGGAGCTGGTTTTTTGAAAAGATTCACAAAATAGATGGACCACTAACCAGACTAATGAAGAAGAAAAGAGAAGAATCAAATAGACACAATATAAATGACAAAGGGGATGTCACCACTGATCCCACAGAAATAAAAACTGTCATCAGAGAATACTATAAATATGTCTATGCAAATAAACTAGAAAATCTAGAAGAAATAGATAAATTCCTGGACACATACAACCTCCCAAGACTAAACTAGGAAGAAGTCAAATCCCTGAATAGACCAATAACAAGTGCTGAAATTGAGGCAGTAATTAATAGCCTATCAGCCAAAAAAAGCCCAGGACCAGATGGATTCACAGCCAAATTCTACCAGAGGTATGAAGAGGAGCTGGTACCATTCCTTCTGAAACTATTCCAAACAATAGAAAAAGAGGGACTCCTCCATCACCCATTTCACGAGGCCAGCATCATCCTGGTGTCAAAAGCTGGCAGAGACACCAGAAAAGAAAATTTCAGGCCAATATCCCCGATGAACATTGATGGGAAAATCCTCAATGAAATACCAGCACACTAAATCTAGAGCACATTAAAAAGCTTATCCAGGCCGGGCACGGTGGCTCAAGCCTGTAATCCCAGCACTTTGGGAGGCTGAGACGGGCGGATCACGAGGTCAGGAGATCGAGACCATCCTGGC
>NW_012118265.1:6020580-6021995 GCF_000951035.1 Colobus angolensis palliatus
ACTCCATCTCAAAAAAAAAAAAAAAGCTTATCCACCATGATCAAGTCTGTTTCATCCCTGGGATGCAAGGCTGGTTCAACATACACAAATCAATAAACATAATCCATCACATAAACAGAACCAATGACAAAAACCACATGTTTATCTCAATAGATGCAGAAAGGTCTTTAATAAAATTCAACATCCCTTCATGCTAAAAATAATAAACTAGGTATTGATGGAATGTGTCTCAAAATAATAAGAGCTATTTATGACAAACCCATAGCCAGTATCATACTGAATGGGCAAAAGGTGGAAGCATTCCCTTTGAAAACTGACACAAGATAAGGATGCCCTCTGTCACCACTCCTATTTAACATAGTATTGGAAGTTCTGACTGGGGAAATGAGGCAAGAGAAAGAAAGGGTATTCAGGTAAGAAGAGAAGAAGTCAGATTGTCTCTGTTTGCAGATGACATGATTGTATATTTACAAAATCCCATCATCTCAGTTCCAAGATTCCTTAAGCTGATACGCAATTTCAGCAAAGTCTCAGGATACAAAATTAATGTGCAAAAATCACAGGCATTCCTATACACCAATAATAGACAGAGAGCCAAATCATGAGTGAACTCCCATTCACAGTTGCTACAAAGAGAATAAAATACCTAGGACTATAATTTACAAGGGATATGAAGGACCTCTTCAGGGAGAACAACAAACCACTGCTCAAGGAACTAAGAGAGGACACAAACAGTGGAAAAACATTCTATGCACATGCATAGAAAGAATCAATATCACAAAAGTGGACATACTGTCCAAAATAATTTATAGATTCAATGGTATTCCCATCAAGCTACCATTGACTTTCTTCACAGAGTTAGAAAAAAAAAAACTACTTTAAATTTCATATAGAACCAAAAAAGAGCCTGTATAGCCAAGACAATCCTAAGCAAAAAGAACAAAGCTGGATGCTTTAGAATTCATACAGAACCAAAAAAGAGCCTGTATAGCCAAGACAATCCTAAGCAAAAAGAACAAAGCTGGAGGTATCACACTACCTGACTTCAAACTATACTACAAGGCTACAGTAACCAAAACAGCATAGTACTGGTACCAAAACAGATATATAGACCATTGGAACAGAACTGAGGCCTCAGAAATCACACCACACATCTACCACCATCTGATCTTCGACAAACCTGACAAAAACAAGCAATGGGGAAAGGATTCTGTATTTAATACATGGTGTTGGGAAAACTGGCTAGCCATATACAGAAAACTGAAACTGGACCCCTTCCTTGCACCTTATACCAAAATTAACTCAAGATGAATTAAAGACTTAAACGTAAGACCCCAGACCACATAACAAGAAGAAGACCAAGGCAATAGCATTCAGGACATAGGCTTGGGCAAAGACTTCATGACTGAAACGCC
>NW_012118265.1:6022045-6022477 GCF_000951035.1 Colobus angolensis palliatus
AGACCACATAACAAGAAGAAGACCAAGGCAATAGCATTCAGGACATAGGCTTGGGCAAAGACTTCATGACTGAAACGCCGAAAGCAATGGCAACAAAAGCCAAAATTGACAAATGGGATCTAATTAAACTAAAGAGCTTCTGCACTGCAAAGGAAACTATCATCAGAGTGAACAGGCAACCTACAGAATGGGAGAAAATTTTTGCAATCTGTCCATCTGACCAAGGGCTAATATCCAGAATCTACAAAGAGGTTAAACAAATTTACAAGAAAAGAAAAAAAAATCATCAACAAGTAGGCAAAAGACATGAACAGACACTTCTCAAAACAAGACGTTTATGTGGCCAACAAATGTATGAAAAAGCTCATCATCACTGGTCATTAGAGAAATGCAAATCACGGTCCGGGCGTGGTGACTCATGCCTGTAATCCC
>NW_012118265.1:6022725-6057598 GCF_000951035.1 Colobus angolensis palliatus
ACCATTGTGGAAGACAGTGTGGTGATTCCTCAAGGATCTAGAACTAGAAATACCATTTGACCCAGCAATCCCATTACTGGGAATATACTCAAAGGATTATAAATCATGCTGCTATAAAGACACATGCACATGTATGTTTATTGCAGCACAATTCACAACAGCAAAGACTTTGAACAAACCCAAATGCCCATCAGTGATAGACTGGATAAAAAAAATGTGGCACATATACACCATGGAATACTGTGCAGCCATAAGAAAGAATGAGTTCATGTCCTTTGCAGGGATATGGATGAAGCTGGAAACCATCATTCTCAGCAAACTAACGCAGGAACAGAAAACCAGCACCACATGTTCTCACTAATAAGTGGGAGTTGAACAATGAACATATGGGCACAGGGAGGGGAACATCACACACTGGGGCCTGTTGGGGGTTGGGGGGACAAGGTGGGGGATAGCATTAGGAGAAATACCTAATGTAGATGACTGGTTGATGAGGGCAGCAAACCACCATGTCACATGTATACCCATGTAACCTGCACGTTCTGCATATGTATCCCAGAACTTTAATAAAAATCAAAAATAATCAAAAAAGTAAATAAAACTTCTGGAATCTTCTTCTGAATTATTTTTTTTTTACTTTGTCACATACTGTCTGGTGCAGATTTTATGCAATGAAAAATTCCTACATAATTTAACCAAAAATAGGCTGTATATCGTGGCTTACAACCTGGAGGCCAGTGATAGATTTCTTTAGTTCATCCCAGCCATTTTTTTCTGAATTTCCTTCAGAAATTCTGTTGTTTCCAGGCTCTCTTTGTTGTCCTCAAAGAGCTCTACATAAGCAGTGGTTATAAAGAGCTTTGCATGATCTCTGGAATTTCTCTAGTAGTGGCCTTTACCTGTGATACCAAAGGTAGCCTTGGCTATCCATAATTTCTGATGGCAGCTATTCTTTGGGTACACAAATTCGGTGTCTCAAGGTAAATAAATTGTGTAGAAATCCTGTGCATTTCATGAATTTTGAAATAGCCTAGGAATAGAGAAATTCAGTTTCTGGTTTTAGCTAATGTCTTGAGAGCTTCTTTGCTGCTTCTGTCACCTAGATAGACTTTGCTGTCATGTCATGTTCCAAGCATTTGTTGCCAGTTGGAGGCAGAATGCTTTGAAGACATCATTTGTCACGCTTCCAGGAACACCTAGAATTCTTAAATAGTTCTTTGATTCTTTACTTTCCATTTTATCCAGGTAATGGTTGAGATAAGGCCACTTTATCCCAAAGTGTTTCTGGTAAAATGTTTCCATGTCAGTTTCTCTGAGTAGGCTTTCATCCGTCCTGCTGTTCTTACTGCCTGTTTCCATTAAGGAGCCTGTGAATCCTCAAGCAGCCTGAGAGAATGGGCCCAGGATTTTAGGAACTAGGCCATGCCTGGTTGATACCTTTCTACTAGGAGGGCCAGAGTGTTCTTTATTTAAATGTTTGTTATTTTGGTAAAACTGGATTGAAGGATGAAGTGAAACTAAGAATGAAGGAGATACTCATTGATTTATCCAGTCACAAATCAGTCTAGGAGCAAAGTTATAACAGTATCTCTTATTTTATTCCAGTCATTTGCTATCTTTTTTTTTTTTTTTTTTTAAGAGAGAGGGTCTCGCTTTGTCACCCAGGCTAGAATGCAGTGGTGCAGTCATAGCATACTGTAAACTCTACTCCTGGGCTCAAGTGATTCTCCTGCCTCAGCCTCACAAAGTGCTGGGATCAGAGGCCAGACCCACTGTGCCTGGCCCTGCTTTTTTTAGAAAAAAAGAACTTTATAACATGAATTTGTTGATACCTCCTGTTAGCTTTTGGCACTGTTTATATTCAAAATTGCTCACTGAGACTAGTTACAGGGTTTTGTCTACCCAGAAACATGCTTTTATATACCTTGATTATGTGTGTTTTTTTTAAAAAAGCACTTTATATTTTATTGCTTTATATACATACATATAATCTAGAAAAATATGACTTAGAGTTTGTGTTCTGTGGATTCATATCCAAGACTCTTGGCCCTACTTCCAACATTATTTTTCTTTGTGTAGTGGTGCCTTTTTTTTTTTTTTTTTTATTCTCAAACATTGCAAAACAAACAGTGTTCACATGGTGTTTTAAGATAAATGTCAGCCCCTGTGATATTTGCAACATTACAACATGGTAACTACATTACTGAAACTTAGAAAGCTTAATATAAAAAACTGCAAAACAAAAAGAATAAACTTTGGACAGGTATATTACAGATAGTAATTATTAAATTTTGAGGTAAAGAAAGAAAATAACAATCACTTTTATTTCACATTCAAGTATATATTCTAAAGAATATTTAATGTGTTTGCTTGTTTCTATGACAGAAAAGCAGTTAGCAAATCCATTAGTATATATGTTAAGTAAATGTTTGTAGAGGATCTGTATAGATGCTAAACGCAGCACATACATAACATGAACAAGACATAAGGCAAAAGTCTGCCCTCTAGGAGCCTCCAGTCTTGTCAGACTAGAGGAGATATTCAGGTAAACCCATGCAGTGGTATATGCTGCATTCAAGTAATTAGGAGTTCATGGGAACAGAGGGTAAGAAAAACCCCTTCATGGTTTGAGATGTGGATGGATCAAGAGAAACTTACCCGAAGAGTCTTAATTCTTGAAGCACAATTAGGAATTAAACAGTTTGGCTAGGCATGGGTAGCGTTCAGTGTGGAGGATAAACCATGTTTAAAAGAAAAGAGCCATAAGGGAACATGTATCCTTAGAGACCTTACTTACAATCAGAAAAGTGTACCTATATCTGTTGAAAACAACATAGTGTGTGGAACTAGAATCACCTAGGAGCTCTAAAAAAACTACTGCCACTTACCAGAGATTCTGACGAGTGAGGAGTGGCCAGGGCATTCACGGTTTAAAAGTCCTCCGGGTGATTTTAATGGACACCTGGTTCATTGTGTGAAAACCACTTTGTCAGAACCACTTGGAATCAGACACACCTGTGGTCGCATCCTAGGCCTTCGATTCACTCATTTGTGTCTATAGACACATAATCTGTAGACCGTAGGGAACTAAGCAGATCTCTTCTGATCTCTACCCCTCAAAAAACACAACAGAAAAAAAATTACCAAGGGAATTTATACTCTACTGTTGTAAGATTAAATACAATAAATAGCACAGATAAAGCACTCAGCATGACGCTGACACACAATAAATAGGGAATTACTACTAATAATCATGTTTGCATAGCTAACTAGGGTCACAATATGACATTAACACTTTGATTTATAATGAAGCCTGATTACCTTAATGGAATCAGTGTCTGATTTAAAACAAACAAGTGATTAAGCAGCACCAGAATTAGTTAAGTTTGTACTTTGTTTTTCTCTGGTGAGGGTGTTGGTTGGCAAAAGGCAATTATAAACCAAACTTTCTTATGTCTTCCAGGAACAGAGATACCTACAAATCATTATCACAAGAATATACTCAGTATCAAATATACCAATTACATAGTTATATGTTATCCTTCAGAGAGAGAACAGGATGCCACTTGATAACAACATTGCATTAATATCTGTCTTTGAGATTCTACTGAACCTCCTGCAGGATAGCTTTTGAAATAGAAAACTGGCAGTAGTGCAGGTCAAGTGCTTTCCTAATCTGATTAGGGCACTCTCTGATGGGGCTAGCAGTAAACTATCTTCAACATGGCACTCTTTGAGAAAACAGTATGACTAAAGTGATGTAACAAATTTACAAAAATTTAAAATAAATGAAGGAATGTTGCGTGTGTGTGTGTGTGTGTGTGTGCGCCTGTCTGTCTTTTGGAATCAAGTTTCATAGTATAAAGCTAGTTATTGATTGTCTGCCTATTCAGCAAATAGCTCTGCTTATCGAAAGAGGGAACAATTTGAGATAATGCTTGCTGAATAGTTGATGTTTCACATTTTTAAAAACTCCTACAGACTTTACTTGGGGACAGTGCCCTAAAATTGTTCAGATTTGAATTTGCTCTGCTGAATTAAAGCAAAAGATCAATTCTCTTGCTGACTCTATAGAAACAACTCAGGAAAGATTATTGCCAGTTATTAAAGCAGTATTTTTACATAACAAAAGTGTTATTCTGCCTGTAATGTGCAACAGCTGCATTATATGCATTTTTAGATTTCCAGTGTATTTTATTTGATGAGATTTAAGAGAGCTGAGTTTTATTAGCCTCTGGTCTCATTTTATTAAAATAAAAATGCTTTTCTTCCAAAAACATTTTTAAATTTGTCCTTTGCTTTTAAATAATTATAGTAGATTATGTACAGTAACATAAACATCTCAGTAACTTTCTGAAGTATACATTAAAAATGCACTATCTGGAAATACATGTTTATTCATAGTAAAAGAATGCAAAGAGGAATGATAGTGAATAGCTTCTGTTGTCCATTTGCTGAACTAGTCTGTTAGTCCCCTGACATAGCCTCTTTTAGTCTTCTATGCTAAATTTTTTATAATTCTTAAATGACTAATATAGAAATTAGGGTGCTTGTCTGGCTGGATTTTCATATGCAGACTGACAATGTGTAACAAAGTACAAGTTTCACCTGAATATCCTTGAATAGAAATCCAAGTTCAACATATATTCACTATACAATCAATCCTTGTCCTGCTGCCACCTGGACAGAGAGTGGACAGTGGTGCAGCATTAAGTCAGCTGTGGCTCCGGGAAGTGTTGGTGGACAGAGACTGCCCTGGGCCCTAGTTTTTGACAGCTTGTTGATTGTTAAGATCTGGAATGCACAGATAGTTCTTGTTGTCTGCAGGTTGCTGCTTTGTGCTGGGAGGGGTTGGTGATTAGAGGTGCTGCTTGAGACCACTTCATCAGGCAAGAGCCATCGACCTGGCAGAGCAGCTAAACATGGCATTCAAACCAACGTGTTCAGAGACATAATTATTTTAAGTTGAAATGGTATAATCTATATTGTATTGTTTCTTCTCAATGAATCACATTAGGTATTGCATATTCTGGTTTTTCATATTTTTGTTAGTAAAAATGTATAGCTAAATGCAAAGAGTTTGCTTCCCAAGCAATTTTTGAGGTCAACAGAAGAGTTCCCTAAGAAAGGCCTTCTTAACGTTGACAGCATTGACTTTCGGGGCTGGATAATTCTTTGTTGCGAGGGGCTGTCTTATATGTTGTAGAATACTTAGCAGCATCCCTGGCTTCCATCCGTTGAATGAAATAGTTCCCCTCCAGCTGTGACAACCAAAAATGTCTTTAGACATTGCCAGGTGTCTCCTGAGAGGCAAAACAACTCAGTTGAAAACCACTGCCCTAAGAAAAAGGGAACACTTGAAATTCATTTTATTTTTCTAAATATAGAATCAGTCAGGCCAGAGTGAATAAAGGATATATTTTACTTTTTAACGTATTTCTTTTGTACTATAAGAATTACATTTGTAATGTATACCTTATATTGCAAAAAGTTTTGCTACACAGCTCTCTTGAATGCTACATATATTCAGGGATCATGTAACTTCTTATTCCTATCAGATGGCAGAATTAGTTATTAATACATTATAATGTCTCTTTTATTCTAAAAATGTTCTGTAATTCTGTTCATTACTGCTAAGTAAAGAAAATAAATTGTTAAATATTACCTTAAAGAGGCTGGGCTCGGTGGCTCACGCCTGTAATCCCAGCACTTTGGGAGGCCAAGGTGGGCGGATCATGAGGTCAGGAGATTGAGACCATCCTGGCTAACATGGTGAAACCCCGCCTCTACTAAAAACACAAAAAAATAGCCAGGTGTGGTGGTGGGCACTTGTAGTCCCAGCTACTAGGGAGGCTGAAGCAGGAGAATGGCATGAACCCGGGAGGCGGAGCTTGCAGTGAGCTGAGATTGCACCACTGCACTCTAGCTGGGGCGGCAGAGCAGGGCTCCGTCTAAAAAAAAAAAAAAAAAAAAAAAAAAGAACAGCATCCATTTTGCCTACAAGCTTTTGTGTTTCAGAAACAAGCATTGTTACACGAAGCATTAAACTTCAAGAACTAGAATTGAGAGTCTGTTAGGAAGTTAAAAATGTACTATCGATAAGGTATGAAATTGTTGTGTTCTGTTATACTTTAAACACTAGAAAAACATTGTTAGATTTCAAGTAAATTAATGCTATTCAAGAACAAGTGTATTTTATGATATGCAAGTTTGCACATCAACAAATAGAAACAATCCTTGTGTATCCATGAAAGCATTTCTGGAAGAAATTCTGTCTTGTAGCAGTTTATTCAGTTCTGCCATATATATTTCCTTGACTAATCATGTAGCATTTCCTTAGTAGCAGTTCTACTTCAGACTTCACATTTTAGACTTGTTTTCCCTCAGTAAGGTATGATAGACTAGTGGAACATTTATAATTTCCCCCCAGAAAAATCACCATCAAGTAAGTATACCAAACACTTTATCTTATGTGCTCAGAAGACAAGGTGTCATCATCACCTTTCCCATACCCATGAGATTTATTTACAGCTTACATTGACTGAAACTCTTTTATCCCCTGGGAGTTCTACTTTATTTATTCCGATCATAGGACACTTGCAACCTATTAAGAGTTGTAAACAGGTCTTTCAAGTACATCTGACATAGCAATTACAAAATGTATTTCTTAGACAAATATCTAGAATTAAGTCAGGGCAAAGATGAAGATTAGGTGACCACAAGGAGTTTCTGTCTAGTTTATCTATTTTTCAAAATAAAAAATTACAAGTATTATAGACCGTCAGGTTCAAAATTCCAGTGAATAAATTAATGGATATTTTACCTGTTATATTTTAGAAAAACATTGATTTGATGAATGCTTATTTATAAAACAGCCTTACCCTAAATGATAGTAAATGAACACAGGATTAAAGGGAAGAAGTGAAGGAAGGAAGAATGGATAGATGGATGGAGGACAAATGTATAATAATATCAACTTTGAGCTGAGACCTGCTTGTTAAATTTTGCTTTTATTTTATTTTTCAGCCAATGTTTTCAGTTGCACCAAGCTTAGCCACCAATGCATCAGCAGCCTTTAATCCCTATCTGGGACCTGTTTCTCCAAGCCTGGTCCCAGCAGAGATCTTGCCGACTGCACCAATGTTGGTTACAGGGAATCCGGGTGTCCCTGTACCTGCAGCTGCTGCAGCTGCTGCACAGAAATTAATGCGAACAGACAGACTTGAGGTAGGAATGACTAGTTGGTGTCTTTATGTACTACATTCTAATTCTCCAAGTGTATTTTTTTGTTTGTTTGTGTGTTTCCACGGCCAAAAAGTTGTAAAAATTTTAAAACAGAGATTTTGGCTTAGGGTTTGGAACATTTTACTAGAGTATAGATATGCTGTATTTGATTAATGTAATGTTTATAAAGGCTACAACATCCATCTTTAGAATAGTGGATAAGAGGTTGGACCCTAAAGTCAGATTGCCTGGTTGTATCACTGTACCTCAATTTCCTCATCTTTAAAACGGCACTTACCTCAAAGAGTTAGGGGAATATCTGGCACATAGCAAATGCCTCCTGAATGTTTGTTGTTACTGTTGCAACTATCAAGAATAACAAATGTTATCAATCCCCTAAAAATTGTTCTCATAAAGATTAACAAATATTAGTGTCTGTAAATTTATTATTGCAAGTTTCCTCATAAGCTGTACAATATTTTGGTTGAAGTAGAAAGGAAACTTTGTTTATGAAGTGTGGTCTCATAAAAGTTTTTTGCATAATCCTCTTAAGTTCTAGAGTAAAGGATGATCAGATGCGTGGGCTCTGCTGTGGGTATATGAAAAAGATATTAAAGTTATAAATCTTACTTCAAAGTGGTTGTTCAGAATTTCAACATGAATGTGAATTAATGAATTTGGTAAATTACAGATGTAGAGAAAAAGTGACAGCATCAAATGTACATTGAAGGTACAAACCTGTCATTGAACCCACCTAAAGAACAAAATGACCTTTTCCTCTTTTCCCTGGTGAGGATGAGGCAATATATTTTTTTAACTTACATTTTAGGTTTGGGGTACATGTGCAGGTTTTTATATAGGTAAACTTTATATCATTGGGGTTATCACCCAGGTAATAAGCACAATACCCAATAGGTATTTTTTTCTGATCCTCTCCCCCCTCCCACCATCCACCCTCAAATAGGCCCTAACATCTGCTGTTTCCCTCTTTGTGTCCATGAGGTCTCATCATTTAGCCCCCACGTACAAATGAGAACATGTGGTATGTGGTTTCCTATTTCTGTATTAGTTTGCTTCAGATAATGGCCTCCAGCTCAATCTATGTTGTTGCAAAGGACATGATCTCATCCTTTTTTATGTCTGCATAGTATTCCATGGTATATATATAGCACATTTTCTTTATCCAGGCTACCATTGATGGGCACTTAGGTTGATTCCATGTTTTTACTATTGTGCATAGTGCTGCATACACATGTGTGTCTTTATGGTAGAATGATTTATATTCCTTGGGTAAATACCCAGTAATGGGATTACTGGGTCAAATGATTTCTGTTTTTAGGTCTTTGAGGAATTGCCACACTGTTTTCCACAATGGTTGAATTAATTTGCACTCCCACCAGCAGTGTATAATTGTTTCTTTTTCTTTGCAACCTTGCCAACATTCATTATTTTTTGAGTTTTTAATAATAGACATTTTAACTGGCGTGAGATGGTATCTGGTGGTTTTGATTTGCATTTCTCTAATATTAGTGATAATGGACATTTTTCATATACTTGTTGGCCACTTGTATATCTTTATTTGAAAAGCATCTGTTTATGTCCTTCACCCACTTTGTAATAGGGTTGTTTTTTGCTCGTAAATTTAAGTTCCTTACAGATTCTAGATATTAGACCTTTGTGGAATACATAGTTTGTAAATATTTTCTCCCATTCTGTAGGCTGTTTATTCCGTTGAAAGTTTCTTTTGCTGTGTAGAAGCTTAATTAGTTTAATTAGATACCATTTTTCCATTTTTGTTTTTGTTGCGATTACTTTTGGCGTGTTTGTCATGAAATCTTTGCCAGGTCCTGTGTCAAGAATGGTATTTCCTATGTTATCTTTCAGGGGTTTTATAGTTTGGGGTTTTACACGTAAGCCTTTAATCCATCTTGAGTTGATTTTTGTATATGGTGTAAAGAAGAGGTTCAGTTTCAATCTTCTATGTATGGCTAGCCAGTTATCCTGGCACCATTTATTGAACAGGGAGTCCTTTCCTCATTGCTTATTATTGTCAACTTTGTTGGAAATCAAATAGTTGTAGGTGTGCTGCATTATTTCTAGGCTCTCTATTCTGTTCCATTGGTCTGTGTGTCTTTTTTCGTACCAGTACCTTGTTGTTTTGTTTACTGTAGCCTTGTACTATAGTTTGAAGTCAGGTAATGTGATGCCTCCAGCTTTGTTATTTTTGCTTAAGATTGTATTGGCTATTGGCTGTTCAAGCTCTTTTTTTATTCCATATGAATTTTTAAGTAGTTTTTTTTTTTTTTTCCTAATTCTGTGAAGAATGTCATTGGTAGTTTGACAGGAATAACATGGAATGTATAACTTGCATTGAGCATTATGGCCATTTTAATGTTGCGGATTCTTCTTATCCATGAGCATGGAAAGTTTTTCAATTTGTTATGTGTCATCCATGATTTCTTTGAGGGATGTTTTGTCATTCTCATTTTAGAGAGCTTTCACCTCCCTGCTTAACTGTTACTCCTAAGTATTTTATTCTTTTTGTGGCAATTGTGAATGGGAATGCACTCCTGATTTGGCTCTCTGCTTGGATGTTGTTGGTTTATGGGAATGCTACTCATTTTTATACATTGATTTTGTATCCTACAACTTTGCTGAAGTTGTTTATCAGATCAAGGAGCTTTTGGGCAGAGACTATGGGGTTTTCTAGATAAAGAAACAACTTGTCTGCCAACAGGGATAATTTGACTTCGTCTCTTCCTATTTGGATGCCTTTTATTTCCTCCTCCTGAGGATGAGGCAATACTTAGTGCTAATAAATTTTACTGAGAAAGTGGCAAAAGGAGGCTGTTGTATGAACATAATTGACTCAAATAATTTGTCAGTTTAGCAGGAATTTAGTTAATAAGCTGATTTATTATTAACTTTTGTTGCATACATTACAAAGGCTCTGAGATTTTAGGGTATTGATAATCATATACCAGACACATGCATCAGAGGTTTAATGCTCAAAACAATCTTATCAGGAAGACACTATTATTTATTGTTTTACAGGAAATGATTTTAGGGGAAGAGATGTGAAGCAACTTGTTCTTGCTAGGGAGATACATCTGATACACGTGGATTTTTGAGTGATTTGTCATTACACAACTGTACTTGCTTATTAGTTAACTAATGCTGTTTGCAGATGGATTAAGAGGAAACTTAATTTTTTTTTAAATATCTGAAATTATTGGATGCTCAGCATGTGAAGCAGTTTTATTCCCCCAACCTTTCTAAAGCAAGCCCTGAGTTCTTCATGCATAATTGTTGATTGATTAGTGGTAACCAAATAAGCAATCTGAGATGAACTTTAATGAATTAATTATTAATAGATGATATTCAAAAAAATGGTTATAACTCTACTAAACCAATCCTCCTACATTCACAATTTTAGGTAGTTTGTTACTGGTTATATTTTGTAGTGCTTAATTGAAATGAAGACTTTTGTCTTTGGGTTTTTTCTTTTTGTGAGGAGCTACTTATTGTATTTTGTCTGTTTTCTTTTGCTATAGTCAGTACACATGGCTACCACTGCATCAACTGTGATTTGCCTTTTATCTGAATCCTGCTTCTCTAAATGCTTGATTGTAGTACAGCTTCCTGTCTTATTCTTGTTAACAAGATCGGATCCAGTGTCACAGTTCCAACCTGTTAGGATACTGCAGCGTGAAGCTCTGAGGCGCATCTTGCTGCTCTGTGCTTGTGATTTTAGACAATCCTATCTGCACGTTATTTCCTCGCATGCCAATTGCATCACGTATCGAAGTCTAAAAGACATGGCAATAAATGCACTTATTTATTAATTGATCAAATGTTTGGTCATTTGGTATTTAAGTGTATACTTTACTTCTTCCTTATGAAATTCTGAAGCATATATTTGAATTTTGAGTTCCTTCTGAGGTAAAAAATTTTTGGAATCAGTTAAACTATTGACCAGTTCTTCTTGCTACTTCTTTCTATCTTTTTACTGCAACTTGTTAGACAATAAGGAAATTTAAAGTACCATAGATTGCCAGCCTTCTGGTTCTTACATAATTGCTTAAAACTGACATCTTTACAGCACCCAGTGTGATACTACAGAGAAAAAAAAAAAATTAAATTGGAAAACAGGAATTCAAGAATTACTGCATGTGATGTTGCTAATTAGGTGAGCCAGCTTGGATCAGGATGCTCTTCTTCTCTGGGCTTCATATTCCTCACATGTAAAGTTAGGGGATTGCAGCCCATAATCTCTAAGGTCACTTCCAATTAAAACATTCTAGGGACATTTAGGTCATTTTCTTGTTTTTAACACCAGCCACAAGCTATTGAAACATTTATTTTTAAAAATTATATACATATACACACAACATGAGATTTATATCAATATTCATATTATCCTTTCTTTACTGGCTTTTAAAAGACTTTGTTGCCAAGTACTTCCTGTACTCCAAAATTCATACTTTTTTTTTTTTTTTGACACACAGTCTCACTCGTTGCCCAGGCTGGAGTGCAGTGGCGCAATCTCAGCTCACTGCAACCTCCACCTCGCAAGTTCAAGCAATTATCCTGCCTCAGCCTCCTGAGTAGCTGAGATTATAGATGTGTGCCACCATGCCCGGCTAATTTTTGTATTTTCAGTGGAAACAAGGTTTCACGATGTTCGCCAGGCTGGTCTCAGCAATTTCTTTCCATGATTTTGTTAAGAAATTATTCTCATCTATAGATTCTAGAAAAGACTGAGTTCTTTTAGCCATACCCCTGTTTTACTACAAAGAGTTAGTAATTGGAGAAATCATTGTTTGACTTATATTCAAGAAGCACAGTAATTTTTTATGGTGCTAAAAGAATTCGTGAATGCATTCATTCTCTCATTTCAACTGTTGAAAATATTTTAAGTAGAAGATGTGAGGAATGTCTTTGAAACCCTTTGATTCCTGTCTTATCAATGACAAGAAAAGATCCACATGAGAATAGTGCCCAGACTCATAACTGATGCCCAATAACTTGTTAAATGAATGGATAAATGAGTCAGTCAACCAGTTACTCAGGTGATTAAACACAGAAAGATATATTCCCTTATTCAGGGCTCAGGGTAATCCCACAGAGGTACTAAAATATGAAAAATGTTTATCATGTGTTACCATTCTCCTTGGAAACATGTTTACATGTTGAGCAATTCAGCTATAAAATATGACATCTTGATTATGCACCTAGACCTAAAGCAGTGGTTTTCATACTTTAATGAGATTAGAATCACTTGGGGTGATTGTTAAAAATGTAGGGCCTCATCCCCAAAGACTGATTCAGTAGATCTGCGATAGGGTTTGGTAATATTTTTCACAGATCTGCCAGGTGACTCTAAATGCAAATAGCTATAAACACATGCACTAAAAGATACTAGCATCTCTTATTTAGGCTTCAACTTTTCATCATTTATTTAACGTATTTGTAAATGATGTAGTTTTTTGTGAACCTTAATTAAAAATCCATCTCCTCCAATAAGTTGATGAAAACACTGTGCACAGATAGTGAAATACTTTAGGTAAACAATGATGATTATTAAGGCACCATTTTTACATCAGCAGTCTATATGAGAAAAACATAAGTATTCCAGGAAAGGTGGACAAACAGCGGTTTCTGATAGTTTCAGTTTGTGTTTGCTTGTCTTAAAATAAATTATTCTTGGCTGAAAGTTGTGTTCTGTGAGGTAATCATTACACGAGTTTCTAATTCAGGCCACTAATGGTTGTATGTTTCCACTACTTCCACAGAAGAATCTAATAACCCTTTTCATATAGGCAGAAAAATATATAATATACATTGACTACAAAAAATAGAAGATTTAAAGCTAAATGAGGATTAGAATGACAGTGAAAAGCATGCCTAGGTTGGGATTATTTAGGTGTTTAGTGGATTTAACATGATGGAATAAAAGACTTTCTATTCAGAAAAGATTAGAAAAGAAGATGCTTTTAATAATGTAGGAAAGTCTTATTGGTAGGATTATTTTAATTTTGCATTTTTTAGAGGATGTTTGGCTACTGCTTTTGTGATTTTTTTTTTAATGTCTCCGGAAAATTCGCAAGAAACCTTAAGAGTTTTGCACATAGAGGTTTATGTAGGTTGTTTTTTTAAATCTGTAATGAACTTTAGAATGACTTAAAAATGTAGTAACATCTTCATTTGAACAATTTAATACACTATGGCTCTGTCAGTTATTAATCTCTGTGATTAGAGTTTTGATGTGGTGTAGAGTTGTAAGTTGCTTAAACTGTAGTAATTGCTAGATTAAGAACAGTAGTTCACACCTGCAGTCCCAGCTACTTGAAAGACTTAGGTGGGAGGATCACTTGAGCAGGGAGATTGAGGCTGCAGTGAACTGAGATTGCGCCCCTGCACTCCATCCTGAGTGACAGAGGGAGACCCTATCTCAAATAATAATAATAATGTAAATTAAAAAGGTAATGGCTAACTTGGTGTATTGACAAGCTTGTTTCAAAGTTGTGTCCATTTTCCTGTCCTGTTGGGTTTGCACAGTCATTCATGGGAATTAATAAATGATAACGTGGAAGGGGACTTAATGGTTCTGTCGTCGGTCATTCCTGTTCAGATTTTATGTTTTTATATGAGATCAAGTGGTAGATTCTTAGTTCCATTACCTATAGAAGTATGCTTGTGTTTTCTGGCCTGAATAGCAATGATGGAGTCTGCCTTTTAGACTTCAAAGAATGCTCCCATTTGATCCTAACAGAAATACTATGAGGTAGTTAAAGTAGATGTCCTTTTCTTGATTTTTTTTGGAAGGAGAAAAATTGATCAAATATATACAGTCATTGAATAATCAACTGTATTAGTCCATTTTCATGCTGCTGATAAAGATATACCCAAGACTGGGCAATTTACAAAAAGAAAGAGGTTTTTTGGACTTACAGTTTCACATGGCTAGGGAGACCTCACAATTATGGTGGAAGATGGAAAGCACATTTCACATGGTGGCAGACAAGCAAAAAGGTTGCACAGGGACATAACCCTTTTGAAAACCATCAGATCTTGTGAGACTTACTCCCTATCTTTTTTTTTTTTTTTTTTTGAGACGGAGTCTTGCTCTGTCGCCCGGGCTGGAGTGCAGTGGCCGGATCTCAGCTCACTGCAAGCTCTGCCTCCCGGGTTTACGCCATTCTCCTGCCTCAGCCTCCCAAGTAGCTGGGACTACAGGCGCCCGCCACCTCGCCCGGCTAGTTTTTTGTATTTTTTAGTAGAGACGGGGTTTCACCGTGTTAGCCAGGATGGTCTCAATCTCCTGACCTCGTGATCCGCCCGTCTCGGCCTCCCAAAGTACTGGGATTACAGGCTTGAGCCACCGCGCCCGGCCCTTACTCCCTATCTTAAGAACAGCTCAGGAAAGATATGCCCCCTTGATTCAGTTACCTCCCACCTGCTGTCTACCACAACATGTGGGAATTCAAGACGCGATTTGGGTGGGGACACAGCCAAACCGTATCACCAGCTGAAACTAGAAATCACATCATCTGATATTTATCTAGGGATTTTAATTGTACAACAAATTGACTACAGTTATATTTACCTAATTGCCAGAATTATGAGGATTACAAAGTGGACATTTTAATCCTTTTAAAATGAAGATAGAGATAATTTCTTTGCATTAAATTATAAACTCATGATCAACAATGTTGTGAACCCTTTGATCAAAGTGATTGATCAAAGTGATTATCCAGGATTACTTTTTAAAGTAATACTTAGAAAAATTTAGCTTGTTAGTTCCAGCTTAATAGAAAGTGAAGTCCATGCTGCTTATTGGTGAACATGTGGCTATATGTCTTTGAATATGTTTCTTAATATTGGCCATTAACTATTAAATTGACTTCTCAAAATGTTAAAATGGACAAAGTCCCTGTTTCTTCTTCTAATTAGCTTTCTATTTCTGCTTTTGATTGTTATTCTCCAAGATGACTGAGTTAGTTATACAAATATGGTGAGCACAAAACATATTACTTGAAAGGGATATCTCCTTAAAGAACATGCAGATGAGTCTCCAGTTTTGAATAAATTCGAATATGGGCATTAATCTCCTTGGAATCCCAGTGCTTTAACTTGCAGAGCATTGCTAAATTTAATACTACTGATAAAACTTATTATTTTGACCATTTTGAAATATGTTTTTCATGTATTAAAAAATTAGAGATCAAATGACAGGATTATTAATATTATCCAGATTTGTATGATGTGTTATAAGCTGTGCATTATTTTATTCAGTATTCATGACCTTTTAAATAGATGTTAATAGTGTTTTCATTATGAAGACTCCATAGCTAGTAAAGTGATAGGAACTGGAACTCATAATTTCTGACTACAAACCCTATTGTCTGTCTGCTATATTACTGCTATTTAGTTAACAAAAGAAGGTTTATTTAGAATTAATTTACATTTCCTTAGGAAATTTTCCTATGTTTTCTTTAGGTTATTTAAAGTTTATAATTATTCTGTAGATATTTTTCTGGAAATAGAATTTAGAACTTAAATGTTTTCATTGAATATCTTCATTGGCAAATCTTGTCTTAGTACTTGTAGAGTAAAAGGCTCATGTTGAATCACATTACATGTGTAGCTAAATAGATTTTATTATTTTAATGTAGGTTTAAAAACCATTTATCGAACTTTTTGTTTTTCTTTTGAGACAGAGTCTTGCTCTGTCACCCAGGCTGGAGTGCAGTGACACCATCTTAGCTCACTGCAACTTCCGCCTCTCAGGTTCAAGCGATTCTCCTGCCTCAGTCTCCTGAGTAGCTAGGATTACAGTCACCTGCCACCATGCCCAGCTAATTTTTGTATTTTTAGTGGAGATGGGGTTTCACCATGTTGGCCAGAATGGTCTCGATCTCCACCATGCCCAGCTAATTTTTGTATTTTTAGTGGAGATGGGGTTTCACCATGTTGGCCAGGCTGGTCTCAAACTCCTGGCCTCAAGTGATCCACCCACCTTAGCATCCCAAAGTACTGAGATTACCAGCTTGAGCCACCATGCCCAGTCACAAAATATTTTTATATGTTGACCCAGTACATATACATGTACAGATAAATCTGTACGTTTATCTGCCAAAAATGAAAAATGCCTATAGTCATGAATATATTATTTGAATATTACTTGTGATATGGAAATACTGGAAATTATCTAGATATCCTCCAAAAGAATTACCTGTATTATGTACACTATTTGATGAAATTTGATGCAGCCATCCAAAGTGATCACTCTGGAAAATATTTAGCAAAATGAGAAAATGCTTATGCTGCATCGTTGAGCATAAAAGGTCACCAAATAATAGCTATACTGTACAGTTTTTTAAAATGTGTGCATACATACAGAAGACTGGATGAGAAGAGAAAAATGAGCCACAATGTTGTTAGAATTTTCAGATTTAATTTACATTCTGTGTTTCAAATTCTCTGTGATAAATGTCATAATTTCTTACTCTGTTTTTAATTATGAGATTAAATTTGTTGAATTTAAATAATTTGTCAATTGTAATTTACTAATGTAGTAGTATGTCTAAGAGATTTATTTTGGGGATCAGCATAAAGTGTCCTCGAGTTTATCAGAGAAACCAGATCAAACCCATATTGAGCAACCAAGGGATAGATCCCATTTTATTAATGATGTCTATTAGGAAAAATGTGTTTTAGAAGCTTTGGGAAGTTCATGTTCCCATAGTTACCCCACAATTCAGATGCACATCTAATGGTTGGTAAACTTCCAGTCCCTCTGGCCTGTACCTTTCACCAGTACAAGTTTTCACAAGACATTTTCTCTTTATTTTTTCAAAGGCAGGAATAATGTGAGAGTAGCTATTACAGTATGTTTCTTTTGTCCCATTTCTTACGTCAGGAAAAACCATAAGCTGCAAAAAAACAAAAATATGAAAGAGTCAAACATGCATATTATGCAAAAACAGTTGACTAAGTTTTTTTTAATCTCAAAAAAGGTTGGTTTTATGACACATTCTGAGCTAATTCTTAGTTATAAACTCTGCTTAAATATTTGTAGAATTCTTTCTAAATATCTCACAGCAGAGTAAAGAATGTGAGATTATAATAAACCAATCCTTAACCTGTAGAACCCCACCCCCTGCACACACATGCAAGTACGTACACACAGAACCTAAATAACTTCAGGTCTTCTTTATTGTTAATGTGGGAAAGAGTAAACTACATAGGAAAAATAGAGTATTAGTTCCCTGCTGCCAGTTCATTTTGAGCATATTCAAGAAAGCAGGAATTACTGAGGAGCAAACAGCAGCTAAGAGAGATCACTTATAGACCTTCTGCAAGTTTCCTGTTTGGTGATGCCTCCATTGACATAGGTTTGCTTAAACAGAAAAATAGCCCTTTTGTTTATGCAGTAGTGTATATTTAGCATATGCACACACACACACACATACACGCATAAAACTTTTTATCATTATTTAAGGTAGGCACTATACTCTTCTTGAGTATAGTGATGAGCCTCACATACAGTAAATTTTGATTAGGTACTGGGTACTGTTTTAGCAAGCTCCATAGCTGATGCTAATGTTCAGCCAGAGAGGAGGATAATTATTCTGGGTAACAGCTTGATCATTTTTGCTTTTTAAGTTATAAATCTTGGTAATACTTTTTTTTCTTGTGTTCAATAAGATAAATATACTAATAAAAAACCAGAATCTTGAATAACTTTTAAAGTCATTTTTGTGTTCTTAATAACTCTGAGTGTGGTGATGAATGACACTGGCTCATTGTATGTATTTGGAACACAAAACTTTAGCTAGCTTGAGGTTTCCAAGTAGTGCAAGATATCATTTATAATGCTCTTTTTTAAGATGTAGCGTGGTACAGATTATAGTATCTCTTTCTTTAAGAAGCACTTTCCTCAGTAATAGGATATGAATATAATATGGGGAAAACACCCAAATTTAAATGCAATCATTTTATTTATATAAATCCAAGAAAACCTTTGCTTCCTAAGTCATAGCAGGGTTACAGTTTCTCTTTCTTGCTTAACTTCAAAATAAAGTGCTTAATATCTACATTTGCTATTTGTGAAAGGATACTTTTGAACAGTTAAAAACTGTTTCCTTGAAGCTTGAAGGAAGAGCAGGAAAATATTAAAAGGACATTCTGTGTTTTAGATGGCCCTCTTGTGGTAAAAGGGTCAAAGTATCCCAAATGAAGACTGCTTTTAAATAATAAGAGTCAAAATTGCGCAGATGAATGAGAAATAATGTTTTTGCCTTTTCCCTAAGATCTCGGTGGCAAAATTAACAGAATTGTCAAATGTAAAACAAACAGACATAACAAAACCAATCTTTTTTTACTGCTTTATATAGCTACCAAGTGAACCTCTAAAGATCAAAAAATGACTCCCGGAAACATTTTCATAAAAAGCTATCAAATTTGATTTTGTATATTTTTCACTTGGAAATAATTTTATATTTACACAAGAGTTGCAAAAATGGACCCAAGAGTTTCTGTCTAGCCTTCACTGACCTAAATATTAATATCTTGCATAACTGTGAAATCTCTCCTAAGACCAGAAAAATTAACATTGATATACTGCTGTTTAACCAATCTACAGACTTCAATCAAATTTTACCAGTTGTCCTCCCAATATTCTTTCTGTGACTCCAGGATCCTCCAGCTTGTGATAGTATCTCAGTCTGTCTTGCGTGACCTTGACACTTTGGAAGAGTAGTAGTCGGTTATTAAGTAAAATATCTTTCCATTCACTTCACCTGACGTTTCATCTTGATTAAATTCAGGCAGTAATACATCTACTGTGATTGTGTGCCCTTCTCATTGTATCGTATCAACAGGTACACAGGGTCACTACATCTCATTATAGGTGATATTAATTTTGATCACTTGGTTAAAGTGATGTTTGCCATGTTTCTTTACTGTGAAGTTATTATTTTTCCCTTTACAATTAATAGGTATATCAACACCATTTCAGATTGTATTTTTACCATAATTAATATTATACCTGTATTTTCTTATGGGCATTTATACTGAAATGGAGTTATAATTTGTAAGTAAACTAGAAAATGCTGAAGTTACTTTGTTGCCTTGTTTGAAAATCATTTTTCCCCTTTCATCTGTAGCCTTCTATCACCAGTCTTGCACTTTAAGTTAAAATCTTCAGAAAGCATCTTCTTGTTCATGTTGACTAAACCTCATGTACTTAATGACCTCATAGGTATGTCGAGAGTACCAACGTGGCAATTGCAACAGAGGAGAAAATGATTGTCGGTTTGCTCATCCTGCTGACAGCACAATGATTGACACCAATGACAACACAGTCACTGTGTGTATGGATTACATCAAAGGGAGATGCTCTCGGGAAAAGTGCAAATACTTTCATCCCCCTGCACATTTGCAAGCCAAGATCAAGGCTGCCCAATACCAGGTCAACCAGGCTGCAGCTGCACAGGCTGCAGCCACTGCAGCTGCCATGGTGAGTAGAGATATCAGCTCTCTCCTTGTTAGCAGTCAGAAAAGCAAAGTGAGCAACTCTATCTGACTACAAGCTATTCATTTATTAACCTTTTTAAAATAAAATTGCTGAAGATATGTTTGTTCAGGTATCCCACACAATATATAAAGAAGTTACTTTCACAGAAGTGAGGGTAACTCCTCAAATGGTTCAGATTGCTCCTACCCTTGGCCTAACTCTTAATCTGTCTTATTCTGGATGTAGGGTTTCTGAAATCTCTGCTTTGTAAAGAACCACCTGTCTCCTTTTCAATTTAACGATATTGCCATTTTCGGTCTTCTTATTTCTGTGTGCCATCTAATCAGCCATTGTTTTCCTTTGGTGTGTTCTTTTGCACATCAAGGCTCTTCTTCACATATATCTTGCTTTTAACAATAACATGATCTGGAACTATTTAGGAGAATCGTTCAACAAAATTGTTCTTAGAATTAGCTACAGGATTTTAAGTAGTATACTCTCTAGATTGTCTGAAATAATATTGTGGCATAAACATAATATTAACACTAGAGAAGCTTGACTATGCCATTATATAGAAAGGAGAGAGACAGCAGTACTCCAAGAGTTAGAAACTGGATCATTAAGAATAGCTACTAAACTATATTATCAAGGTAAATTTTAATGTGATCTAGTAGCTGATTTTAATGAGCCCATTCTTTGTTCTTTGCTTAGCTGTTTTAATGTTGTCATTTTTTACATAAATATATGACTTAAATCAATGAAATACTCATTTTAAAAGTCACTGTGTAGTATTTCATAACAGTGATATAATCATGAGAGAGATCTTTTCTGTGTTTGTTTATGGATACTTGAGCAAAAATACAGAAGGCAGACTCTCTCCTCCTCTCTTCCTTTCACTCTTTTTTTTTTCTGTTAGAGTATCTTGTTTGTAATTAACTACAAAGAGGAGTTATCCTCTCAATAACAACTCAGTAGTGCCTTTATTGTGCATGCTTAGTCTTGTTATTCGTTGTATATGGCATTCCGATGATTTGTTTTTTTATTTGTTTTTTCTCACCTACCCAAAAATGCACTGCTGCCCCCATGATGCACCTCTGCTTGCTGTTTATGTTAATGCGCTTGAACCCCACTGGCCCATTGCCATCATGTGCTCGCTGCCTGCTAATTAAGACTCAGTCGGCTGTCAAATCACTGAAGCGACCCCTCGAGGCAACCTTTGACCTGGTACTATGACCTTTCACCTTTTAGCTTGGCATGTAGCTTTATTGTAGATACAAGTTTTTTTTTTTTAAATCAACTTTAAAATATATATCCTTTTTTCTGTTATAGAGTTATAAAGTACAATGAAAAAACTGAGTGTGGTTTCCTGACAAAATTAGTAGAAAGACTATAATCTAAGTACATAGATGGATATCATACAATAAAAGATTCTGAAAGCCCAGCAGCCCACATTCAGTTTAACTACATTGTAGAATGTTCTAAAGAAATACTTGGAGGACATAAAGAGTGTATTTTTGACTGTATTTTTATGTACCTGTTTGGTTAGCATGGCTTTAGTGGTAGAATTATTTACATTTTAATATTTATAGTTCAGTATTTAAGGAAAAGAACTTGCATGCTCTGGGACATTTGCATGTCTAGGTAGATCTGGGGGGGAGGAGCAGTGGGTTAGTTTTTATTTTATCTGTTTCAGTCACTCTGTACAATTAACTATTAACATTGCTTATACTTGTCAATCCTCATGGAGCTCGCAGTGCGGCTTTTCCTCTTTTCCCAAATCAATGGCTTCTCACAGAAAGCCTGAAGCATTATGGGACCTAAAGCACTTTAACACATTATAACATGTGCTCTCGTACTAGTGAGATTTTGTTTTGGACAAAAATAATGCTTCCTTTAAAGCTTTTATCTTGCTTTTTTTTTTTTTTTCTTTAATTTTTTGTTCATTGGATTTTTTCCCTCGGGTAGTTAAGTGCTCTGCTGCTTGCTTGCTCATGCTTCCTAACAATTTTAGCCTTCGACTGATTTTTCTTTTTTCTTTTTCTCTTTTTACTGGTATTTGTTTTTTATACTCATTCACTAAACAGGGAATTCCTCAAGCTGTACTTCCCCCATTACCAAAGAGGCCTGCTCTTGAAAAAACCAACGGTGCCACCGCAGTCTTTAACACTGGTATTTTCCAATACCAACAGGCTCTAGCCAACATGCAGTTACAACAGCATACAGCGTTTCTCCCACCAGGTAAGGGGTGGGGTTTCTTAATAAATGAATCTGATGATCTACAGAGAGTCCTACTGTTAGAGCAGATAAACCACACCCCAAGTTTGTTTGTAATTATAGATGAGGTGTCAGGTAAGGTGGTCAATGATGGAAACTTATCTGAGGTGTCTCATGTGGTTTTCTTTAAAAAGTAAGGATTTTAGCTTAATGAAATATGGATTAAGGATCAGTGGTATTTTATACATTTACATGTGTTTGTGTAATTTGGAAATGAAATACAGTTCTCTTGTTTTTCTCTTTCCTCCACACTGTTATATGTCTGTCAAGCTATTTTATGATACTTTCTTGCTGTAAGACCCCTTTGCCTTCATTATTCCATAGAGTTAATTTAAATTATATAAAACAACACTTTCAGTTTTGATTTTTATTTTTCAGCCTTTTTGTTTTCAAGGTCAAGAATGAAAAAAAACTATGTGTTCTAGAGCTCTTAAAAAGGGCTCTTAGTGGCATCAATCAGTACACTGCTTAAAATTTTGACTGTTCCTAAGCTAATATTGAAAGAGCCCTAAGTGCTCCTCAATGTTTAATTTATTATGGAGTTCTACATTTGTGGTTTCAGCTTATTTTCAATTTGGTAATGTATACATAATCTAGAATTACTCACACAAATTGCAAAGTTTAAAACACAGACTAGCTACTCTAGTAGCTAGATTTAATTACCTGGAAATTTACTCTTTTTATTGACTCTGAATTTATTTCAGAAAATACATATAAACTTATTATTATCTGGAATTTTACTAACCAGAAACTCTAATCTCACTTTCCTCTTTATCGCTTCACTCTTATTTTGAGAATACCATGGTTTGAGAGACTTACTTAATAAAATGTTTTATTAATTAAATTAATGATTAGATATATATGTCAAAAATCCAGCTCCCAATTTTATATTAGACTATCTTGGCAGTATTTACAATGTATTAGGTTCATAATGCTGTAAGTGAATGTGAATTTGTTTTTGATTCATGAACAAAAGAATAAATTATATGAGTTTTTAATACTAACCATAACTTTTTATGTAGTACATCTTTGAAAATCAGTCATCCATATGTAAAATAAATATGAGGTAACAGTTAACTAGAATATTCCACTAACTGAAATAGCCAGTGCCCCAGACACATGGATAAAATGATATTTGTACTCATGAAATAGTATCTTTCAAACTGCAGTTTGTTCATATTGGAACAAAAATCAAATCATTTTGACCTGTAGTCTCACATTTCTCTTATGTTTTGTAATATTGTAACTTTCTTCTCAACATGTATAGTTTTTCAGAAATTAATCTTTTTGCTCTTGTGCAAGTTGCTGTGTCCCTAGATTTTCACTGCCCCCAACAAACAATCCATCAGTTTTTCTGTAGTCAGATGAGCAAAGTTTCAAGGGATTATATGTAGCTATCATAATCTCTTTGAAGAAATTAAAACTTATTTTTGTCGGTTTATTTTATTGGCTAAAACATTACCATGAGAAATGACAGTTTCAGTTAGACCAACGGTAGTGAGTTATCTCAGTTGATTGTTCACCGCCAGTTACAGATTGAACTTCTCATTCTACTCATTCCCCTATTCTCACTACTGCCCTTGGCTAGTCTTAAAAAATATGATAGTTTCTCTACTAAAGTCTAAAAAACAAATCTATGCTATTTAAAGAAAACTGAAATAATCTATTTTATCAAATAGGTTTCATGTTAGTTTTTTCAACAACACTCAAACGACTATAGTTTTTTCTAAATAAGTATAACCATCAGTTGCATGGTACGATGACCCTTACTGGTGACACTAGTGTCTCCCTAGAATAGGTTTTTGATGACCCTTACTTGTGACACTAGTGTCTCCCTAGAATCGCTTTTTGTCTGTGGATAGAGCCAAAGATGCTAGGTAAAGTTCAAATTAGGGAAAATAATAAACTCATTCATAAATCAGAATCAAACTTGTCTCTCTGTGCTAGGGTAAGCATTGCTAATTTAAATAAAATCTGCATTAATTGAAATATGCTGAACATTTTTTAGATATATTTGCATTTATTATGATGCATTTTGCATCAGAGATATTCCAGTCTTGATCAATATTTCTCAAATATAGGCCAGGCATGGTGACTCATGCCTGTAATCCCACCACTTTGGGAGGCTGAGGCAGGCGGCTCACTTGAGGTCGGGATTTGGAGACCAGCCTGGCCAACATGGCAAAACCCTGTCTCTACTAAAAATCCAAAAATTAGCCGGACATGGTGATGCATGCCTGTAATCCCAGCTACTTGGAAGGCTGAGACAGGAGAATCGCCTGAACCAGGGAGGCGGAACAGCAAGCCGAGATCACATCACTGCGCTCCAGCCTGGGCAGAGGAGCGAGACTCCGTCTCAAAAAAAAAAACACACACAAAACAACAACAAATATATATACACACACACACACACACACATTTCTCAAATGTAATCAATATAGTGTGAAATTATTGCGTTAGCAACATAAAATAACATTTATTTGCAACTCAGTTTTAAGGGCCTGAAGCAGCACATTGACCTTTATTAATCACATAATCAGAAGTAGAAGTAGGTAGTGACTCCATGATTATTTTAAAATATTTTCATTATATAATATGTACCTGCGTGCACAAAAATTGACCCTGTGACCTGAAAAGGTTAAAATGGATAGGTCATCGTTATTTCTGCCCCACCACTTTATCAGACAGTCAGAAAGGAAAGAAGTCTAATGCAGGGAATGTAAATGTAAAAGCCTCAGGGGCCAGGCAGGAAACACAAGTCAAGCAAGAAATAAATTGGGAGCTGTGGGATATGGGTGGCACAGGGGAGCACAGACTCAGTCTAAAGAGTATAGTCAATGTTCATACTTTGCCTTTTGTTGCCTCAGAGAATTGTCTGCCTGGCAGGTTGTACCTGCTATCCACTGCAAACCCTTTGTGGCTCCATTTGCATCATAGACTGTGTAAACCACAGTTGATTGTGTATATACCTTGTAGGGTTGGTTGTAAGAAACCCGCACAACCTGACACAGTAGCCCTGACATACAGTGTTGCTAGGTCTTATGATTTTTTTCCCAGATATTCTGGACGTTTGTAAGTTTATATGTGAAATTTCTCAATATTTAAGTTTTGTCAATTAATTCAGTTTTTAAAAAACACCCTTTGAGAACTAAAGGAAATGTATCTTAACCACAAATTCACATGTAATCTCATGTCTAATAACCTGGGAGAAAAGGAATTCTGTTTTCCAAAGTTTAGTTGTTCTGCAGACAAATAATACAGAATTAGATGATCAAGGAATCTGATCTGATCACAATTTAATAATTTAGAAGGTACACTTTGAAGGCTTTATTGGAACTGGGAAAAAAATGGAGTTCTTTTATTTTTTTTTGCAGCTCAGAATTTTAGATGTCTATAGTCTGTTGCTTCAATGATAACTGCAGATGTGTAGGTGTATTTTATTCATATTACAGTGAAGCATGGTTAGCTAAATTCTTAGAGCAGGTGGCTGCGTATACAGAGTAGGTTGCTGGCAAAAGATCAGGGTTCAGTGACAAGCCAGCCAGCTAACTAAGAAAAATTACTGCTTGCTTTAACTTTTAAGAACAGAATTGGATTTAATATGGACATTACCCATCTAAGCATCATTCAGCCATACATACATACATCCTCCTATCATTCTGTTCTCCCCTCTCCTTTCCTCTCTTATCCTTTTTTCCTTCCTCCTTCCTCTGTCCTTCTGTTTTCATCCATCTATTCATCCCCCCATTTACCTATCCACCCATCTTTTCATTTATTCATTCAATAATGTATGCCACTGCATACCAGTATTTATGTGAAAGATTGCAAACTCATGGCCCAAGGGTAAAATGTAGGATCTAGAAATATTTTTGTTTAGGAGTGTTTACATGAAAACTAAATGTAAATCCTTTAGATGGGACACACACTGTACCCTTCAGTTCCAAGCCCTACAATTCCGTATTGCCTTAGGCCAGATTGTTTCACACATTTTGTTCAAAAGAGTTACATTTTATTGAATGGTTGCTCTGGTTTCATGCTGCACTGAGTGCTTTGCATATATTATCTCATTTTTTTTTCCACAGCGCCCAAAAGATTGGCATTAATATTTTCATTTTACCAATGAGTAATTTGGAGCCTAGTAAGGTACAGTGATTTTTCCCAAGTTAAACGGCTTTTGTAAGGTTTAGATTTAAGTACAACTTGAACTCAAGTCAGGCCGACTTGGTTAATCTCTTAATATCTATGAGCTTATTACACGAAGACCTTAAAAATGATTTGGGAGAGTGGAAGTAGCCCTTACTGATCACCTAACTCCATGGTGTTTCACACTTAATACCCCATTTAAAGATTAATATAAGTATTAGGTTAAATTCATATTAAAGTTTTGTTTTCTCAAATTTAGATATATACTTGTTTTAACCTTCCCTTTTCAGGACCAGATTGATTATTTGTAGATATCATACATAATTTAGGATCTATATACATTATAGGTATGAATTTTCACTCATGAACTTAGGGTGTATAAGAAATACCACTTTCCTTTACACCATTTGTTTTCATTGAAATTAAGTCTAGCTCTGAACTCTGATCTCTGTCTCCCTGGGTTGAGAGAAATAACAGGCATTACTGGGAATCCAGGACTACATCCCCCAGCTCCCTCTTTCTCCTGACCTTACCTCAAATGGAGGTCCTGTGCAGTCTAGTATTGTCAGACAGACTATGTATTCTTCATTCATCAGTCACAGCTGCTCACTGCTAATATGATCATTGTCCATGCTTGCGAGAGCTCTTGAAGACAGGTACTCCAGAGGCTCTGTGCTTGCCTTGGATATAGGCTTCCTTGTCTATGCCCTCCAGGCTCCCATGCCCTTGAGGGCCTGATGTCTGCAGGGCTATTCTGAAAGAACAGGCTACCTACCCAACTACCTGTGGAGCTGCACACTGCCTGCCACTTCAATCTTGAGGGATTTTTTTCTCTGCCCTAATCACCATTTTTGCTTACCTACCATCTTCAGAATCACACCTCTTGTCTCCCTCTCTAGCATATCTCCCTCAATCAATGTTAGCTTTTGAGTTTTAACAGTTCTGAAAATACATTTGCTTTAAACAACTTCTACTTTGGCTTGTATTACAACTCTACCAAGAATAAGGCAACAAAAGGCCAGGAAACTTTCTTAGGTGGTGGTGTAGGTCTAAGGGCAGGGGTAGGCAGGGTTGTGTTTATAGAAAGAAGAAAACACAAAAAGATTTGTCACATTTAGTATCATTAATACATTTAATAATTTATAATTATGTATGTTAGTAAATTACTTATAATTAATAAAAATAAAGAAGGTACTGCTTGTTTGGATACCAATTTTGAGAATAATCCAACTGATTGTTAACTTTTAGTCTTAAAATGATATACACTGTTTTTAGAAGATCTTAATCAGCTTAATACTTCTTATAATCAACCTAAATAGGACTGAATTATTACACTGAAATTCTAACTTCCAACTAAATCTTCATTACAATTCTTTTTCTCCCTTCTACTTATTTCCCTTCTATGCCAAGTAATTTTAAGTATGCATACATCTTATTTGTAAATTATCATCCTAATTTTTCTTACATTTTACTACATATCAATTAAAATTTTTGATTTAAAAAGTCATGCAATTAAAATAACACATTTCTTAGAGGCACCCCATTCTGCTCTGCAAATATCTTTGTAGGAGAAATTGTAAATTGACAAATACATTCACTTAAATTTTGCTTTGTGCTGAAAATTGAGGAAAAATTTAAATTGGCCATTTGCGCATTATTAATAGTAAATCAACCCATGTAAAGTAAAGATGGAAACCAAGATCATTTCAAAAGTGATTTTCGTTTTTGGTAAGTGGGTCCTACAGCATTATGTCCTCATATTTGTGAGTTATTGCACCCTGGCTAGTATTTTCATTGCTGCCTTATGTTTATTTGCTGCAAATCCCTCTCAAAACTGTGTGCATTGGTTATAATGGTAATGAGGAAGATAACTCAAACTAAAATTCAAATCATAATAGCTTTAGGGTTTTAGAGAGATAGTATAAGGTTAACTCATTTTCAGCATGTGCAGGCTTAATTATGCATGGGATGAAATGCAGTAGGCAAGTCTCAGCATAATAATAAATAATTGAAACGTATAACCTCTACAATATTTAAACTGGCTTTAATATTACTTAATTATCACATTATTCTTTATCATTCGTCATTTCTTTTCCAATTCTCTCACCCTACCATTAAGACAGTAATGATTTTATAAGATGTAGATCCGGTATTAAGTTTTGCTTGCTCTACTGTCTCAAATTATTATAACTTCTTTGTTATTACTGGCTTGTTTCTGTTTGTCTTTCACAAGTCTTTGACTCAGTAGTAGTAGCAAATGACAGAGATCTTCAGGGGTCTTAATGCTTGTCAATATAGTATTATTCCACTTGGTAGGATGTGTCCCCAGATTCATTACAGAGTTTAATCATTGATCACTGTGCCTACAGTCTCATTGTGATGACAAACTAATTGCAGCTGCTACAGGGATGCCAGTTAAGTAATCCGTGTTTAAGTTGAGTTTCTCAATGGCAGCTTTATTTTATAGGGCCATCTCTGACAAGATTCATTTGGCAGATATTTTTCTAACAAATGTTCGTCCCAGATGCTGCTAGTATTTAAACAGGATATGCCAAAATTTAGATAGAAATATAAAATCCTTTGATATTTTAAAACCTAGAATTCTAAAATAATCCCATAGAAAGAACAGTGGTTCTGCATATGGGAAAGTGCCTCGTACTTGGTAAAATAAGTTAGATTTTCAATATTTACATGTCAAAGAGAACAAAGACTATCTATATATGCAACATTTATTTTTGCTTATCACGGTTGAACAATTGTCAGCATCAGTGCTAACACCCCATATGTGATGTATGTATCTTCACTATCTCCCACTCAGGGTTTTTATTGAAGTCTAATTAGCAGTTTCTTGTGTGTGAAATTTTGTAGAACATTTGCTACTCCCAGAAGTCTTGAAGGTCTGAACCAGCAATGAAAACCACTCTGATTTCCTAGATACCATGAAGTAAACCAATTTGATATTTATAAGGAATTATATTCCCCCTTAATGCTTTTCCTACATTTTAATTTCAAACTAAGGAAATGCAGAAATTTCACTTTTTTATGTAAAATTTATTGCTTGGCATCCCTCCAAATACAAATCCTGTATGAATAATCACAACCCCTTTCATGTTTATATGGTTGCTGCTACAATGGACAGGAAAATAAAACAAAAGGAATGAAAATGAATGTTTGGGTTTCATTATGTTGTCAAGTCAGTTTTGTACATTGAATTATTTAGTATTTAATAATAATATCTTTAATAAGTTAATATGTGCCTGATATAAAGAAAATGTTAAGGCATTCATAAGTTAAGGTCAGAAATAGCAAAACGACCAGATGGTTAGTAATCAGATTAAAACAAAACAAATTACAATATTATTTTTAAAAGAACTAAGTGGATTTAAATTACTTCCAAAATACTTTTGTTTATAGGCAACAATTAAGAGAAACAAAGTGTACCAGCACACAGTTAAACTGGCTTTTATTCTTCACTTGAGACTAGTTCTAATTGATCACTGTGCTATTGTATGATTTGATTGTGCTGACAGTTACATGCCACTGTTCCCATAATAACAATTTTTCTTCTTTGTTCAAATGAATTTTCTAATTACACGTGTGATGGGATGTTTTAATTCTTTTCCCTTTTCAAATCCACCTTCCTGTTGCAATGCATGATGGGCAGGCTCAATATTGTGCATGACACCCGCTACAAGTGTTGGTAGGTGCCAGCTTTGTTTCTTGATTATCTTAAACCTATGGTGTACCTCACAGCCCCTCAAAATCCACTGCTAAGTTTAACTTATATCTATTGGGCAAGTCCATTTCCCCTTTACTAACACCTGTCAATTAAATGCCATTTTCTATTTAATTGACATGGACTCACATAAACGTTTTCTTTACACACACGAGTTTCCTTTAGTCACCTTTGGTGGATTTTGATTGGACTATGAGTTCTGGTGTGTAAAAAAAATCTATTTCATGAAAGTGATATACTGTATATTTTTATAATAGTAAATGAGAAAAAAATACTTTCATTCAAACAGATAACTGTATATATGAAGTAAATACTTGTATTTTGACTTAGATTTTGAATGTCTGACTATGAACACTATATAAAATTGTTTTTGACTTAGCATATTAAGCCTGTTTGTGTCAATTTTCTTGATTTGATGGTAACAAGCTTTTTTCCCCCTTTTTTTTCTCTTTCATCCCTCCTCCCCTTCTCTCCTTGGAATGTTGTCCTGCTTTGCGCTGTGATTGCATGTCACTCGCTGGTGATGATGTCCTGTCACATGGCTTATTGCTGTGATAAATACCATGCCCAATTATCTCTTCCATGTTGCCATGGTTTCCATATTGCTACACTCTTCTGTATGTTCGCTTATATGATTTTCCCTCCGAAAGTTCCCATGGTGCACGGTGCTACGCCAGCCACTGTGTCCGCAGCAACAACATCTGCCACAAGTGTTCCCTTCGCTGCAACAGCCACAGCCAACCAGGTTTGCTAATTTACAGCTTTGTTTCTTAAAAAACAACTCTAATAGGGCTCAATCCAACAGCCCTTACGCATGTGGATTTCCCATTGAGGTCAGTGGGAATCGTATGTACGTGAGGGCTGTAGAGGGTGCTTTAATAAGCATGGGGTTTCAAAGATACCTCTTGTTGGCCTACACATTCTATGATGAGCAGCAGAATGCTTTTATGCCATTTATAAGTGCTCCAAAGTTGTCGCAGCTCCATTTCTGAAGCTACTAAAATGATATTTACACAAGCAATTCTCATTGGTTCCAACCAATCTTGCAGGTGTTTTGACCAATCAAAAATAGAGGCCATCTTAAGGTTTTTACTTAAAACATTTGGTATATACAGTTTCTTAGTTATTGCCTAAATGATTAATAGAAAGTAAAATATTTAAATGTATTACATATGCCACAAATGACCGCTCTTGTAAATAAGTTTGTTATAAATTCATTATAATCTGAATCATTTAATAAGCAGATTCAAAACAAATTGTTTGTGTATAGCATTTCTAAGCTTTTATTCTCATTGCTTTCAGTGAAAGAAAAATCCTAAATGCTCTTATTTTTATAATTACCCTGCATAAATGTTGGAGATTTATGAATGAAAAGAAATTAAGTATGGCAAATTGACAATCGTTCTGTATTCCATGCAAGTTTATAGAGTAACAATTATGCAGGGTACTTTCAAGTGAAAGGAATTTGTTTCATAAATTTAAATTTTATGATATACAATAACTATTTAAAAATAAATGATGATTTAAAATATTTAAAATTTAAAAATTGACATTTATTCACCCAGCATTTTCTGATTCTACTTAAAAATATTTTCTAGAAAATACTGGTTGATTTCAAGTTTCATTTATGTAAAATAGATTTGTGCTTCAATAGAGTTGACAGTGTATGAAAAAAATAGAGCCAAGCCACATTTCAGATAATCCACAGGTGAAGGTTAAATGTACTCAAATGAGTCTCAAAAGAATTAGTATCAGATGAGAACCAACATGTTCCCCCTTGGAAAGGGAAGACCAATTAAGACATCGATTTGTTGTTACTACTGTGAGGAGTAGCCACCCTTGTTCTAAAATACATCACGTACTGTTGATGAAGAACATGCAGCTATTAGTACAACCATTCAAAACTTTCAAAATCACAATACAAAAATGAATTTAACGTTTCAGTCAAGCTTTAAACATTTCTTGGCAAAGAATCATTAATTTTTCAGAAACTTGTCAAAACAGCCCTGGGTTTATGTGAACACATCAGACTCATTTACAAGAATGCTAGATGGTGCATATGTGGCATGTTAATAAGTAATCTTTGGTAGAACTATCACGATGGATTCAATACAATCCATCTGTGGTGCAAATCAGTGATAATTCTCATGCGTGTACCATGTATGACCGTAGAATTGCTGGTGTAAGCAGAACTATAACAGAGCAAATTTCAACATGCCCTTGGCCACCTGGGTTGTAGGGGACACTTTACTTTTTGCATTGTGCTGTGACCATTTCATGCATAATCTTGGGTCTTCATACTATTTGACAACCAAAAGAAAGAAAAGGGAATGGATATATATATACACACATATATTATATCTACATATACATACATATGTATATGCCTACAGTACATTAGCAATGCTGGAAATAGCTGATGCCACAAAATGCAGCCTGCATGCATGCAGAAGTTTATAGCTGGCCCTTCATCTGCATCGATTGGTGTTGAAGGTCCTTGGTATGTTTCGACAGCCCCATCCTTGATGCTTCTACACTGTTGGGTGCAACATCCTGTCCTGCAGCAGCAGGAAAAATGGTATGAGAAGCTTCATTATGCTTGGAGCACATTTTCGTGCCATTTGCCAATGCTGTAAAATTGTGTAAAAATGTCAGCTGAGAACTAGAAATAAAACAGGGACATATTAATATACACGCCAGACTGTGGATTGTAGTATGTTGAATTAGCCTAAGATGTCTAAATTGAAAAAACAGCAACAAAATGCCTTTGTGTATGTGATTTCATTATTCTCCCAACAACATTGCTGAAATGGGATTAGTATCATTTTATAGAAGAAACGTAAGCATAGAGTAATGAGTTGCTTTGCTCAGCGTCACACAGCCAGTAAATGGATCTCTAGGGGTAGGACCCGTGTCTTCAGTCCTCTGACAGTCTCAATCTATTGTGCTGCCTCTCTCCGGTTAGCAGCCATTAATTTCGGGTTGAAAAATCAAGCTACAAATTTGAAGTTCTAACTTTGGGAACTATTGAAATAAGTCAACTCTATATTGGTTTCTTACTGTATTTTCTCTCAAGTTCTCTAATTCTCTTGCCCATTTAAAATACAATAAAAGGTGCCATCAGGATTCAGAAATATGTTCTGACGTAAACTTAGGCTCTTACCTAGTTCTTTGAATTACTGCTTTATAATTCTTACCTGGTATTTTTAATTTGGAAAAAAAAAAAGTTAGACACCCTAATTTGAATGAAAATGTCAGAAATTTGGTTGCACAAAAATAGGCAAGACATTTCCTTATCTGATTTCTGAATGATTACTAAGTAACTGAAACCACAGGGGTGTGTGTGTGTGTGTGTGTGTAGGCCAACAAAAAGGGCTTCTTTCAATTACTGCTCTGCATGAATTTTTGATAGTTTTACTTATCTTATTTCCTAAAAGCTGGTAACATTTATAGAATAGTATTTAACATGAAGATTTTAAAGTTAGTTGCTACTTTGGCATTTAAGTTTACATTAACTTACTATTATGTTGACCAGATAAGGACTATCACCTCACAGCTGAATTTCACTTTTCTTTAAAAATTTAATATTAAAATGTTTTCATCTCTTGATTGTTGGCTTGCTTGCATGGATCATTCATTAAATAATTTTTTATTTGCTAGATACCCATAATATCTGCCGAACATCTGACTAGCCACAAGTATGTTACCCAGATGTAGAATTTTCATCACTAAACAGTAAGTTCATTATGTAATACATAGTAGCATATTTGTGGTGGGTTTTTTTAAGATAGCAATCGTATAGTGCACTTAAAATTTTGCAAAATCTCTGAGAAAATATTTATATACAGGTCACATTTTTATCTTAAATGGGTTTTGAGGAATTTTATCAGACATTTATAACAAATATGTTAATATCACTTAAATATACAAAGTATCAAGAGAAAATAAATTTTTAAAATTTCTGATTAGAAATAAACACAAACATAAAGTGTATGACCAAAAAGTAATTAGAAGGTATAGATCAAGGGTTGGCAAACTTTCTTATAGGGTCAGACAGTAAGTGTTTTTGCTGTGTGGGCCATATGGTTTCTGTTGCAGCTACTCTCCTCTGCCATTGTATCATGAAAGCAGCCAGAGACCACATGTAAAAAATGGGTGTGGCTGTGTTCCAGTAAAACTTTATTTACAGAAACAGGCAGTACATCACATTTGGCCCACAGGCAGTATTTTGGCTGACCCCTGGTGTAGAGTATAACTTTTTTTTTTTTTTTCTTATTCTTTGCCTAAACCTTAAATGGTACTATGTACTCACTTCATCCCATGCACCACCATACACAGGGGCATTAGAATATAATGAGTTTGGCTAAGCGTGGTGGCTCACACTTGTAATCCAAGCACTTTGGGAGGCTAAGGTGGGTGGATTGCTCGAGCCCAGGAATTTGAGACTAGCCTGGGAAACATGGTCAAACCCTGTCCTACAAAAAATACAAAACAATCAGCTGCGTATGGTGGCACACTCCTGTAGTTCCAGCTACTCAGGAAGCTGAGGTGGGAGGAGCACTTGAGCCCAGGAGGTTGAGGCTACAATGAGCCACAATTGTGCCACTGCACTCCAGCCTGGGCAACAGAGCAAGACCTGTCTCAAAAAAAAAAAAAAACAACAAAGTAATGAGTCTGACTTTAAATAAATATATACACATAATGACATATATGTGTACACACAAATCTACATATTCAAATTCATTAGGTACTTTAAAGTAGTTACCTCAGAGGATCATATAATTCTGAAAATGTTGCCATTGCAACATTTTTAAAATGGTTTGAAAGTCTTGTATTTCGTCTTTAAAATGTCTTATATTTTGTCTTTAAAAACACTGAACAGACATTTCTCAAAAGAAGACATTCATACAGCCAACAGACACATGAAAAAATGCTGATCATCACTCGCCATCAGAGAAATGCAAATCAAAACC
>NW_012118265.1:6058538-6078919 GCF_000951035.1 Colobus angolensis palliatus
GTGCCCATTTTTCATCCATAGGAATACATTTTGTCCAGTATGCGTGCATTCAAGTTATAACATGTGCTCAGATGCTTGTTAATTACTTATTTTTATATTTAGAAAGAGACATTATGCTTAAAACTGAAATTGGTTAAGATGGGTGACCATTCTTTGTTGCTTCCTTTTTTTTATCTGTATATTAACATATTTACAAATGAGTTTTTGGTGCTACATTGTGTTAGTTACCATGATATCTTTAAGGAGATAAAGATGAAATAGACAATAAGATAAAGATGTAAGGAATTTCAGGATAATATATTAAAATAAGAGAGGTTTGAAGAAATTTCTCTTAGAGCAAAGATGAGGAGCAGGTATTCCCAACAGGATACATAAACAAATGAATTTGGACAATGAGGGTGTTGTTCTAAAGACAGTGGAGGTGTAAAGGCCTTGTAAAAGAAGGACAGTGTGCCAAGTCAGGAAACGATGGTGGCTGAGAACCAACTCAGAAAGTCTTGTGATGTTAATCTGTAGCAAAGCTGGACAAAGTCAAAGCCCATGCAAGAAAGGAGGATAGGCAGAGTTCAATAGCCATTTAAGAAAGAAATGATAGGCTCAATCGGAAAAGTACTGCCAAAGACGTGCTGCAGTCGTGAATTATTAAAATTGATTTTGGTCTATTTCATAAGTTTTCTCAAAGCAGTTCTGATAAAAAGGTTCAGATTCTGAACAATAGCCACATTTTTAGAGGCAGCAGCATTACTTTGTCGTGTTGTTGTTTTAGAAGAAGAGTTTGTTTGACATGCCAAAGCAATCTGTTTCAAGCTCTTACAGTCAATTAGGTGTGTTTGGTGTGTATATATTTAACTGTATTCTATTTCTTAGCAATAATCTAGGTTGAAAAAAAATTCTAAAAATAATTAGCAAACCAGATTTGTCTTTGAAGCTTAAGCATTTAATGTTCTGTTCATTTAACAAATGGTTGCTCATCTTCATGAGGAGTTGCAACATTTAAACTGATTTTTGAGTCACTAGATTGTGACTTCTTTCATTTTCAAGGTTGTATTGTGAAGCATACTTTTAATATATGTAAAGATTCCCTGCTGAGAACAAATTTCCTGTAAAAACTGGAACTGTTAATCCACAAGTACATTGTAGTATCTATTACAACTTAATTCATGAGTAATAATTCTGTAATTCAAAAAGAATGATTTTTATTTTCTTAGTTTTAGGAGAAAAAAGTTCAACAAACTGAATTATCTAAAGCCATCACTTAAAGTATCATTCTTTTTTTTCCAAACATGCATTATGCTAATCAAGCACCCAAATAGAATAAATCTTGTTTAATAGAACATATGACATGAATTTTAATTTTGTAGACCAGACCTTTACTCTTGAAACCTTATTAAACTTCAGAAAAGAAGTAAGTTTAAATTTTGCCCTACAACAATTGTGCTAAAAAAGAGCTCTGTATATTATGCCCCTTGATTCTGCAAATGTATTTTATACTTTTAGTTTAGGATTGGTAAATTTTTTAGCACATTCTACAGTTCTATTAAATTGTACACATTATTTCGTTCGTATAGAGATGATAGACAGATTTTGTTCTGTCTACTCTTGTGAAATGGTTTTTGTTTTTATGTGAAGATATAATAACTTGTGAATATACTGGTTAATCAAAAAGAAAATTGTCATATTAAATGTATATTAGAAACTGCTTTTAGATACTATCTGTTCTAACAAAGATTATCTCTTTTTCCCTTGTAGATCATGCTAAAGAGGAAAGGACAGTGTGCTTGGTTAGAGTAAAGGATGAGGTCATTAGCCATATTGTATATATCGTCAAGCAACACACACAAAAGTTCCTCAGCCACAAGACATCCACATATTGCATGTTAACCAGAAGAAAAGACAACATGGAAATCCACTGCACACTGTTGCCTATACACTTTGTACATTTAATTGATATTTGTGCTGAGGTGATATTCCTGTCTAAAAGAACAACATTGTCTTTCTTTTCTAGCACAGAGTTATGCATTCAAAGATGCATACCTGATTAGTTTCCTATATATTCATGCCATCTTGAAAAGACAGACTATGGTGTAACCATGATTCTATTATGTATTGGTACGTCTGTAGACCAAGATATAATTTTTTAAAAATAAGTTTATTTCTTTCAAGGTTTACAAATAACAAAGGTGCACCTTGTATTTAAAATTGCCATTATAGATGAGAGCGTGCATGCACAGTCATTTTTGTTTAAGAGTAATATTTTTAATGTAATAGATTGTAAGACGTGGTGAGGGAGGGATCTGACAGAGATGAATGTGCCAAGCAAAACCACAACTGTGTATATTTTAAAGCACATCATGGCTTTAAGTACCATGTTGTTAAGGATTCTCATGAAGTGCCATAGACTGTACATCAAATTAGAGTATTATTTCTTCAGTGTTACTGTTTTCAGAGCCACATTTTGTTGCATATTTGCTAGTACTAATCAGTCAAAGGGCACCATTCTTTTTTCTTTTTTTTTCTTTTTTTTTTTGAAACCAAAGCTGTCTCAGAAATGGCCAATTTAACTTTACAGTAACAATAGACAGCACAACACAAACTCTCTCAATACAGATAAACTCACACATACTGGAGATATATATAATAGATATATGTAAAATTATTTTAATGCATTGTAGTATAATATTTATGCATACTATACTGTATAACATGTTATTCAAAAGGGATTGCCATTTCTGAGACACAATAACAAAAAATGTTTGAGGAAATTATTTTGCTTCTATTTATAGCCTCTGTCAAAAGTCAAAAGACTATAAATGCTTTGCAAAAATGGTTTCACGTTTGCTCAAATGCTTCATCACAGTCACATTCAAAATAGTGACTCTAAACAAAGAAGAAAGCAGCACTGTCATCAGATGCATGATAAACCAAAATATGAAAATGGGAAATGTTTAATTAACCTAGTAATTGGGTGGGTTAAGTACATGGGTGAATTTTATATGTGATTTTTGTTTTGTTTTGTTTTGTTCAGATTAACTGCTTATAGCCTTAGAAAGCCTTTTACAAAATTAAAAAAAATAGATGTGCATTCAGTTTTTAAGAATGGAATCATCCAAAGGAATTCCTTTTTTTGAGGTTTGGATGTCGCAGCTAGTAAAGGATATTTTTGCTCTGTTCAGCAGTTCTAAAAATTGCTGAAGTAGGGGCCAGGTCACTGGTAGTTATAGTATGGAATGGGAGAAGTGAAAGTTCAGTTATAGAACTTTCCATACTTCCAAGTTTACTGCAAGTTTTTATGCTTGAGAGAGATGCTTTCTAATATAAGACTGATGTGTTGATTTTACTGATTGTACTGTACATCTATTAAAGCCTTAGATTATTACATTACGGGTTGGAACCCATACCAATGTAATTTCAATCGTGTTAAGAAAGTAATGGTGACTTCACATGTTATTGTAGTTAGTTACATTATAGAATATTACTTATTTTTCTTGTTAAAATGTAGTTTTTCATTTCCTACATTTATTAGATTTTCATTTTCTATTAACAATTGAATACCATTTCAGTTTATAGACTTGTTTTATTAGATTTTACCGATGAATTTTTCAAAATACAAAAAAAAAGTAGTTTTTCCTTCATAACATACTCAGTTTTGAATTACATGTAGTGTCATATGAATATTCGTATTGTTAACTAAATGATTTATATTTTACTGATTTAATATTACAGTGTAAGAATGTCAGTCATTGTTAGTTCTTGTCTAGTTTTCATTAAAAGAACAAAGATCTTTTATATGGATATCTTATAAATATATAATCATTGCTAAGTAAGAAGTTAAGTTGTTGCTATCGCAACAATCCTGGCAGACAATTGAGTAATATTTTGATGATTTATTTTGTTTGTAATTAGTTATTATAAGAAGATCTAGATCCTAGATATTAGAATAAAATTTATTTTCTACTGTATCCATTTCAAATGTTAAAATATTGTTTAATATTTTTGAAATCCCTGAATATCAGGCCTTGTTATAAATAAGCTGCATAATCAATAAATAGAACAAGGGACTTTTTGTTGATAATCCAAATACTCAAAGTTTACGTAATGAAAATTATAGCGTGTGTGCAAACTCTTGAGGGTTGATTATGCTGCAATTTAGCATGTTGGAACGTCTAGAGAGAAGGTTGACTTTTTGCACTTCTGTATATAGTCAAAAGAGAGAAACCTGTATAATAGTAAGATCTTATTTTGAATAAAAACGTCTATAATTACAAGGAGTTTTGTTAAGGCTAATACAATGACAGACTGAGCAAAATTGCTTGCAAAAGTGGCACAGAGTTAGCACTCCATACCCCTTCAAACATGTTGCTTTGCTTTCTTGTGGACAGCTTGTAGTTTGCCAGGATTTTTTCAACTGGAAAGATACGCCATCCTTTCAAACCCTCATGACTGACAAAAACTCCATGGGGCCAAATCTGCCTGAAGATCATTACCAAAAATAGCAGGTACTTCTACCATTAAGGTGAAATCATGGATCAGATATTCCTTACATTTTTCAAAACTACTGCATGTTTAAAACTTCAACAAAAAAAGAGAGAACTATACTAAGAACATATATTATTCAGATCAGTTTCTGCCAATTTCAGTGGTTTATTGTTCACAAAAAAATCTTCAAAACAAGTATTGACTGTCACAAAATTTAAATCATGAACAGGCAAACCAAACAGCACACTGTAGCTATAGTTGTTATGTGATTGTTTTTTAATTGCTGTAGGATCCTGTTCTTTCAGCAGGTGAAAAATAAAACGCAGTTCAAATTTCACGGTTTTAATTTTCAACTCAGAAGCACTCAAAGATGCAAAATGTGATAATGGGCACTTGTTAAAAGAATTAGTGTATCCAGCCTTCACTCCAGCTGGTTAATAATGTTGCACTTATCAGCAACCCTACCACTTTCATCTGCTGAAAGGACAAATGTGCTTGGTTTTACTATTATGTAATCACAACTTACTTTCTGCTTGTAGTTGCTTAAAATTATGTATTTTGTCTTGGGCTGCAATTTGTTTTATGCTTATTTTATTATTACTGCGGTAGTTGACTTTGCTGTATGGAAAAATAAAGTGAAATTGCCCTAATAAAACTTCTCTTTCTTAAGTATATTTGTGTATCTGAGATTGAATACGAAATTATTTTTGCGAGTTTCATGTATTCATGAATATGTATCTTTACAAACATATTGATGTATAAGTTTGTTACCTGATTTTAACTGATTGCAACTGCAAGGAAGGCGTTTGTTGTCTTTCTCACTAATTATCCTTTGATAATGAGAGAAAGAATCTAAATCAGGATATATTGCCATCCTGTGCCCAATGTTTTCTGAAATTCTTGCCTTTCCCTGTCTGACACTTTAAGTGCCGATTGAAATAGTTTTATAAGCTTTGCAATTTCTACAGATAGCCAGTGAATGCCAAAGTTTCAACATGAAGAACATGCACATTGTATCATTTAGGTCTCCTTTATGCTTGACTGGCATTTGGTATTTAGTCAAGGGTTACAAATGCTCATTTGTAGGTTGATGCCTTTTTTCTAAAATTTATTGTAATAAAAATAGGTGTATTAGTCATAATCAATACAGTTCTGTTACTGGTTGAGTTCTAAAGGACAATTCTATTATTTTCAGTAGGTCCAACTGTTCTGGGTGCCGCTTGTCAAAAAGAATGGCTACCCTGAAGATGAGAGTCTAAAGCAGGAGTTCACAGCCTTTTTTGAGTAATATCAAGACATCCGGCTCTTTCCGTTTAGTGATATTTTGGAAATCTTTTCATTGAAAAAAAATTCAGTAACTAGAAGTTCTTGTAATTTTTGCGGTACTTTAAATGAAACTATTTTGTTAATCATAACAGCATATACATGCATCTGAAAAATTATTTTCAGAAGAGTTGTTATTACAAGGAGGACCTACTAGGGGTCCTCAGCTCACAGAATGGGACTCTGTTAGAAGTCATTCGTTTTTCATTTGGAGAACAAAATCATTTGCTAGAGCTATTACTTCATCACATACCCTTGGTACTCATGGAATTTAAAGTTGGGAATGACACTAAAGGTGAGTGACATAGCAATCTATTATTTCGCTGAGACATACTTTTGAATACCAGCTGCTTTCTTACAGGAACTAGTCACTAAAGCACTGGGGAGACATTGCAATGGTTGAAGAAGGGCTCAAAAACCAGAACACCTGGAATCGTGTCAGCTCTTTGACCTTGGCAAATTACTTCTCTGTGACTCAGTTTCCACTTTATAAGTACAAGAATATCAATACTGCACCATTGTTGAGTGGTTTCCAGACTTTGCTGCAAACTGGAATTATCGGGGGGATCTTTCAAAAGTATTCATACTTCTAAAATAAAACTCAATAAAAGTATCAGTATTTTATACGATCCCCCAGATAACTGGTTCCTACCAGCAGACATTCTGGTTTAATGACTGGAGGAAAGAACTGGGCTAACACATAAAAAGAACTTAGAAAGGTGCTCGGTTTATAGCAAGTAATTGATACATGTTGACTATGATTGCTATTTATCCATTTTAAAAATCACTTATTCAACTTTTTCCTAGTTCTCGGATTACACATCCCTGTCAAAGTAGCCAGGTACACACTATCTCTATTCATTTATATCATCTGTAGTTTTATCTTTCCTGTTTAGCAATGAAACTATCTTCTAATTTACCACCACTGCAAATCCTGCTGTTACTTCATTTGTAGTATTTCAAAAACAGAATTAAGTACTTTTTCATTAACTCTGAAAATTTTGTATAGTTCTTATTTCAATTTGATATGGTCAATCTGAAAATTTTGTTTCAGACAATCTGGAAATTTTGTATAGTTCTTACTTCAGTTTGATATGGTCACAGACACCACCTAGCCCATTTAGACCCAATATGAAAGTAACCATTTAGACATATCCAAGCTTAACTCTAAATCCCCCTTCAAATATTTTAACTGTGTTGAAGATCAAGTAATAGAATGAAGGTAACATTAGATAATGTATTTTAAATATTTGTATTTATCAAAATAATACCTCGTAATATTTCAGCGACACAAGTATATTTCTATAACATGTTACATCATAGGTTTTTGAATGCTTAAATTAGTACTACCTCAACATATATTAGAATCTAGTTATATACTGTATATGATGCTATACCAGGATCAATGGCAAGAACCTTACAGTGTAATGACTAAAACGAAATATGCAGAGTATGTAATTCCAACTGTATAGACACTGATCTAGTATTTCTCTCCTCCCTCACTAGTCCGAATCTCTTTATACCACAAAATAGTTTAGAATAAAATTAAAACTAAATTCTCTTCTGGAATACAATGATATGACTACCCTACGTGACTAGACTATGTCTAACTCACTTTATCCTTAAAAATTAACTTGAATATTGAAAAAATATTTTTGAATAAACATGTTCATTGCAGCATTTTTATAATGGCAAAATCCTGGTCTCAATACTTAGGAAATGTTTCAATAATTAGGAAATAATTAAATGAAGTATCACCAAGTGTTATATATTTACAAAGCATTTTTTCAAAAAATGATTTAATCACACAGGAAAGTAATTTTAGCGCTAAGATAATAAGAGACTTTGCCTGGCTTTTCAGAGATTTCTAGTTTAGTAAATATTCACTGTTTTTTAAATTTATTTTTTTTAAAAAAAACTTTAAATTATTTACATTTTTTCTTAGACCATTTCTCTATTTAGGCGAGTCAGTTTGTCATCTTCAGAATATTAAAACGTCCTACAAAACTTCCATTTACCTATCACTGTTAGTTGAAAAATTATGGAAAACATCTTGCCAAATCAGTAAAATATGTATGCCGTTTGAGTAAAATATGTATGCTGTTTTAGTGAAAAATAGTAAAAGGATATGAATAAAACTTTTAACTTTTTTCTTTTTTTTTTTTTTTTTTTTGAGACAGGGTCTTGCTCTATTGTGCAGGCTGCAGTGCAGTGGCGTAAACATGGCTAACTGCAGTCTCAACCTTCTGAGCTTAAGCAGTCTTCCCAGCTCAGCCTCCCAAGTAGCTGGGACTACAGGCATGCACCACCACAGCTGGCTAATTTTTTAATTTTTTTGTAGAGATGGAGGTCTTCCTATTTCCCCAGGTGGGTCTTGAACTCCTGGGCTCAAGCAATCCACCTTGACCTCTCAATTTAATTTAATTTAATCAATTAAATCATCTTTTTGTTTTAGGATTATCTCATCACCTTCTCAACTCTAAAAGATACCGCGTCACTAGAATTGGTTAATATCTATTACAATTTTATCAAAAAAAAGATAACTGTGTGCAAAATACTTTAAGAGGATTTGCTAACAGGGTAACTATAACAATGTGGGAGATGAAAGCAAGGTGTGCTCCAAGAAGGTGACATTTGAGCAGAGACCTTGTTAAAGTAAAGGTGGCGTAACATTACCTCGGTGGCATACACTCTCCAGTCATCTTTGCTGTTGGATACTGACTCATACTTCTTGCCAAATTAAATGCTACTGCATCCAGAAGTAGTATTTTCCCTCCTGACACTATGAAGCATTATTTTTTGCTTTATTTGTTTCATGATGTATTGCTTTTAACTGTATTTCAGTACTCATTTTGTTCTGATATTTCAAATTTGTTTACAGTTTGGAATTGCTCCAAAGACAGATACATTCTTGCTAGGAGGAACCAGTCTTATGTCCATGAAGCACCTACAGCCTAGCATCAAGTTTTTATTTAGTAGGAACTGGCTGATTGTATACATGAATTTTAATGAAATCTGTCTTCTAGCCTTGATGGAAAATGCAGATGAGGAACATTCTATCACACTCTTCAGATTGTGAAAACAATGCAAACACAGTAGAAAGGTTGATTAACTCAGTGCCTTCCATTCTTTGAAAATTAGTCTGGAGAAGTGAACGGGTATTTTCCAGCCCACACTGCCCCTAAATCCTCAAAAGCCCAAACTATACCACCAAATACAGTAATTTAGAATGTGTTTAATTAAAACTTCCCTCACTTGAATACAAAGATGTGATTACCTAACTCACTGTCTATGAAGAGAAGAATGTGTGGGAAGGAACATTCTGGTATGAGTCGTATACATTATGAACATTTTCTTATAAAGCATCTGTGGTAAAAGAGAACATACCTTTATGTTCCCCCTGCATCCTTTAAAATATTTCTAATTCTGAACTTATGAATCTCTTGCCTTGCATTCATCTTTCCTTACCATCTGCTGAACTGCTTTTATTTATGTTTTGGTTTCTTTCCCTCGGCACCTCAAACCTGTGCTAATTAGTATCAACAGCAGAGCATAGGAGGAACATAAGCCATCCACTTGTGAACAAATTATAAGAACTGCAGTGGACATTGATTTGTACAGAATATATACTCACAGTTGAATGCTTTTTAACATATTTATCTTGTTTTAATTAGTTGTGTGTGTTTTTCTTTCATCCTGTTCCCTTTATATTATTTCACAGGACTTAAAGCTCTGATCTCTGTTTAGGCTATCTTAGCTCCCAGGAGAACCCTCATTATGAAAATGTGTGTTGAACAATTACTTCATTTGATAAGGGGGTCTGAGAAGCCACTATATTCTCCTACAATTTTCCCACTTGTTCGCAGCTAATTAACAATCACTGAGTTAGACATGAATTTAATAATTAATAGTTAATAAGATTTTTTAAACTTTAAGGAGACTTTATTGAAAACTGACTTAAATCCATGTTTATTTCCTTCTTCGCTCCCTTCATCCCTCTTCCACCCTGTCTTCATTGTTTTGTTTTTTCTGTTCTCCTCATAAGAATTTACGGAGTCCTTGCCCATGCCTATATCCTGAATGATACTACCTAGGTTTTCTTCTAGGGTTTTTATGGTATTAGGTCTAACATTTAAGTCTCTAATCCATCTTGAATTAATTTTCGTATAAGGAGTAAGGAAAGGATCCAGTTTCAGCTTTCTACTTATGGCTAGCCAATTTTCCCAGCACCATTTATTAAATAGGGAATCCTTTCCCCATTTCTTGTTTCAGGTTTTTCAAAGATCAGATGGCTGTAGATGTGTGGTATTATTTCTGAGGACTCTGTTCTGTTCCATTGGTCTATAGCTCTGTTTTGGTACCAGTACCATGCTGTTTTGGTTACTGTAGCCTTGTAGTATAGTTTGAAGTCAGGTAGTGTGACGCCTCCAGCTTTGCCCTTTTGACTTAGGATTGTCTTGGCAATGCAGGCTCTTTTTTGGTTCCATATGAACTTTAAAGCAGTTTTTTCCAATTCTGTGAAGAAACCCATTGGTAGCTTGATGGGGATGGCATTGAATCTATAAATAACCTTGGGCAGTATGGCCATTTTCACGATATTGATTCTTCCTATCCATGAGCATGGTATGTTCTTCCATTTGTTTGTGTCCTCTTTGATTTCACTGAGCAGTGGTTTGTAGTTCTCCTTGAAGAGGTCCTTTACATCCCTTGTAAGTTGGATTCCTAGGTATTTTATTCTCTTTGAAGCAATTGTGAATGGAAGTTCATTCCTGATTTGGCTCTCTGTTTGTCTATTACTGGTGTATAAGAATGCTTGTGATTTTTGCACATTAATTTTGTATCCTGAGACTTTGCTGAAGTTGCTTATCAGCTTAAGGAGATTTTGGGCTGAGACAATGGGGTTTTCTAAATATACAATCATGTCATCTGCAAACAGGGACAATTTGACTTCTTCTTTTCCTAACTGAATACCCTTGATTTCTTTCTCTTGCCTGATTGCCCTAGCCAGAACTTCCAACACTATGTTGAATAGGAGTGGTGAGAGAGGGCATCCCTGTCTTGTGCCAGTTCTCAAAGGGAATTTTTCCAGTTTTTGCCCATTCAGTATGATATTAGCTGTGGGTTTGTCATAAATAGCTCTTATTATTTTGAGGTACATTCCATCAATACCGAATTTATTGAGCGTTTTCAGCATGAAGGGCTGTTGAATTTTGTCAAAAGCCTTTTCTGCATCTATTGAGATAATCATGTGGTTCTTGTCTTTGGTTCTGTTTATATGCTGGATTACATTTATTGATAGGCATGGGCAAGGACTTCATGTCTAAAACACCAAAAGCAACGGCAGCAAAAGCCAGAATTGACAAATGGGATCTAATTAAACTAAAGAGCTTCTGCACAGCAAAAGAAACTACCATCAGAGTGAACAGGCAACCTACAGAATGGGAGAAAATTTTTGCAATCGACTCATCTGACAAAGGGCTAATATCCAGAATCTACAAAGAACTCAAACAAATATACAAGAAAAAACAAACAACCCCATCAAAAAGTGGGCAAAGGATATGAACAGACATTTCTCAAAAGAAGACATTCATACAGCCAACAGACACATGAAAAAATGCTCATCATCACTCGCCATCAGAGAAATGCAAATCAAAACCACAATGTGATACCATCTCACACCAGTTAGAATGGCAATCATTAAAAAGTCAGGAAACAACAGGTGTTGGAGAGGATGTGGAGAGATAGGAACACTTTTACACTGTTGGTGGGATTGTAAACTAGTTCAACCATTATGGAAAACAGTATGGCAATTCCTCAAGGATCTAGAACTAGATGTACCATATGACCCAGCCATCCCACTACTGGGTATATACCCAAAGGATTATAAATCATGCTGCTATAAAGACACATGCACACGTATGTTTATTGCGGCACTATTCACAATAGCAAAGACTTGGAATCAACCCAAATGTCCATCAGTGACAGACTGGATTAAGAAAATGTGGCACATATACACCATGGAATACTATGCAGCCATAAAAAAGGATGAGTTTGTGTCCTTTGTAGGGACATGGATGCAGCTGGAAACCATCATTCTTAGCAAACTATCACAAGAACAGAAAACCAAACACCGCATGTTCTCACTCATAGGTGGGAACTGAACAATGAGATCACCTGGACTCGGGAAGGGGAACATCACACACTGGGGCCTATCATGGGGGGGGGAGGGGGGAGGGATTGCATTGGGAGTTATACATGATATAAATGATGAATTGATGGGTGCTGACGAGTTGATGGGTGCAGCACACCAACATGGCACAAGTATACATATGTAACAAACCTGCATGTTATGCACATGTACCCTAGAACTTAAAGTATAATAAAAAATAAATTAAAAAAAAACAAAAAAAAAGAATTTACGGAATGCTATTCTGCTAAGCACTGTGGTAGACAGATGAATCCAAAAGTCTGTGCTCAAAGAATCCAATGAAGAGTGGGCAAGATATATGTGTCAACAACTAGTTAAAATACAAACTGAAAATTGATATGCTGAAAGACTGCCTAGTGTTATGGGAAAAGTGAAAGGCTACTGATTCCTAAGGAGCAATGGAGGAGAAGGAGCCCAGAAGATAGGTCTGTGGTTGTTGGAAGACAAATTTCCCCAAATTCAGTTTTTCCTCTGGTTTTCGGTGTCATGCAACTTTCTAAAAGCATTATCGTATTCACAAGGATAAGGAGAATATTACTATATGCCTTCTATGGTTGTACAACCAGACCTTAAGTTGGTTAAGACAAAATGTGATAATCACCCCCATTTGGTCCTACAAACTCTAATGATACTGTGTCTTTAACTTGAATTGATTGTACATGTTGGTATAATGTGGCTATCTTTTGAAATCTGAAATTCTTTCATTTGTTATTATCAAATTCTTACCCACCACCTGCATATGTATATGATGGAAATATTTTATACAAGGAAAAGTATTGAAATACTTGCCTCATTGCATTTTTTCAAGACTCCAAAAGATAAAATCAATGTATTAGTTTATTTATTAGTCTTATTTCAAAAACAAGTAGATGAGGATGGACAAATAAACTAGTTCTCCACAAAATCCAGACCTCAATTTAGTCAGTTTTTGTTGTTGTTCTTATTGGTTGTTGTTGTTTTTGACAGAGTCTCACTCTGTCGCCCAGGCTGGAGTGCAGTGGTGCGATCTCGGCTCCTTGCAACCACCACGTCCCGGGTTACAGTGATTCTCCTGCCTCAGCCTGCCAGATAGCTGGGACTACAGGCACGTGCCACCACACCGGGTTGATTTTTCTATTTTTAGTAGACACGGGGTTTCACCAGTGGCCACCGCCACTGGTCTTGAACTCCTGACCTCAGGTGATCCACCCACCTCAGCCTTCCAAAGTGCTGGGATTACAGGTGTGAGCCACCATGCTAGTTATTAGTATTACCATTTTAAACGTTTTCCTCCAGATTTGCTATCAGTAAAAAAACAGTCGACTGATTCTAATTTATGTTGTTTTCCTTTTCTTGCTCGCCCTCTGGTGGAGCTTCCTGTAACCCTAAAATGACGAAAACTCTGGGCAATCACCGTTTTACTTGTGTCATCTCCCAAAATACAAATAACTTGCTCTCTAATGATTCAAAACACTCGAACAAACTAATCAATTATTTTTTTAAAAGAGTTTCTAAAAATAGTAAATTAATAAATTACTAGCGCCTAACCCTTCGGATTGTACCAAAAAAATCTACTGATTACTTTGAGCTAAGTATGTGCTAACAGTAGACATACGGACATGAAACGAGTAAGGTAATGTTGCTGCTTTGGTGGGGGCTGTGATTGCCTTGGGGAGAAAGGCACAAGGCAGTAACATGTAAGACCTCGGAGAATTGAGGGGATAGGGTGTTTGATGGGGTCCAGCAGTAAATCTCGCTTGAGGTGATGTGAGAAGTTCTCCTGGAGGAGATGCAAACCGATGAGCAGTTGTATTCAGGAAAAGAGGAGGGAAGATTATCCCAGGCGGTGGAGGCCACCTTACTAAGGCATAGAGGAAACAAATACAAGACCTGAGTGGAAGGCATCAACAAATTTTATATCATTATCACATAAAATGAGAGGCTGAGAGGGCCAGATGAAGACACTGACGGGATAGACTGGTACCGGATTATGGAGATCTGATGGGCCTCAATAGAGAGTTTACACTTTCAGGGGGCAACTATGGACAGATGGATTATTCTGGTGGCTGTGGACGGAGGATTTGTGAAGGCAAAATTGCATGCAGGGAAACCAACTGTTGGATAAGAGACAACATGGTGGCAAATTGGGATAATAAATACAGGGACTGTATTACTTAGGGTCCCCTAGGAAGTAAATGCCAAGATGGATCAAAATGCAAGAGATTTAGTGGGGAGGGAGCCAGAGAAATTAAAAGGAGATGTCAAACTGTCCTATAGACCTGACACCTGTGAAGGAAGGGACACTAGGGTAGAAACATTTTCAAACTGAAGCACAATTCCAGGAAAGTTTCAGCCAGGTTAACAGTCTCCAAGCCAAAATAGCTCACTAAAGGAATCCTGATTTTTCTGTTACAGGTCTGCATTAATAGGAGTAGGTATTTGCAACACAACAACAAAGGGCAAGTAAACCAAATTTATGAAGAATTTCTGGAAATATGTTTTTGGAAAGACTGACACCCCATTAGGAAAAAGGGCAAGGGGTTTACACGGGTACTTTATAAAAGAGGATATTCAACACAAATTAAAAACTAAATGAAATGTCTCTACTCACTCCATCCCAATTGCCATGATGAGAAAGTATCCATATCAGATGTTGGCAAAGATGTGAAGTAAATGAAACACTATGTACTGCTGGGTAGAGTTCAAATTGGTAAAACCATGTTATTAAAATACATTGGTGTTACTGAAGTTGAAGACCTATAACCTATGAGCTATCTAATTCATCCTTAGCTTTATATCCAACAGAAATGCCTGCATATGCACCAAAAGGCTTGGACAAAAATGCTTATTAAAGCATTAGAATTAGAAACAGCTCCACAGCAAGAATGCTTTGGTTCAAAAAATGGTTGTATGTTCATAAAATTGAATAATATTGATCAAGGAAGATGTATAAATCACAGCAAAAGGCAAAACTAAACTACAGTATTTAAAAATGTATACTCGGGTTAAACTGTAAAAGGAGCAAAGTATGAAATGTAATACACAGGGGCAATGAGGATTTTCTGAAACATGTTGGCAGTGTTCTATTTCTTTATCTGAGTGGTGGTTACATGAGTGCCCATCTTTCCATAATACATGAAGCTGCACATTTGTATATGATATACTTTTTGTATTTACTTGCCATATTTTATAATACAAAGATTTTTTAAAGGGACAAAATAAATATTTCCCAAAAGGATAACTTATAAGATAAATTCACAGAAGAAAATATTAATATTTCCTGACATGCAAGGCTTATGCTGTGAAACTAGGAGGTAGTTTTTACAGATATCCATGGAAAATATACAGATTTTTTTATGAGAAAATGAAACAAAATAATTTTTAAGTTTGCAGAATTATTTTTCTTTTATTAAAAAGTTTCAGTAAATGAAAGATTAATGTAGCAAGGAATATTTTGCATTCAATTATACTTAAAATTTATATGTAACCAAGTGTAGGAAAGTGTATTCTTCTTCAATTTGACTATTCCTCAAATACCTAATTCTTATCACAAGTGAGACAGCAGAAAGAAAACTTAGAAGAAAGGGCAGAATAATACAAACCACAGCAACAAATCATTTGTCAAAACTGTGTTCTCCATATCCATGAAAAGTGAGGCCTCCAACTAATTTAATTTTTTCTGTAATCCAGAGAACAATAACCATGCTATTTATGAAACATGGAGTGAAATTAAATTCTTCATATTCAGAGATATGTATAATGTTCTGCTTTTAAAAATATCAAATACCCTTATTTGGACCATGCTAAGACTTATGTATATCACAGTAATTTAGAGGAAAAATCCTATGGCCATGTTTATTCTTAAAAATTTGTTTGCCAAGATTATAGTCTCAATAAAACAAATGTTTCTTCTTGTTTCTTTGCACTTTATTTCCACTTAACCAACTGCAGGAACTGTGCGCAATGTGCATTTCCAGCAGATGTCAGTGTTGGCGTTTGATGTAATCTAGAAATTCCTCCAAACCTGAAGCCTTACCCTGAAGATGACCAGAGTACAGTGCAGATTCTTGTGAAATGTGAAAAGGCATTCTGGAGAATTCTGTTCTCTTGGGCGATATTTTCTTAAGAAATATATTGTTATAGGTTAGGCAATAGACATGGAGGTCTTCAGCAGTATTCTCCCATCTCTGAGATTTCATTTCTTCTGGTTATACATTAATTACCCGCATGTATTCTTCCTCTTGCTCCAAAAAGTATATTCACTACCTATTCCTGTCTCTGAATTTCTTCCCAGAATAAAGTGGTTTTTTGGTTTTTCTTTTTGCATTTATACAAGAAAAACAAATTTAGCATTTACTGGATGTTAAAGAAATAGAATAGTCTAGCTGCCCTAAAGAAATTCTTGTAATGATAGAGTTGAGTTCTGTCACAAGGTACTAAGAATACACAGAAGAAATACATGTAAGGCACTTAGTGCAGTGTGTGGCACATAGTATGCCCTCAAAATGTTAACTATTATTAATAGCTATTTTATCTCATTAGGAATAATGAAAAAACATATTTAAAAAGTTGGCGTTGAGTAGAGGTACTCAGATTTTAATTGGGAAAATAAGTGAATTGATCAATTTTTTTCTACCAGTAGCTCACTAATGTTTGATATTTGTATGAAAACTGCTCTATTGCCTAGAGAAGAGAACATGTCAAAACAGCCATTTCAAACAGTTGTCCCTTCTGTGTTTCACGCTATTTGGTTTATATTATGTTCATATATTATCAACAAAGGACCAACTCAGGTTCAAGAGCATATAAAGAGAAAGACAGGCTTACAGAGAAAATTTAAGAAAAATCTTCAACCCAGTAACAATTGAGCTAGTTTCTTATCTTGTTCCTGTGCACTTTTTTTTCTCTTTTTCTTTTTTTAGATGGAGCCTCGTTATGTCTCCCAGGCTGGAGTGTAATCTCTGATCACTAAAACCTCTGCCTCACGGGTTCTAGCGATTCTCCTGCCTCAGCCTCCCAAGTAGTTGGGATTATAGTCGCCCACCACCACATCCAGGTAATTTTTGTATTTTTAGTAGAGACAGGGTTTCACCATGTTGGTTGGGCTGGTCTCTAACTTCTGACCTAAGGTGATCCACCTGCCTCAGCCTCCCAAAATGCTGGAATTACAGGCCAGAACCACTGAGCCTGGGTTGGTTTTGTTGTTGTTGTTGTTGTTGTTGTTGTTGTTGTTTTCTTTTTAACCAATTGCAAGAACTGTAGGCAGTGTGCATTTACAATACTGGGTATGTTCCCAACAATAGAGCTCAAGCAAAGAAAATAAGAGACGACTTTGTCAATATGAGCCTAGAAGCCAAAATTCCACTAGGAAAGACTGATCACCCAGTAGTCCTGCTTCCCCTCTTATGAAGAATTGTGGTTCTTTTCCTAAGTCAGAACAGCTGAGAATAAAATGCTTTGGTTGAGGGAGAGAATGGGAATCACATCCTTAGCTTTCAAGTTTACTGACAATGAAGTCTCCCTCATTGTTAAGCAGGTGAATGATGTGGATTATTGATGTTGGGTTGACTATATAGTGGGTATTTATGTTTATTTCACTGAAGTGATGTTATTCAGAAAATAAAATGGCATATAAGAGGAAAAACAAGACTTAGAGAAGAAAATCAATTTACAACAACTGGGTAGTTTTCCAGACAACCAAAGTAGAAAGATCAACTGAGTTTAATTACTCACACAAAGAGAGAAATATATCACTCTCTCAAAGAAAGCCAAATTTTTATAGGAAGGAAATTTTGTCAAATGAGGTGTTGTATAGGGGCCGGTGAGTTACGTAATTAAGAATATTCTCAACAACAATTTTACAGTAGTGTTTGTATGTCAGTCTGATGTCTATTTGGATATATAAGTTGACTCTACAAAAGTTTTAAATACATCTTTAAATACTTTTGTTAGATTAGAACTCTTATTTTTCATAATGAGAGTAATATACCTTCTTTACTTATCTTTTTGACTACATACCGTCTCCTAGCTATACGAACTTGATATACGAACTTGAGTGAATTACTGTCCATGTGTCTCATACATTCCCTCATGTGCAAAATGGAGACTAATATTAGCGACTTTGTGGTTGGAATTTGAGGAATTTAGAAATTTTCCAGAAGGACCTCATCTCTAATTTTCCATGATAACACTAAAGACATTAATACAAACAATAAGTTTCACTTTCCCTGGAAGGATTAAATCAATTAAAGGGGATAAGAAACACTGACAATTAGCTATATGTCCCTTGGTTTAAAATTGGAAACATGTATTATTATTCAACACATGTAACTTGGTTGGTAGATGTACTCATTCATATGAAATATGAAATAACACAAGTTAAACTGTTGAATGTTTCAGTTCTGAAAATTGGTATAATTCTAGGGAAGAGAATATGGGATTTACCTTGATTCCCACCCTTGGCTTTGAAACAAATGATCTGGATAAGAATCCTAGCTTCTCTAAGCCTGGCCTCAGTCTTCCTGGTACAGCATAGGTATAAAATGTACCTTTATTTTTTTACTGAAACTGTATTTTCTTTCTATAAAAAGCCCCCATTCTGCTTGAAGAATGAAACAAAAACCAAAAAACAAATATTAAACCCACCTGATTCTAATCGCTCCCAAACAAACAGACTCAAATTTACTGATGGAGTTAGTGACTGAGTTTTCATTATCCAGCCTACACTGGCATTCTTCTGAGACAACCACATCCTAAAGTAATCCCTGGCTGGGATTATTTATTATTAACTATGTGCAGTTATGCACATAGTTGCTGCTACAGAGCCCCTTATCTTAGCTAAAGGAACCAACACCAGGTTTTATCAATCCCTTTCTCATGCAGCTTCTCTACCCTTTCTGTTGGGTACTGAGAAGTCTTAGCTGCTCTCATACACCCCTCTAGGGTAGCCCGAAGCCATAACATGTTCCTATTACCCCTCATAGACTTCTTGATTCTAGTTTTCGCACCTTTTAATGGAAGGGCATTAGCAAGGCTGCCAATCACCAGAGTCTGGAAGGGACTGGGAGTTCATAGGTCTTCTCAACTCTCTGAGAAGTCCTATTGCTGCTGCGAAGTCCACCTCAGATGTATCCTGGGAGAAGGTGCAAAGCAAGGCATAGAGAACAACCAATGTCCAAATGCTCTCAATTCTCCTCCTCACTTTATGAGAGTTTTATTTGGTCTGGATATGGATGGAAGTAGGATAAACTTGTTCTGGCTGAACAGTGTCACATCCTAAAGTATCCTTGCATAAACTTTGTTGGCGGTTACATCAAAAAGCTATAAATTTCGATCTTTGATCTCTTGTCCCTTTCTGATGCCTCTTTGCTAGGCAAGATAACTCGTATCTTTTAGCCCAAAAGAACATTTCAAATTATTAACCTACCACATTCTTTCTTTCAATTGGGCCAGAATCTGGTGAAGTTGTAAAAATGACACCTGTCACATTCACAAATTGAGTACCTGCAAAGGCTTTTGTCAGAGGAAAACGTTCTTAAACTTAACTCTATTTGGTATATACTTTAGGATAAAAGCTTCGTAATTTATGGATTACATAAATTCTCCATAAAAAGGTGCATATTCTTTTTTTTAAAAAAAAAAGCATTCTCAGAACAAGAAGAAGGGACATTATTTTTTTGGTGGCAGATTTTTTTGTGTTAAAAAAATTGTATTTTTAAAATGTACCTGAGAATTCAGAAAAAGAGAGAGAGCATACTGTAATATAAAGAATAATAAAGAATACAGCCAAGATAGGTAAAAGTCAAACGGGCTTAAAAGTCATATTGCTATGAATATGATATATTCATTCAGAATATGTAATTTGGAAGCAGAGAAAAAGTATTTCATAGTTTTAGTACCAGCTGAAAAATATAATTGTGCCATAATGTTAATTACTATGTACTAGGTGCTTCCATAAACTAGATGCTATACTCTGCTTTTTTCTGAAAATCATTTCTTTGTTGTTGTTGTTGGCCAAAACATCTTCCATTTTTATTTTCTTCAACTTCTATTTTAGATTCAGGGGATACATGTGCAGATTTGTTACCTGTGAACATTGCGTGATGCTGAGGTTTAGGATAGGAAGGATCCTGTCACCCAGGTACTGAGCATAGTACCCAACAGTTTGTTTTTCAGCTCCTTCATCCCTTTCTCCTTCCCACCCCTAGTAGTCCTCAGTATCTGTTGTTCCCATCTTTATGTCCATGATTAACCAATGTTTAGTTCCCACTCACAATTGAGCACATGCAGTATTTGATTTTTTGTTATTGTGTTAATTCACTTAGGATAATGGCCTCCAGCTGCATCCATGCTGATTTCTTGTTTGTTTTTTCTTTTTCTTTTTCTTTTTTTTTTT
>NW_012118265.1:6078969-6093342 GCF_000951035.1 Colobus angolensis palliatus
TTTTGATGAAGTCTTGCTCTGTCGCCCAGGTTGGAGTGCAGTGGTGCAACCTCGGCTCACTGCAACCTCTGTCTCCCAGGCTCAAGCAATCTTCTGCGTCAGCCTCCCAAGTAGTTGGGATTGCATGTGCCCGCCACTATGCCTGGCTAATTTTTTTATTTTTAGTAGAGACGAGGTTTCAAGATCTTGGCCAGGCTGGTCTTGAACTCCTGACCTAGTGATTCCACCTGCCTTGGCCTCCCAAAGTGCTAGATTACAGGCATGAGCCACCACATCAGGCCGATTTCATTCTTTAATGGCTGCGTAGCACTCCGTGCTGTATTTGTACCACATTTTCTTTATGCAATTATTTACCGTGTATATATGTGTGTGTTTATACAGAAGCTCTTTAGTTTAATTAGGCCCTACTTGTCATTTTTTGTTTTTGTTGCAATTGCTTTTGAGGACATTGTCATAAATTCTTTCCCAAGGTCGATGTACAGAGTGTGTTTCCTCGGTTTTCTTTTAGAATTCTTATAGTTTGAGGTTTTACATATAAATCTTTAATCCATCTTGAGTTAGTTTTTTATGTGGTGAAAGGTAGGGATCTAGTTTCATTCTTTTGCATATGGCTATCCAACTATCACAGCACCATTTATTGAATAGGGAGTCCTTTCCCCATAGCTTGTTTTTGTCAAAGATTAGATGGGATGGCTGTAGGTGTGTGGCTTTATTTCTGGGTTCTCTCTTCTGTTTTATTGCTCTGTTTTTGGACAAGTACTATGCTGTTTTGGTCACAGTAGCTTTATAGTATAGGTTTTAGTTGAGTAATGTGATGTCTCCAGTATTGTTCTTTTTGCTTAGGATTGCTTTGGCTATTCAGGCTCTTTTTTGGTTCCATATGAATTTTAGCATAGAGTTTTTTTCCCAAATTCTGTGAAAAATGATGTTGGTGGTTTGACAGAAATAGCATTGAATCTGTAGATTGCTTTGGGCAGTTTGGCCATTTTAATAATATTGATTCTTCTTGTCCATGAGCATGGGATGTTTTTCCATTTGTTTGTGTCATCTATGATTTCTTTTTGCAGTGTTTTGCAGTTCTCATTGTAGAGATCTTTCACTTCCTCCGTTAGATGTATTCTTAGATATTTTGTATGTGTGTGTAACTATTTTAAGTGGCATTGCATTCTTGATTTGACTCTCAGCTTGGACACTATTAGTGTATAGAAATGCTACTGACTTTTGTACATTGATTTTGTATCCTGAAACCTTGCTAAAATCATTTATCAGTTGTAATAGACTTTTGGAAGAGCCCTTAGAGTTTCCTAAGTTTAGAATCATATCATCAGTGAAGAGACAGAGTTTGACTTCCCCCTTTCCTACTTGGATGCCTTTTGTTTCTTTGTTCAATTGCTCTAGCTAGGATTTCCAGTATTATGTTCAATAGGAGGAATAAGAATGGGTATCCTTGTCTTGTTTTGGTTCTCAAGGGGAATGCCTCCAACTTTTGCCCATTCAGTATTATGTTGGCTGTGGGTTTGCAATAGATGGCTTTTGTTATTTTAAGATATGTTCATTCAATGCTCAATGTTTAACATGAAGTGATGTTGAATTTTATTAAAAGCCTTTTCTGCACCTATTTAGATGATCATGTGGTTTTGGTTTTTAGTTCTATTTATGTGGTGAATAACATTTACTACTTTCCCTATGTTGAATCAACCTTGAATCCCAGGAATGAATTCACTTGATCATGGTGAATTAACTCTTTGGTGTGCTGCTGAATTCAATTTGCTAGTATTTTCTTGAGGATTTTTGTGTCTATATTCATTGTCTATATTCATCAGTAGTTTTCTTTTTTCATTGTCTTTGCCAGGTTTTGGTTTCAGGGTAATGCTGGCTTCATAGAATGAGCTAGGGAAGAGTCCCTCCTCCTCAATGTTTTGGAATAGTTTTGGTAGAATTAGTACCAGCTTTTCTTTGTATATCTGGTAGAATTCTACTGTGACTCCATCTGGTCTAGGGCTTTTTGTTGGTGGTTGTGGTGGTAGGTTTTTACTTTTTTAATTACTGTCAATTTTGGAACTTGATATTGCTCTGTTCAGTGTTCCAATTTCTTCCTGATTTAATCTGGGGAGATTGTGTGTTTCCAAGAATTTACTCATTTCCTCTAGATTTTCTAGTTTGTGTGCATAGAGGTGTTCATAATAGTCTATGAGGATCTCTTTTTTCTTCCTAATCCTCTTACACTCATCTGAGGATCTTTTGTATTTCTGTGGGGTCAGTTGTAATGTCATTTTTGCCATTTTTGATTGTGCTTGTTTGGATATTCTCCCTTTTTTCTCTGTTAATCTAGCTAGCCATCTATTGATCTTGTTTATCCTTCCAAAGAAACAACTTTTAGTTTCATTGATTATTTGTATGGATTTTGGGGTCTCAATTTCATCAGTTTCACTCTGATTTTAGTTATTTCTTTTTCTCTGTTAGCTTTGGGGTTAGTTTGTTCTTGTTTTTCTGATTCCTCTAGGTATGATGTCAGATCATTAATTTGAGATCTTTCCAACTTTTTGAGGTAGGCATCTAGGACTATAAACTTTTCTCTTAACACTGCTTTTGCTACATCCCAAATATTTTGGTATATTGTGTCTCTGTTTTCATTTATTCCAAATTTTTTTAAATTTCTGCCTTGATTTTATTGTCTACCCGAAAGTCATTCAGGAGCAAGTTGATTAATTTCCATGTAAATATGTGGTTTTGAGAGATCTTCTTGGTATTGATTTCTATTTTTATTCCACTGCAGTCTGAGAGAATGGTTGGCATGATTTCAATTTTTTTAATTTATTGGGGCTTGGTTTATGGCTGAACATGTGGTCAATTTTGGAATATATTCCATGTGCAGATGAGAAAATATGTATATTCTGTGATTGATGGGTGGAGTATTCTGTAGATATCTATTAGGTCCAATTGGTCAAGTACCAAGTAGAAGTCTAAAATTTCTTTGTTAGTTTTCTGCCTTAATGACCTGTCTAATGCTTTCAGTGGGGTGTTGAAGTCCCTCACTGTTGTCATGTGGCTAAGACTTTTCATAGGTCTACAAGTACTTGTTTTATGAATCTGGTTTCTCAAATGTTGGATGCATATGTATTTAGTATAATTAAGTTTTCTGGCTGAATTGAGCCCTTTATCATTATGTAATGCTCATTTTTGTCTTTTTTTTCACTGTTTTCAGTTTAAAGTCTCTTGTATCTGATGTAAGAATAGCAACTGTTGTTCTTTTTTACTGTTTACATGGTAGATCTTTCTCTAACTCTTAGAGCCAGTAGGTGTCATTACGTGTGAGACAGGTTTTTTGAAGATAGCAGATAGATGGATTGTGTTTCTTTATCCAACTTGCCACTCTGTGCCTTCTAACTGAAGCATTTGGGCTATTTATATTCAAGGTTAATATTGATATGTGAGGTTTTGATCCTATCATGAAGTTCTGAGCTGGTGGCTTTGTACTTTCTGTTAGGTGGTCGCTTTATAGAGTCGGTGGGCTATGTACTTAAGTGTTTTTGTGGTAGCAGGTATTGTTCTTTTGTTTCCATGTTTAGAGTATCTTTAAGGATTTCTTGTAAGTCTGGTCTAGTGGTAACAAATCCCCTTAGCACTTACTTGTCTGGGAAATATTTTATTTCTCCTTGCCTTATGAAGGTTAGTTTGGTGTGATAAAATGAAATTCTTTGTTGAAATTTCTTTTAAGCATACTGAAAATAGGTCCCTGATCTCTCTTGGCTTGCAAGATTTCTGCTAAGAAATATGCTGTTAACTTGATGGGGTTCCTGTTGTACATGATCTGCCCTTTTTTTCTAGCTGCCTTTAAGATCTTTTTTCTTTAGCACTTACCTTGGACAATCTAGTGCCAATCTATATGCCTTGGTGTTGATTGTTTTATATGATATCTCACAGGTGTTCCCTAGATTTCTTGTATCTAAATATCTACCTCTAGCAAGATTAAAGAAGTTTTCTTGAATTATTCCTTCAAATATATTTTCCAGGTTGTTTACTTTTTCTCCTCTCTCAGAAATGCCAATAACTCACAGATGTGGTTGCTTTATGTAATCCCATATTTCTTAAATACTTTGTTTATTTCTTAAAAATCTTTTTTCTTTATTTTTGTCTAACTTAGTTCGAAAGACTGATCTTCTAACTCTGAAATTTTCTTCTGCTTGGTGTCATCTATTGATAAAGCTTTTGGTGGTATCTTGAAATTCCTTAAGTGAGTTTTTTTTTTTTTTTTTTTTCTGAGATGGAGTCTCGCTCTGTCACCCAGGCTTGAGTGCAGTGGCGTGATCTTGGCTCACTGAAAGTTCTACCTCCTGGGTTCACGCCATTCTCCTGCCTCAGCCTCCCGAGTAGCTGGGACTACAAGCACCCAGCACCATGCCCAGATAATTTTTTTGTATTTTTAGTAGAGACAGGGTTTCACTGTGTTAGCCAGGATGGTCTCAGTCTCCTGACCTCGTGACCCACCCACCTCGGCCTCCCAAAGTGCTGGAATTACAGTCATGAGCAACCGTGCCCGGCCTTAAGTGAGTTTTTTAATTCCGGAAGTTCTGATTGACTTTTTTTAAGATGCTTATTCCTTCCTTCATTTCCTGGATTGCTTTAGAAGTTTCTTTGTGTTAATTTCAACCTGATCTTGGATGTTACTGAGCTTCCTTGCAATCTATGCTTTGAATTCTTTATCTGTCATTTCTGAGTTTCCATTTTGGTTAGGAACCACTGCTAGAGAGCTAGAGCAATCCTTTGATGGTGTCACCACATTCTTACTCTTCATGGTACCAGAATTCTTAAGCTCTTTCCTTCTTACCTGGAGATGCTAGCACTTCTGATTTTTGTAACTGTTTTTGTGTGGGTAGGATTTTTTCCTTTTTGTTCTTCCTCTATAATGTTATTATTATATTATTTTTACCTTTCCTTTTCCCTTTTTCCCCATCCCTAGGGGTTGTGACTGTAGAGAAAGCTGGGTAGAGTCTTACAGCTTTGCTTCTTTAGCCATATACACTTCTTTTAGCAGGTTTTATGTTGGACTGTGGAGTATAATCTACAAGCCTGCAGATGGCACTTACAGGTAAGAGCTGACTGTGGCCAGTGTGGCTGTGTATATACTTGATCTTTGCTTAGTGGCAGAAACTCTCTGTTGCTTCAGGCAATGAGATGATTTGTGAAATGTATGGTTGTCTGATCTCCCTGCTCAGCCCTGGGGAGGGGTGTACAAGGGGCAGACCTGGACTGGGAAGGTCTATGTACAGATCCTCCGATGTCAGGCATAGACACCAGTGCCAAGGGAGAATACAGTGAGAAGCCACTAAGAGCCTAGAGGAGTGCCTGGATGCAGAGCTAGGAAACCACCTTGGCTCTAAGTTCTCTGCACAGAGAGATCAGGGATGCCCTAAACTACCAATCCAGGAGAGCGAGTCCTCCAGATGCCTGGAGATCTGCCTGAGCGTGGAGCAGAGAGGAGACCCCTGCACCAAGATCTCTGGACAGGAGGGGTGGGGTAACTCAGGCTGCTGAACTAGGCAAGCAGGTTCTCTGAATACCTGTAAATCTCCTTGAGCATGTAGCAGAGAAGACCCCGCTGCAGTAGGATCTCTGCACAGTAAAGATGGGGTGGCTCAGGCTGCTGATCTAGGTGAGCTGGTGCTCAGAATGCCTGGAGATCTGCCTGGACGTGGAGTAGAGAAAACCTCATTGCAACATGGAAATGATTTTTTAAAATTAATTCTTACAACTAACTTACTGAGATAGGTATTTTTATCTCTATGAGGGAAATGAAAAAAACTCAGGAACAGAGGGAACATGTACATTGCCAAATACACTATAATAATTAAATAATACTTCAAAATAGGTATTTCTGACTCTAGAATTCTTAAGAATATCTTGAATTCTCAAGGCAAATGTCATCAGTCTTGATCAGTTTTAAATTGTGGTTCACCTGATTTATAACTGATCTGTTTTATTTTTATACAAATTTGATCACAATGACTTAAAGCTATATAAACATTTGAAGAGATTATTCAGCTGGATTACTCATTAAGCATTAATTTTGGTTAAAGGAGATATATATATATATATGTATTCAGGGTATATATTTTGGTATTAATTTCTCTTCTTCTAAGGAGGGTAAACAAAATGTTTAATTATAAAGATGCATTGATTCATTTGGATCCCTGAGAACATTTTACAAGAAACCAATTCTAGTCATTTTAGTCATATCAACTGAAAAATTACTTATAAAGAGTGATAAAGAAGAAAAATATCATCATAAATATATAATATTTTGTATTCAAGGTAATATTTTTTGTCTTTTATATTTAATGTGTCCAAAACTGATCTTTGTATCTATTTTCCTATTAAATCACCACCTACTATTTTAGTAAATTTGAGTAAGGCAGGTTCATCTTAATCTTGAAAATTTTTTAGCTCCTATTAAGCTTCTTTGTTATGAAAAATACTCACTTGGATTCTCTGAGAAGCTGATGAGCTGTTTCTAAAACCATATGTGTCCTCGAATCTGAGGGTGGAGTGACCTTGAAATTTATATTTGAATTATCCAAATTATTTATAATTTAAGACAAAGTTCAAGCAAGTGATTTTATTAGATTGTCCTTTTCATTGAGAATCTTGTTTGGAGTTGGATTACGGAAGGAAACAACACAGTATCTAACTTCCAAACTTATCACTCTTGGTAGATGTTCACCTATGAAACCATTACAAGTGAAGATCAGAGGCTTAATGCTTACAAATAAATTTATTCATGATGCCAAGTATTATAGCTAAAGTAATTTACCTCTCAGTACTACATTTCATTAGGGAAAATTAGATGTAAATATATATCTTAGCAGAAAAAAATATAAATATATATCTCACTGGAACAAACAGAAATGGTCATGCTTTTGTTCTGAAGTATATTGTGGTGAAAAAAGGCTAGAGGAAAAGAGAAAAATCTGGATACTTTCTGTGAGAACTCCACTTTATGAGTTTTATACAAATGATAAAATTTAATTGACAGAAATCTTTTATGATCTTCAGTTCACTTTTCAGGGGGACTAACAGCATTTCTGAGTCTCCTGAGTCAATACCGTGTGAAGTTTCATCATTTGGCAGTAAGGAAGCCAACAAGATCAGCAAACCATGTGTCAGCTATTTGTCTGCAGGTACTTCTTTCTGTGTGTGCTTACTAAATTCTTTATATTTATAATCTCATGTAATTAAAGGGAGATAAATGATTTTGTTCATGTCATAGAGGAAAAAAGTTACTTGTTATTTCAAGTGCAAATGTGTGTAGTAACTTCTGCCTACTAAGAGGCATGGCAAATTTTTGTCAATAGAAATAGTAATCTCCTTATTGCTCTATTCCTCTGAATTATCTAGTTTAGAATAGTATGCCACAAATGCAAATGTCTTGTGTAAGTGGGACATTTATGTTCCAGTCGTTGTTTCAGTCATGAAGAAGGAGAGAATTCTGCATTTTGGTCAGCTCAAGTGCAAGCACACAGTCTTGGGAGAGGAGATTCAAGTGAGAATCACAAGAGAGCAGGAATTATGAACCTAGGGTGATCACAGGAACCTAGGTACCTACAATACATGGAAATCTAATGGGTCTACACAGTATGGGAGGCAGCATGTGTGGGTAGGTACATTCCAATGTGCACTATGTGCAAGTATAGTATTATAATAAGGGTATGACTCCATTTCTTAATGTTTGTCTGCTAGCATCTTTTAAGCTTCTCCTCTTCCTTTTCCTCTTTTGCCCCACATGTGGGCAAGCTGATTAGAAAGCCTAGTACTTTCTCCTTTGGCACCTGCAGGAAGTTCAAGCCACATACAGGAATCCTTACCTCAGTCTTCCTCTCTAATTACCATAAAAACTCCGTGCTAGTCTTATTTCCCTCCTCTGTCAAATTACTTTTGGATTTGCTTGGAATCTTTCTTCCTTAGAGAGCCTCATTATGTGAGTAGTAAACCTTTTATTTTAATTAATTAATTAATTCTTTTTTGAGACAGTCTCCCTCTGTCTCCCAGGCTGGAGTACAGTAGTGTGATCTCAGCTCACTGCAACCTCTGCCTCCCAGTTCAAGTGATTCTCATGCCTCAGCCACCTGAGTAGCTGGGACTACAGGCATGCACCACCATCCCTGGCTAATTTTTGTATTTTTAGTAGAGATGGCGTTTTGCTATATTGGCCTGACTGGTCTCAAACTGCTGGTGTGAGACATCACATGATATGGTTTCTCTGTATCCCCATGCCAATCTCATCTTGAATTCCCATGTGTTGTGGGAGGGAGCTGGTGAAAGCTAATTGAATCATGGGGGCAGGTCTTTCCCATGCTGTTCTCATGATAGTGAATAAGTCTCATGAGATCTGATAGTTTTATAAGGGGGTGTTTCCTGCACAAGCTCTCTCTCTTTGCCTGCCACCATCCATATAAGACATGACTTGCTCCTCCTTGCCTTCCCCCATGATTGTAAGGCCTCCCCAGCCATGTGTAACTGTTAGTCCATTAAACCTTTCTTTTGTAAATTGCCCAGTCTTGGGTATGTCCTAATTAGCAGCGTGACAATGAACTAATACACCACACCTGGCCAATAAACCTTTTCATACCCTTTTGGTGTATCACTCTCAACATTCAAACAAATTTTGGATATAGGTTCATTCCCTTGTGTTACATAAGCATGTAAGTACATTTCAGTATATATACACAGTTAGATTTTAGATTTAGGTTGAATTTATATGGAGAACCCTACTATCAGAAAGAGAATTCAAAACTTGTGAAAGGAAATAAGAGATCTAAGTAAATATTTTTCTGAAGTCTGTGTTTAAAATTCACATTGAGTGAACATAGCTAAAAAGTCATCTGGAAAATTAAGGAGCTTCTGAGAAAGAGATAATCACTTTTAAAACGGCATCTAATACATAAGTTTTTCTTTTTCTTTTAAATATCAGTGAGGTTTTATAGTTACAGAGTACAAAATAGAGTCTCAGGTGACTGGCAGGCATAGATATAGATTAATATAAGTTCTTGCATTTGCATGGCTCTAGTCAGAATCAAATCAAGGACAGAAATAGATGAGATAAAACCAAATATTGATAGAGTCTATCCATGAACTTGGCACTGTTAGAGATGGAAAGCCTGAGTATTACTTCTGTCAATTCTGGTGCAAGGTAATTAGACTGGTAAGGGCAAAGTATTATGATCAGATGCACTGGATGACATTTAATCACATAATGATTAAGAAAAGAGGCATACGGGTTGTTTGAGGTGTTAGGTGAGAAAATTCGGGGAAGTTATATGTTTAATACATGCCATTCAAGAAAGGAACATTCCAACTATTTTTATGTCATCAGCATCAATGTGGTTTCTTTAGAAAAGATGAAGTTTCGGGCTGGGCATGGTAATCCCAGTACTTTGGGAGGCTGAGATGGGTTGATCACTTGAGGTCAGGAGTTTAACACCAGCCTGGCAAACACGGTGAGAGCCCATTTCTACTGAAAATACAAAAAATTAGCCGGGTGTGGTCGTAGATGCCTGTAATCCCAGCTACTCAGGAGGCTGAGGGAGGAGAATCACTTGTACTTGGGAGGTGGAAGTTGCAGTGAGCCGAGATCATGCCACTGTACTCCAGCCTGGGCAACAAGTGCAAACCTCTGTCAAAAAAACAGAGAGAGAGAGAGAGAAGGAAAGAAAGAAAGAGAGAAAGAGAGAAAGAGAGAAAGAAAAGAAAGAAAGAAAGAGAGAAAGAAAAAGAGAAAGAAAGAAAGAAAAAGAAAGAAAGAAAGAAAGAAAGAGAAAAAGAAAGAAAGAAAGAAAGAAAAGGTGAAGTTTCAAAAGTCTATCCAAAGTGGCTTTGTCGGGTCATTCTACTTCTAGAGAGGGTTCTGAGGTTGAGGTCCTTGGATACACTATCCAAATTAAATCATGGTCTCTTGGAGAAATAATTGTTCCTTCTAAAATATAATAAAACCCAGCCAGCCCCCATAGGAGTTGTTAACATCTCATTGCTATATCAATGTTCAGCGGAAGCACAAGGAAGAATTACATTCCAGAAATTATTCTGATGGATAATATTTTGAGGTCTTGTTAAAGGTTATTAATGGTTATGTTCTCCAAATGATTTTTCCAACACAGTAGGAACAGATACACCAAACAGCCTGAGTAAGAATGAGCACCGCCATTTTAATTAGCTGAGAACTGGATTATTAAAACCCAAACAAAGCCATGTGCAGTGACTCATGCCTGTAATTGCAGCACTTTAGGAGGCCAAAGCAGGAGAATTACTTGAGGCCAAGAGTTTGAGACCAGCAGGGCAACACAGTGAGACCCCGTCTCTTAATTTTTTTTTTTTTTTTATTAGCCAAGCTTAGTGGTGCATACCTGTAGCCCCAGCTACTCAGGAGGCTGAGGCAGAGGGTGTCTTGAGCCCAGAAGGTGAAGGCTCCAGTGAGCTATGATCACCCCACTGCACTCCAGCCTGGGTGACAGACCAAAACTCTGTCTCTAAAAAAAAATTTTTTTAGTTTAATTTTAAAATAAAAAATGAAACACAAACAATGTTATAATCAATATTCAATAGAGGCACCACAAAACATTTTTAAATGATAAAAATCTTCATTTAATTCAAATTAGGTTGCCTTAAATATTTCTAGCTGATACATTTTTTTCTCCACTTACCCCAATTTTCATTCCACCATCTCTAAGTGAATGAAGGAAAGGTAATTCTGTTGTGGCACATTTTAGAAATTACACTGTTATTGAAGGTAAGAAATGCAATAACTTTAGTTATACCAAGAGAAAAGTTATGATTACATGAGTAAAAAGTTATGATTAAAAGTTATGATTAAATGGCTTACAGTTCACTTGCAGAAGCCAGTAGAATGCCAAAATAGAAATGTGTTTCACTGGGAATCTCCTTAAACAAAATCATGATAAGGAACCATTCGTATTTTAATGGATTCTACAAAACAAATTACTTTGAAAGAAGTATTAATATCATATAATTGTGCCTATAACAATATTAGATTAGATGGTAAAAACACACTAGCTGAAGCCACTTTGAAGATAGAACCTATAGACAACGAGCAGAAACAAAAATCAAGACTGTGGCTAATTGTTTTAAGAGACAAGAGCTAAAGAGTAGAGAAGAGTACTTTGCAAGGGGATAATTAGACCTGTGGGAGTCAGAATCCAATCTTGTTAACGGTATGTGGCTTTTTGTTCTTTTCCACAATCAATTATTTAAGCCTATTTCAGGAATTTACACAATGAATGCAGTCAAGGTACAGAGATTTTGGAGGACATGAAATTGTCCAGAGATGCACTGAGAGTAATTTAGTCTATACTGGAAAGTTTCCAATGTGTAAGTACTTGTAGAAGTTCTAAAATGGATTATTTTCTTCCAACTAAAATCTCTTGGGAAGATTTACACACTTTAGTGACTCTCAGGATTGACAGAGCCTAGCAAATAATCTGGAGACATTTGACACACTGTATATCCATCAAATATTGGAAACCAAACACACACACACAAAAACAACTATCTATTAAGCATCTATAATATACCAAATACTCTGTTAGGAGATATATATATATGTGTGTGTGTGTGTGTGTGTGTGTGTGTGTGTATCTATGGAGAGAGAGAGAGAGAGAGTCTCATTTAATCAAGGAAAGCTTTGAAAGCCTTTTATAAAAATGGGGACTTCGTGACTCTGAGGGCTTAAATAACTTCCTGAGGTCACTCAGTGGATTAGTGGAAGGCTGAAGGTTAATAAAATGCTCAGATTTTACTCTGTCAACCTCCTCTTTGTAGATTTACATGATAATGAAATTAGCTCTAATGATTCCAGTATTTCAGTCATGTTTGGAGGTAAACTTTATACCATTTCTTGTTTTTTTCTGGTCACAAGGTACTATGAATTATTAGTGTCTTCTCCAAATTCTAATGTTGAAGCCCTAATTCCCAATGTGGTGGTATTAGAAGGTGGGCCCTTGTGAGGTAATTAGTTTTAGATGAGGTCACAAGTTTGGAGATACTATGATTGGATTAACACCACTATAAGGGGAGGATGAGACTTGATCTCTCTCTCTTCCCCATGTAAGGATACAGCAAGAAGATGGACAAGAAGAAAACCAAGTTTTGGTTGGCCATCTAATCTAAAAAACAAAAAGAGGGCTCTCTCACCAGGAATTGAATAGCAGCAGTTTGTTATAGACTTCCTAGCCTTCAGAACTGTGAGAAATAAATTTCTGTTGTTTAAGCCACTCAGTCCATGGTATTTTTGCTGTGGCAACTGAAATGATTAGAACACAAGGCTAAAGCTAAAACTCACAAATGTGACGGTATGAATCAGGCCATTCTCTGACAGCTTCCATGTTGTAGGCTGCTTTTATGAACACTTCCCGTATTTGAAAATTTGATCTGTAGTGGTTAAAGAATGTCATATATGGGGTCTAGCTCTGACTTCATCATTAACCACCTGTCTGACCTGTGGTAATTAACCTTCTCTCAATTTCTCTTCAGTCACCTCTAAACTGGTAATAATAATAATAGGATCTACTTCATAGGATTGATAGACAATATTAAATGAGATAAAGTGCCTGATGCCTACTGTATGCCTAATTTATGTTCAGCAACTAGAATTATAAAAAGCTGGTTTCTATGAGCAAAACCAGTATTTCTAAAAATAAGATTCCAAGAGCTCTACAAAGCTGTTCACTTGATTTTTAAAATTGATTACAAATATTTGTTGCCTAGCATCAGAGAAATCTATAAAGAGTTTATATAGACAAAGGGCATCAAAAGACAATTTTCAAAAGGCAATATAATAAAAAATGTAAAAATTTAAACCTAATTAATCAAATAAGTGTACAATGTGAGATGCCATTTATTTATTAAATTGATCACTCCCAAAAAGATACCACTCAATGATTAAAAGATTGCAGTAAAGAAAGTAATTTTATACATTGCTGAAAAGGACATTTAGGATAATAAATAATATTTTCTAAAAAATGTATACAAATTTTTTTTTAAATAGTAACACTACATCTGAGAACTCCCACTAAGGAAATAATCAAAAAATGAAAAATCACCATAGATACAGATTTTCATTATAGTATTATGTAACTGAATGAAAACTGAGAACAATCTAATTACCCAACAAGAAAATTGTTTGCAATAGTCATGGTGCCATCTTTTCTTGGCATATTATGTACTAATTAAAATTAAGGTTATGAGGATAATGTGGCATCATGGTAAGGATTAGGAAAAAAAAAGAGAAAAGTGTGATATAAATTGTGTATAGACTGGTTAAGGTTAAATGAGAAACAGATGACCAGGAAAAAATGATTGCTAGAAAATTCAATATGTTAATAATTGTGTTAGGGTTATGGAATATGAGATCATTATTCTTTTGAAAAATTATAATTTCAATATTAATTATATATTTAAAAAACCAATTTCATTAACGTAGTATGAGTGATTGTGGTAAGAGGTGTCTATCTTCAATTCTACATAATATTGGCAATTTTTAGAACAATTTAAAATTTCTGACTTTAGAATGTAATTTATAAATTAAGATAGTTTTTATATGAATAAGATCAAGAAAACACAAGAACCAAATAATAAAATTCATCCTAACAGACATTTATGCTTATTATTTTTAGAAGTATTTTCAGTCAAATAAATACTTTCTCAATATGAGTCAAATATATGATATAGGACTAATTATATTCATTCAATAGGTTAAAATTTACTCTGATTAACATCTTTAATTTCATATGTACATGGACATTGATAATTTGTTTTCTCAAAGTTTTGGCATAATCTCTTATCTTTTGGGAGTTTCTTTAGAAGGATTAGTCACAATACGAATATTGCTATATTCTTGCTAAAAAAACTTTTTTAAAAAATGTAGGGAAATGTACACAATCATTACAGCAAGTAACCAGAGAAGGCTTTGATTAACAGACAGAACTTCTTCATAGTAACAGAAGAAGTTCTGAGACTGTGACAACAGAGAAAATAATCTACCCAGTGAAATTTAACATTCACTAAGGGTTATATGCAAGTGCTAGATACAGTGGACAGAAGAAAAGATGAGCAAGACACAGGTTTTGGTGTCAACCTGAATTACAAACAGACTAAAAAGAAATTATGTTTGGCCGGGCATGGTGGCTCACGCCTGTAATCCCAGCACTTTGGGAGGCCAAGGTGGATGGATCACATGAGGTCAGGAGTTCGAGATCAGCCTGGCTAACATGATGAAATCCCGTCTCTACTAAAAATACAAAAAATTAGCTGAGTGCAGTAGCTCATGCCTGGAATCCCAGCACTTTGGGAGGCCAAGGCAGGCGG
>NW_012118265.1:6096056-6118833 GCF_000951035.1 Colobus angolensis palliatus
TCTCGGCCTCCCAAAGTACTGGGATTACAGGCTTGAGCCACCGCGCCCGGCCTGGTTTAGGGTTTTAAGTTCCCACTGACTGTCATTTTTCTGGATTATAGATCCCACTTTCTTCTTTCTTTGCATGTCTAGTAATATTTGAATAGTGAACATTGCAAATAATATATTGTAGCAACTCTGGATTCTCTTGTGTTCTTCTGGGTATTTTTCTTTTTAATAGTCAGTTAATTTTTCTGGATTCAAACCGTATCCTCACTCTTTCCTGTGGAATGCAGCAGCTGATAACTGCTTATTGCTCACAGCATCCAGCTGCTCTTTTTCTTATCCTTGTCCACTGAGGGTCTCTGCTGTGACTGCATGGCAGTCAGCTGAACACTCAGACAAAATGTATTTTCACATTTTTAAGCTCACACATTATGGTTACTCTGCTGCTGGAGAGTTCCCCTTAAATTTCCAGATGTTCTAGCTTCAGGCTCTTTTCTGTACTATTTCACACCAGTAAATTTTTAGATTTTCCTTGCTAGATTGAAATATTAGTTGGGAAATACACCTAGTTAACAACAATAACAAAAAAGCATCAAATTCACAATCTTACCTGGTGAATCTGTCTTTCAAGACTATATGACTCTTGCCGGGCGCGGTGGCTCAAGCCTGTAATCCCAGCACTTTGGGAGGCCGAGACGGGCGGATCACGAGGTCAGGAGATCGAGACCATCCTGGCTAACACGGTGAAACCCCGTCTCTACTAAAAATACAAAAACTAGCCGGGCGAGGTGGCGGGCGCCTGTCGTCCCAGCTACTCGGGAGGCTGAGGCAGGAGAATGGCGTAAACCCGGAAGGCGGAGCTTGCAGTGAGCTGAGATCCGGCCACTGCACTCCAGTCCGGGCGACAGAGCGAGACTCCGCCTCAAAAAAAAAAAAAAAAAAAGACTATATGACTCTTTGGTCTGTATTTGCCAGACACACAGGGCTCTGCTTTGCACATTTGTAATTTACTGGCCAGTTGGAGATTTCTGCAGAACTTAACATGAAGATTTTGGTTCTCACCCCTTCTGTAGTTCTCCTGCTTACAGGATTTCCCTTTCAAATACTCAGCTGCTCCCCTGGTACTGAGTTATTTCCCCTGCATCTTTCACCTGGTTAGGCTGGTTTTTCTCTTTGTTAAAGGTGTTCTTAAGGAGAATATCCAGTCATTTCTTACCTCTGGAAACACAGTTTTATAAGAGTAAAATTTCCTCTGGCTTTTGTTTGTATTTGAATACTTTCTACTACTTCCAAATAGTTCTTTTTTAAAAAAATATTATGTTTAAATGTTGCAAATTTTATTTGTGAGGTTTATGACTCACTGTTACCACTATCAGAATTCCACCGAACACCCTCCCAGGTTTTCGATCTGCACTCCCTTCATGGGCAAGTTTTCATAGCTGGTTTTGTTTTTGCCTGCTGTAATGGTGTTGAAGCTTTAACTGTAAATAATCATTTTAAAAGAATTAACTGTCAAATCTTGGAAAGGCCATCTCATTAGAAGTCAGTAGATCTGCGTTTTAGTTTTATTTAACTTGAGCAAGTTGCTTGACTGCCTTGTATCATTGCTTTCTCTTCTAAAACTTCAGGAATTAGATGAGATATTCAATGACTTATCTAATAAAGTTTCTTTTTCCCATGACTAAATCAGTAAACAAGACCTCTACTAATTTATCCGCGTAGTGATTGTCTAAGCTAAGTTTTCCTTCTGTTTCCACTTTCCCAGAAGGGAAACTACTGGTCAACTGAGATGTTCTCAGGAGTTGAATAAAGCATTTTATCTATCTGTTGCTTTCTACATCCTGTTTTCAATTTAAATGCCAAAATGGTCATCAGGCACATTACTCTTAAGGATATTTTGCAATGTGCTCTAGTTTCCCAACCAGGGTTTCTCATTTTTCTTTCCTCAATTTGCTGTGAGTTTTCTCCCTTTTTTAGTATATCTGCTGTCACTCAACTCTAATTTCCAATTCTTTCTCAGGATTTTAATATCAGGTTGCATTTTTTCTAAATAAAAGAAAAACGATGATTGGCTATCTTGGCCCAGAGTATTTTTACTCTCTGCCCAATTTAAAAGATGGATGCTGAGCTGTATTTTCTCTGCTGAATGACAAAGTAAACAAAATAAGAAACATGTCAAGAAAGTGTCAGGTATTAGCAAGAGGCAGAGAATAACAAGTTGAACAAAGTATAGGAAGAATTCTACCAGAAATGAACACATCATAAAGTATGAATAATAGTTTTTGTCATCTTTATTTTTACATCATATATGTGGAAAAAGTAATATTTATGTTATTAATTCTAGCATGCTTATTTACTATAGCTGTTATATTTTCATTCAATTTTTTTTTTTTTAATCAAAAATTACTACCATCTGCCATGGAGCACTGAATAAAACAAAGTGTTTCTCACTTATTGTTGCCCCCACAAGACACAGGAAGATGAAAAGGGCTGCTTAGAGTTGACAGTGATCATGGAATTCAGAAGTTAGGTAAGGCTTCTGGACAAGAGAGCAGAAGTAAGTAATTCAGGGATAAACTTCTTTTTAAGATGACAATATGAGTGATGAAATAGGAAAGGGAAGACGAGAGACTATCAAATGATTTGTTTTTGTTATTCTTCCACTGAATTAACCAAATTGTTTCTAATTAAATTTATTAAAACCCTATTACACTTCAAAAGAAATACCTGCTCATTTTCACAATTCAAACAAGAGTTAAGTTTGAAATTACCTTTCATAGTTATATTAAAAAACCAATTGATTGATGCTACATTATCAGGGAATGAACACCATAATACATTTTTCTTTTATTGATTAAATGCACAGTGAGAATATGTTAAAATGTATTAACCTAATTAATATAAAATTGATTTATCAAATATTAAATTTGATACAATATTTAATATTTTCTAAATAAAAGAAAAACGATGATTGGCTATCTTGGCCCAGAGTATTTTTACTCTCTGTACAATTTAAAAGATGGATGCTGAGCTGTATTTTCTCTGCTGAAAGACAAAGTAAATAAAATAAGAAACATATCAAGAAAGTGTCAGTTGTTAGCAGTATTAATATCAAATATTAAAACTTATTGGCTCAAATTTATTTGTAGTACACATTGAGATTAATATGTGTAAATTTTAGAAATATACAATTGCATTTTCTGTGAATTTTTGATCAATTTATGAAAGAATTGAGAATATTTATTTAGGAATCTTCCTACATATCTTAAAGCAAATGATGTCTTCCAAAATAGTTTATTGAAAATTTTATTAAAAATTGATTTTCTGCTAGCACTTGTTCTGTAATACTTTGATTTCGGAGATGCTGAGTTTCTGAAGCTGGATTTCAAAATTTAAAAAACTAAGTCTCTCATGTTAGTTAGATTATATAGATATGCCTTGAATCATGGATTGTATATGTGATTAAGGAACTTTGATTTAATATGAAATATGAGAATATTGTAATTTTTAAAGGATGTGTTGCTTATTTACTAATTTGTGACAATTAGGACAGAGATAAGTGGAATGTAAGACTATCTTTCAAAATCCCTTATTATCCAATCCTTTTATTCTGGTGATGGGGATGCAAAGGAGAGATGAGAATTTCTTGGTAGTAAGAAAAGGTAGAAAGTTGGGAAAAGAGAAGTATATTTTTAGTAAGAAAATTAGGCTTTCTTTTTTATAACAGATGATTTATGTGTAGTCGACATTTACATAAATGTTCATATTTTGGTCAAGTAAACTTTTGTGTTTCTAAACTATCTTCACTATTATCAATAATATGTAATAAGCTAAGGTATCTTGATATTGGTTATATGGACATTAAACAGATATGATTAGGTTGCTACAATTTGAAGCTGTTGTGCATCTAGATTTATACAAAAATGTAAATATTACTTATCTTAGTAAAATGTTTAACAGAAATTGCTTTTTAAAGAATGTATGCTTTCTCCAGAGAATAATTTTGGCCTTGAAAAAACATATATATATGCTTTACTTATCTTTCAATGTTTACATCCCAATATCTTCTGAACAGAGATAAAAATTCTTGCTGTCAAAGATGGCAGACCAGGAACATTCATTTGTCTCTTATGCCTGTTAAGATCTCACTTAAAAAGAAAGTGTGGCCGGGCACGGTGGCTCAAGCCTGTAATCCCAGCACTTTGGGAGGCCGAGACGGGCGGATCACGAGGTCAGGAGATCGAGACCATCCTGGCTAACACGGTGAAACCCCGTCTCTACTAAAAAAATACAAAAATCTAGCCGGGCGAGGTGGCGGGCGCCTGTAGTCCCAGCTACTCGGGAGGCTGAGGCAGGAGAATGGCGGGAACCCGGGAGGCGGAGCTTGCAGTGAGCTGAGATCTGGCCACTGCACTCCCGCGCGGGCAACAGAGCGAGACTCCGTCTCAAAAAAAAAAGAAAGTGTGTGATTAAGAATAAACTCATAATGGAAAAAAAAGAATTGTGGAGGTTAAGGTAAGGGAGGATACCATCGTGAAAGGGAAATTTCACTAAATTTCTGCAAAACAGGAAGAGGATGAGAAATCACAGTTGGAGGAAACAAACTAAACAAACAGAAACCTGAGGTAGCTTTTGTTCGTAGTGAGCTGTTACCAAAATTTACTCCCATAAAATAAACTCTAGACAAATCTCTAAGGAAACTGAGCAGAGTTTTAGAGTAGAGCTAACCTCTATGCAGGTTTTATTTTGTCATTTGGCATTGCATTAAGCAGGAAATCCAGTGCCACACCAATTCTGTTTGCTGACCTTCACACCCACTTGCCTTGCTGCAGTCAGAATTTCCATTCCATGGAGGTCCGTGTAAGAAAACAGTTTTATATACATAAACCCACACCATGTACCAAAATTTTTAAAAGGGTAGCTCTTTGACAAACGTATTATATATTTATTGGACTGGTTTATGCAAATGTAGAGGTCAATTTTAATAATGTGTATCTTCCTAGAAAATTAATGTTTTCATTCATGTTTTAAAATATGTTTAGATGGAGTTTAATCAAATAGTCAATTTTGATTATTTAAATTTTGTTTGTATCTGTGGTTATTTCTCCATCTTTTAAAAATTCAATTTTTTTATTTGTAATTTTTGTGGGTACATAGCAGATTGATATGGTTTGGAGTTGTGGCCCCACCCTAATCTCATGTCGAATTGTAATCCCCATTGTTGGAGGAGGAGCCTGGTGGGAGATTATTGGATCATGGGGGTGGATTTCTCCCTTGCTGTTCTTGTAATAGTGAGTTCTCTTGAGATCTGGTTGTTTAAAAGTGTGTAGCACCTCCTCCTTTATTCTCTTTCTCCTGCTCCCACCATATAAGACTTGCCTGCCCTCTTTGCCTTCCTCTATGATTATAAGTTTCTTGGGCCCCCCCCACCTAGCCATGCTTCCTGTACAGCCTGTGGAATTGTGTCAGCTGAACCTCTTTTCTTTACAAATTACCCAGTTTCTGGTAGTTCTTTTATTTATTAATTTTGTTTTAGTTGGAGTCTCCCTCTATATCCCAGGCTGGAGTGCAGTGGTACAATCTCAGCTCACTGCAACCTCTGCCTCCTAGGTTCAAGTGATTATTCTGCCCTCAGCCTCCTGAGTAGCTGGGATTACAGGTGCACACCAACACATCCGGCTAATTTTGGTATTTTAGTAGAGACAGGGTTTCACCATGTTGGGCATGCTGGTCTTGAACTCCTGACCTTAAGTGATCCACCCACCTTGACCTCCCAAAGTGCTGGGATTGCAGGCATGAGCCACCACTCCCAGTCCCAGGTAGTTCTTTATAGCAATTCAAGAACAGACTAATACAGAATACTTGTCCTGGGAAGTGGGGCATTCCTATCAAGACAACTGAAAATGTGAAAGCAGCTTTGAAACTGGGTAATGAGAACAGGTTGGAACAGTTTGGAAGGCTCAGAAGAAGAGAGAAAGATGAGGGAAAGTTTGGAATTTACTAGAGACTTATTAAATTTTTGAAACCAAAATGCTGACAGTGATATGGACAGTGAAGTTCAGGCAGGGGAGGTCTCAGATGGAGATGAGGAGCTTATTGGGAACTGAAGTAAAGGTCACTCTTGCTGTGCTTCAGCAAGGAAACTGGTGGTGTTATGCCCTTGCTCTAGGGATCTGTGGAACTGTGAATTTGAGAGTGATGAGTTAGGGTATCTGTCAGAAGAAATTTCTAAGCAGCAAGTATTCAATATTTGGCCTGGCTAATTTTAAAGACATACAGTCATACATGTATGCAAAGAGATTATCTGAAATAGGAACATATTTAAAAGGGAAACAGAGTATAAAAGTCTAGAAAATTTGCAGCCTGACCATGTGGTAGAAAATAAGATCCCACTTTCCGGGGAGGAATTCAAGCTGGCTGTAGAAAATTGCACAAGTAAAGAGGAGCCAAATGTTAATAGCAACACAATGGGGAAAATGCTTTGAAGGCATTTTGGAGACCATCACAGTAGCCCCTCCTATCACAGGTCTGGAGGACTAGGAGGGAAGAATGTTTCTGTGGACTGGGCATAGAGCCCTGCTGCCCTGCACAACCTCAGGACACTGCTCCCTGCTTCCCAGGCACTCCAGCTCCAGCCATGACTAAAAGGGTCCCATATATGTCTAAGGCCACTGCTCCAGAGGTTGCAAGCTGTAAGCCTTGGTGGCTTCCATGTGTTGTTAAGCCTCTGGGTACACAGAGGGCAAGAGTTTAGGCCTGAGAGACTCTGCCCAGATTTCAGAGGAAATACGGAATTGTGTGGATGTTCAGGCAGAATTCTGCTGCAGGGGTGGACCTCTCATGGAGAACCTCTATTAGGGCAGTACAGAGGAGAAATGTGGGGTTGGAGCCCCCACATAAAGTCTCCACTGGGTCATTGCCTAGTGGAGTGGTGAGAAGAGGGCCACCATCCTCCAGACCCCAGAATGATAGATCCACTGACAGATTTCACTGTGAACCTGGAAAAGTCACAGGCACATAATGCCAGCCTGTGAAAGTAGCTGAGGGGTCTGTACCCTACAGAGCCACAGAGTTGGAGATACCCACGGCCTTGGGAGCTTACCCCTTGCATCACTGTGGCCTGGATATGAAACATGGAGTCGAAGTCAGTTGTTTCAGGCAATTTCTCTTTTTGGAATGGGAGTATTTAGCCAATCCGTGTACAGCCATTGCATCTTGGAAGTAACTGACTGGTTTTGATTTTACAGGCTTATAGGCAGAAAGGATTTGTCTTGTCTCAGACAAGACTTTGAACTGTGAACTTTTGAGTTAATGCTGGAATGGGTTAAGACTTTTGGGAATTGTAGGTAAAGCATGATTGTGTTTTGAAATGTGAGAAGGACATGAGATTTGGGAGGGGCTAGGGACAGAATGACATGATTTGGATTTGTGTTCCTGCCCAAATCTCATGTCAAATTGTAATCCCCAATGTCAGAGGAGGGGCCTGGTGGCAAGTGATTGGATCATGGAGGTGACTTTCCCCCTTGCTGTTCTCATGATAGTGAGTGAGTTCTTACAAGGTCTGGTTTTTTAAAAGTGTGGAGCACCTGCTCCCTTGCTCCCTTTCTCCTGATCCCACCATTTTAGATGCGCCTGCTTTCTCTTCACCTTCTCCAATGATTGTAAGTTTCCTGAGGCTTCCCTAGCCATGCTTCCTGTACAGCCTGTGGAGCTGTGAGTCAATTAAACCTCTTTTCTTACAAATTACCCGGCATCAGGTGGTTCTTTATAGCAATGTGAGAACGGACTAATATGTAGGTGTAGATATGTATGAGGTACATAAGACATTTTGATACATGCATAAAATGTACAATAATCACATCAGGATAAATTGAGTATCCATCATCTAGAGCATTTATTTATTCTTTGTATTACAAACAATTCAATTATCATACCATTTTCACTATAACCTATAGGTTTTTATGTTTTGTTTCCATTTCCACTTGTTTCAAGAAATTTTTCAACTTTCTTCTTAATTTCTTCATTGACTCACTGGTCATTCAGGAATATATAGTTTAATTTCCATGTGTTTGTGTGATTTCCAAATTTCCTCTCCTTGTAATTTTTAGTTTTACTACATTGTGGTCAGATAAGATACTTCATATAATTTAAATTTTTTTGAATTTTTTTAAGAATTGCTTTCTGGCCTAACATGTGGTCTATCTTTGGGAATTATCGACATGCTGAGGAAAAGATTGTGTATTCTGCGGTCATTGGATACAGCAGTCTGTAAATATCTATTAGGTTTCTTTGTTCTATAGTGCAGGTTAACTTCAATGTTTCTTTGTTGATTTTCCATCTGGGAGATCTGTCCAATGCTGAAAGTGAGGTGCTGAAGTCTCTCTCTTCTTTAGCTTTGATAATATTTGCTTTATATATCTGGGTATTCCAGCATTGGGTGCATTTGTATTTACAATAGTTATATCCTCTTAATGAATTGACCCCTTTATCATTGTATAATGACCTTTTATGTCTCTCCATAGTTTTTGTCTTAAAGTCTATTTTGTCTGATATAAGTATAGCTACTCCTGCTCTTTTTAGTTTCTAATTGGCATAGAATATATTTTTTCAGCCCATTTTATTTTCAGTCTATGTGTTTCTTTTTAGGCAAAGTGTGTTTCTTGTAGGCAAAAGATCCTTGGGTGTTGTTTTTATATCCATTCAGCCACTCTATGTCTTTTGATTGAAGAGTTTAGTCCATTTACATTTAATATTATTATTAATAAGTAAGAGTGTAATTCTACAATTTTGTTATCTATTTTCTGATTGCTTTTATGGTCTTCTCTTCCTTCTTTCTTTCCTTCCAATCTTCCTTTTGGTGAAGGTGATTTTCTTAGGTGATATGCTTTAATTTTTTGCCTACAAAAGTTCTTGTAGTTATTATTTTTGATCAGTTCCTTTTCTAGTCTTTTTACTCAAGATATGAGTAGTTTACACCCTACAGTTACAGTGTTATAATAGTCTGTGTTTTTCTGTGTACTATTACCAATGGGTTTTGTACCTTCAGATGATTTCTTATTGCTCATTAATTCCATTTTCTTTCAGATCAAAGAACTTCCTTTAACATTTCTTGGAGGACAGGTCTGATGATGAAATCCCTCAGCTTTTGTTTTTCTGGAAAAGTATTTATCCTTCATGTTTGAGGGATATTTTCACTGGATATAATATTCTAGGATAAAGTGTGGTTTTTGTTTTGTTTTGTTTTTTCTTCAGAACTTTAAGTATATCATGCCACTACCTTCTGTCCTGTAAGCTTTCAAGTGAAAAGTCTGCTGCCAGAAGCATTGGAACTCCATTTTATGTTTTCTTCTTTTTTTTTTTTTTTTTTTAGATGGAGCCTCACTCTGTTGCCCAGGCTGGAGTGCAGTGGCACAGTCTCAGCTCACTGCAACCTCTGCCTCCTGGGTTCAAGCAATTTTCCTGACTCAGCCTCCCAAGTAGGACTACAGGCGTGCACCACCACACCCAGCTAATTTTTGTATTTTTAGTACAGATGGGTTTTCTCCATGTTAGCCAGGATAGTCTCGATCTCCTGACCTTGTGATCCACCTGCCTTGGCCTCCCAAAATGCTGGGATTACAGTCCTGAGCCACCATTCCCAGCCTATTTATTTCTTTTCTCTTGCTGCTTTTAGGATCCTTTCTTTATCCTTGAACTTTAAAAGCTTGATTATTAATTTTCTTGAAATAGTTTTATTTGGATTAAATCTGCCTGGTGTTGTATAATCTTTTTGTACTTGAATATTGATCTTTCTCTAGTTTGGGAAGTTCTTTTTTTTTATCCCTTTGAATAAACATTCTACTCCAATCTCTTTTTCTCCTATTTGAGGCTAATAACTCTTAGATATGCCCTTTTGGGTTATTTTCTAGATCTCGGAGGCATGCTTCATTCTTTTTTATTTCTTTTTATTTTCTCTCTGCTGGCTGTGTATTTTCAAATAGCTTGTCTTCAAGCTTACTAATACTTTCTTCTGCTTGATCCATTCTGCTTTAAAGGACTTTGCTGCATTCATCGGTATGCCAATTGCATTTTTCAGCTCCAGAATTTCTTCATGATTTTTTGTTAATTATTTCATTCACTTTGTCAAATTTACATGATAGGATTCTGAATTTCTTCTCTGTGTTATTTTGATTTCACTGAGCTTCCTCAAAACAGCTATTTGAATTCTCTGTTTGCAAGGTAACATAAGTCTGTCTCTCTAGGATTGGTCCCTGGGAACTTATTTAGTTTATTTGGTGCTACCATGCTTTCTTGTATTGTCTTGGTGCTTGCGATGTTCATCAATGTCTGGGAATTGATTTTTTTAGTATTTTAGGACTTGTTCTGTGACTTAACATATGGTCTGTCTTTGAGAATAATCCATGTGCTGAGGAAAAGAATGTGTATTCTGAAGCTGTTGGATAAAATATTCTGTAAATATCTATTAGACCCATTTGGTCTGTAGTGCAGATTAAGTCTGTTGTTTCTTTGTTGAGTTTCTGTCTGAAAGATCTGTCTAGTGCTAAAAGTGGTGTGCTGAAGTTTCCAGCTATTACTATATTGGGGCCTATCTCTCTCTTTAGCTCTAATAATATTGCCTTTACATATGTGGGTACTCCGGTTTGGGGTACATATATATTTAAAATTGTCATATCCTGTTCCTAAATTGGCCCCTTTATCATTTTATATAGTGACCTTCTTTGTCTCTGATAGTTTTGGTCTTGAAACCTATTTTGTCTGGTATAAGTAGAGCAACTCCAGCTCTTTTTTGGTTTCCATTGGAATCAAATATCTTTTTTCATCCCTTTATTTTCAGTCTATGTGTATCTTTATAGGTGAAATGTGTTTCTTATAGGCAACAGATCAATGAGTCTTATATTTTGTTCATTCAACCAGTATATGTCTTTTTCTTGGAGAGTTTAGTCCATTTACATTCAATGTTATTGATAAGTAAAAACTTACTTCTACCATTTTGTTATTTTCTTTCTGGTTGTTTTGTGGTCTTCTCTTTCTTCTTTCTTTCATTCCTGTCTTCCTCTAGTGAAGATGGTTTTCTCTGTTGATATGATTTAGTTTCTTGCTTTTTATTTTTTGTGTCTCCTTTGTATGTTTTCTGGTTTAGGGTTACCATGAGACTTCCAAATACTATCTTATAACTCATTATCTTAATCTGATTACAACTTAACACTATTTGCACACACAAAAACACAAGCAAAAAGGAAACTAATAAAACCTTGCTTTAACTTTGTCTCTCTGCTTTTTACATTTTTGTTGTTTCTATTAATATTCACATCTTATTTTACTATGTCTTGAAAAGTTGTTGTAGTTATTACTTTTGATTGGTTCATCATTTATTCTTTCTACTTAGGATACAAGTAGCTTATACAACACAGTTAAGTGTTATCATACTTTGTGTTTTCCTGTGTACTCACTATTACCAGTAAGTTTTGTACCTTTAGGTGATTATTTATTGCTCATGAACATCCTTTTCTTTCTGCGTGAAGTATTCCCTGTAGCATTTTTTGTAGGACAGATCTGGAATTGATAAAATCCCTCAGCTTTTATTTTTCTGGGAAAGTCTTTACTTCTGCTCCATGCTTGAAGTGTAGTTTCACTGGATATACTCTCCTAGGGTAAATATTTCTTTTTCTTCAGTATTTTAAATATGTCATGCCACTTTCTTCTGCCCTGTAAGGTTTCCTCTTAAAACTCTACTGCCAGATGCATTGGAGCTCCATTATATGTTATTTTTTTTTTTCTTCCTGCTTTTCGAATCCTTTCTGAATCCCTGACCTTTGGGAATTTGATTATTAAATATATTGAGGCTATCTTCTTTGAGCTAAAACTGCTTGGTGTTCTATAACCTTCTCGTACTTGAATATCTTTTTCTACGTTTGGGAAGTTCTCTGTTACTATCCCTTTAAATAAACTTTCTACCTCTATATCTTTCTCTTCCTCCTCTTTAAGGCCAATAACTCTTAGATTTGCCTTTTGAGGCTATTTTTTAGATCTTGTAGGCTTCCTTCTGACTGTGTATTTTCACATAGTCTGTCTTTAAGTTCACTAATTCTTTCTTCTGCTTGATCCATTCTGCTGTTAAAGGACTCTGTCTTCAGTGTGCCAATTGCATTTTTCAGCTCCATAATTTTTGCATGACTCTTTTTAATTATTTCAATCTCTTTGTTAAATGTATCTGATGGAATTCTAAATTCCGTCTCTGTGTTATCTTGAGTTTATTTGCATTTCCTCAACACAGCTATTTTGAATTCTCTATCTGAAAGGTCACATATATCTGTTTATCTGGTATTGTTCCCTGGTTCCCTGGTGCCTTATTCAGATAATTTGGTGAGGTCATGTTTTCCTGGATGGTGTTGATACTAATAGATGTTCTTTAGTGTCTGAGCATTGAAGAGTTAGGTATTTATTATAGTCTTCACTGTCTGGGCTAATTTGTAGCTGTCCTTCTTGGGAAGACTTTCCAGATATTTAAAAGGACGTGAGTGTTGCGATCTAAGCTGTTTCTGCTTTAGGGGGGATTCCAAGCCCAATAACACTGCAGTTCTTGCAGACTCGTAGAAGCATGGCCTTGATGGTCTTGGACAAGGTCTGGGAGAGTTCTCTGGATTATCAGGTAAAGAATTTTGTTCTCTTCTCTTACTTTCTCTCAAATACACAGTCTCTCTCTCTGTTTTGAAGCACCTAAAGCTGTAGGTGGAGTGATACAAGCACCCCTGTGTCCACCACCACTATGACTTCTATACGTCAGACCTGAAGCCAGGACAGCAATGGGTCTCACTGAAGGCCTGCTTTAACCACTTTAACGACTCCCTGAATACTACCTATGTCTGCTCAAGGCCCTTGGGCTCTAAAATCAGCAGGTAGCAAAGCCAGCCAGATCTGTGTTTTTTCCCTTCAGGATGGCAAGGTCACCCAGGCCCTGGGTGGGTCCAGAAGTGCCATCCAGGAGTCAGGGACTGTAGTCAAAAACCTTAGAAGTCTACCTGATGTTCTATTACATAATGGCCGAGCTGGCACTCAAACCACAAGATGCCATAATTCCCACTCTTCCTTCCCCTTTCTGAAGGCAGAGGATCTTCACCTCCATAGCCAATGCCACGCCTGGCCATGAGGAATACTGCCAGATTACCACCAACGTTCCTTTAAGGCCAAGGTCTCTTAAGTCAGCTTGTGGTGAATGCTGCCTGGCCTCGTTCTCACTCTTTAGAACAGTGGGCTCCCTCTTGCCCAGGACAGGTCGAGAAATGCTGTCCAAGAGTCAAGTCCTGGAATTGGGGACCCCAAGATCCTGCTTGGTGCTGTACTCCCTTGTGGCAGTGTTGGTACCTAAGGTGCAAGAAAAAGTCCCTTTACTTTGCCCTGTGCTTTTCTCAAGCAGAAGGAGTTTTGCCCCATAGCCAGCACAGCTGGTTATGTGCTGAGTCTTGCCTGAAGTCAGCAAGTCTCATAGGCCCACCAAGGCCCTTGGTGGGCACCTTTCTACTGCTGGTTATTCAGGACCCAAGGGCTCTTCATTTAGCAGAATACTGGCAAGACTGAGTCCTTTCCTTCAAGGCAGTGGGTTCCCTTCTGGCACAGGATGTGTCTGGAAATGTCATGTGGGAATTAGGGCCTGGAATGGGGGTCTCATAACTCTAATCAGTGCCTTATTTTCTATGGCTGGGCTGGTATCAAAGATGCAAGACAAAGTCCTTCCCACTCTTCCCTCTCCTCTCTTTAAGCAGAAGGAAGGGGTCTTTTTGGAAACCATAAGCCGTGCAGCCTAGGGTTAAGAAAGGAATGATGCCAGCACTCCCTAGGCTACCCCAACTGATGTCTCAGTATGTCACATGCCCCTCCAGTCCACTACCTCTGTGCCTAGTTCAGCCCTAGGACTTGCCTACAAGTTGTAGTCCTAATGGACTAAACTGCCTTTCATGTTTACCCAGGGACCCAAGGCACTGTGGCCCTTGGTGGTGAGGTTTGCAGGCACTCAAGCTCAGACCACTGGGCTAGGTGATTCCCCTCTGACTAGGGTTGGCTTAAATGTTGCCTTTGTGGGTGAGCGTCAGCTGGGGTTGGTCTAGTTTTCCTTTCTTCTCTAAGAGAACAGCCTGAGCTCAGTGCCTCCTGATTGCTGTGTTTTTTCTCCCCAGTTCCCAGAAATGCTCTCCACACCATGCTGCTGCTGTGGGAGGTGGGAGGACGGGCGTCACTGGTGATTCAGGACTTAAAAAAGAAATCTTTTCAGTGCCTGTTTCAGCAATATGAAGTTAAAGCCAGGTACTGTGAGTGCTCATTTGATTTTTGATTCTTATAGAGGTGATTTTTCTGTGTAGAGAGTTGTTAACTTAGTGTCCTTGCAGGGAGGATGATCAGATGAAGTTTCTGAGGATGCTCAGAGGCATGTTCTGCCATCTTGCTCTGCCTCCTAATTATTATTAATCTTAATAGCTGTATCCAACATTTATAGCAATGTATCAGTTTCATGTACAAGGCACTATTATATGCTCAAGGAATACACTAACTCATCTAATCATTACCAGTTTGCAGGTCAGAAGCAAGAAAACTGAGATTTAAGAGGGTATAGGCATCATGTTAAGTCATACCGCTTACTAGAGTCTAAATTAGAACATGTAGACTCTAACCTAGGTCTCTCACTCCAGAGTTAATGCTCTGACATCAGAGCCACACACTGCGATGAATATGTGTAAGGGAAAGAGCATAGGAACTGGAGTCAGTTGATTTACATTCTAGTCCCATCTCTGCCACAGTAAGACCTGGTTCAGGTCAATCAAGCTCTATGGCACTAAGTTGGAGTTGTACTAAGTGAGTTCAAAACTCTACTAAATAAGCAGCAATATTATGTGATCCTTGATTTGCTATTTCAGGAATAAGTATAGATTTATGCACTTCAAATACTCCTCATGGTCAGTCGCATCATCTGCGATATGGCCAGCTTTGAGTAAGGGTACATTCCAGAGTCACGGAAAAGAAAAGCTACCTGCCCACATTACATTGACATCATTAAAATTATACTGTCACCAAGTGCTCTAACAGTAACCTAAGATTCCATGCAGGCCTAAAACCATTGCTAAATTCTCAGAAGCCATGGGGTCAGCTGATGTCAGAACAGCCTACATCCATGTGATAACTGCAGTGGACAATAAGCTTCAGGTTTAATCAATACAATAATATTGGGTTTGACTAATCCACTATGGGACCAACAATAGTCAGATGTTAAGTAAGTACAATTTTGAATACAAAAACTACTTCAGTTTCTTAAGTAAATGGAAAAGAAAACAACCTTTTCAAAAGAAAACAAAGATGAAAAAATAGATATTTTATATATATATATATATATGATGATATGGCAGAGTTCACAGTATAGCATTGAAGAAATAATAACTAGGGCTAAGAAAGAACAGTTCTCAGTATCTAATTGGCTAGAATTAAAAGGCAATCTCTTCAGGATGATGGGAGAAAAATTAACCCCCAAAATTTTGCATCTTTTTGTCACTCAAGGGACAAGTTTAGAACATATGAAATCTCACTGGTCAAGGTTGGATTCTGTGCCCACCTCTTGCTCGAGGGAGATGGCATCTTGTTTCGTAGACCAACTAAGAGAACCGTCATGGTTCCACAAAAGCTGAGCTAATGTTACAGAAGAAGAGTGGATGCTGCAGGAAATTATGACAGAGAACAGATAACTTCTATACTTAGTACATTTTCCCCTGCATTGTACTCCACAGAGTAATTTCACTAGACTTAGTGTAATACCATACATTAGAGTATTACCATATTTAATTTGGCTACATGTATCTGAAAACTCAAACAACAGTGCCTTCAGTATAAAGTTTATTTCTCTCTCACGTAAAAGAGGTAGGCGTATAGCACCATTCAATAATTAGCTGGCTTCCCTCTTCAAAGTCACCTTCAAGGCGGCTTCTGAAACTTCATTCATGAAATCTGATTTTCAGGCAATAGGAAGGAGGAAGGGGGAAGGCAAAAGGCAAAAGAACATACCTCTCAAATGAGTCAAATTCTAATAAGCAGTCTTCCCAGAAGTCCCCCACACTTAAAATTACATCCCAATAGTCCAGAACTTTGTCACCTAGCTGCAAGCAGGGCTGGCTTTGATCTAGTCTGTTACAAGAGTGTATTACAGCCCCATTATGATTTGGGTTATATTACTAAGGAAGGAAAGAGTGAATACTGTCTCTTCATCTTATAAATTACTCTTCTAATCTTCATAGTGAAGGATTAATTCAGGGTCATTATAACAATCTGAGAGTTTTAAACAACTCAATTTTTAGCAATCAATGAAGTCATTATGTCTAAGATTTAAAGTCTTTCCCCCCTTCTTGCCAATCATTTGTATTTTTTTCTTAATTGGCTGCTATTTTCAATCAAGTACAATTGCTTTAAAGTGAAGTTAGAGTCACATTCCACTGATTGGAGTTGTCTTCTAATGATTAATGAGCCAGTCTTAAATTCACACTGAGCTTATTTGGAACATGATAGCATCGTTCAGTAATGAACTTTTGAGAGATTACTTATTTCCCGTTGCCATATTTCTAATCAAGTGCTCATATGCATAATGAATGCTTCAAGAGAAATCAGTTTTTGTCTTGTTTACAAGAAGAGTCATTTTAGTGGCAAACCATAAGCATGTTAAGATAGATTGTCTAGTCAAACCTGAAAGTGAATTAAAATATTTTAAGAATTCATAAACCAGTGAAATATAATTATCTTTAAAATTCTTATAAAATCACATTAACCCAGAAATGTAAGACCTTGGAATTCATTTAGTTCAACCTTCAAACTACTGTCATGAATATAACAACCAGCAGGTGGTTCTCTAACATCTTGTGGACACCTTTGGAAGCTGAAAACTTATTACTTCTTGTCAGTCCCTTCCAGATGGCACCAATTGTTAGAACATTTCTTTATTAAGCAAAGCCACAAAATATACTTTCCCTATCATCATCTTCAATTTTTTATCTTCTTCTACCATGCCAGATGCCAGATATGTATGTGCTAGGTATTTATTTTACAAAATAAGTTGCCATCAATACTGACAGTCGTATTACAACAAATTTTCATTTTGGGAAAGGATAGTAAAAGTGGTGAAAAAGATTACCAAAGAGCTAAGTAAGTTAGGAAAGGAGGATTAAGGGTGACAGATTTGGGGGGGGCGGTTGGGACGCCTACTGTGATAGGCAAAATTTGACAGAGACTTGAGGAAAGTGAGGGTCCTATCTAGGCAGATATTTAACTCTCTGCCCACACTTTGGGCAGACAAAACAGAAAGTGAAGAGTCCCTGGAGGAGGAGGTGAGTTTGGTTGGATGTGTTTGAGGAGTATCAAGAAGACTAGAATTAGCAGAGCAGAGTGAGTGAAGAGAATATGGTAGGTGATTAAGACAGTAAGGCGGGCTGTGAAGGGGACATGAAGTCTTTGGAAGGCTTTGAACAAAGGAGTGACATATTTCTTAGATTTAAAAGAATAATTCTGTCTTATGTGTGAAAAATAGATTATAAGGCAAGGGGGAAGTAGAGAGACCATTTACACTGCTAAGTGGAGATGGTGGCTTATGCCAAGGTATAACAATGTATAAATGGTCTGATTCTAGCTGTATTTTGAAAGAAGGGCCTGTAAGATGCCTAATGGATTGAGCGTGCACAAAAGAACTAAATATAGTTCTTTTATATAGTGAATCAGACTATTTTAACTTGAGCACCTGGAAGAATGACTCTATCACTTACTGAAGTAGGGAATCTTGGGGAACAGGCACATTTATGCAGGAAAAAAATCAATATTTGATTTGTATTTTATTATGCCATTTAGGCACACAAATGAGGACACTGAGTAGGCAAATAGATATATAAATTAAAATTCATCTGAACACCATTAGTCCGATGTCTTTTAAAGTTGTTTGATTTATAGGATATCATCTATATTGTTTCCTCTTTAGTGCTTTGAGAGGGTTGAGCTAGATGATGACAAAATATTTTTTCAGGTTATATTTCAATATTAATGATATCATAATCCCAACAGTACACTGGAAGATTTTTCTTTGAGTTTGTAAATTAAGTGGGTACTATAGTGTACCCCACCACCTTCAGGATGAAGGCACTTAGTTACCGAGGGTATTGAATGATTAGAGCTCACAGTTGCATCTTATTTGGAGAATTGCTCTTCCTTCTATAGATGCTGCCTTGTATATCCCTTCCTCTAGGTGTAGTTTACATCCAATGACTGGCCAGTGTGGGAAGGATAATAAGACTTGGACCCTTTGCCTTGACTTAAGAATACTCTTTTACAAGTACCTCACAGTTTTATTCTTCCACTTAATTATTTTCCTTTATTCCTTAGAGGTGTTCCTGAGAAAACTCCCTAATAGACCTCTGACACTCAAGTTTCCATCTCAGAACCTGTTGTTCAGGGAGCTCAACTTAAGCCAAAAATATTCTACAAAAGTGAATATTCATAAATAAAATGTTATAAGTTACAAATGTAATAGGAATACTAGTGATTAATTGAATTTGGTATTACTTGCATTATTTATTGTAGCTATCCAAGAACACTGGTTAGAGTATTGAGTGAGACTACATCCTGTTTAGAATTATTTTACCTAATGTACATTAATCCGGGCAGAATCAGTCTCATGACAAATATAGATTTCATTTGCCTTGTATTCTGTTTAAAGCTTAATTTTTGATTCATCCATAGACTATTATGCTTAAGGACATCTTATCAAAATTTATATTGAACAAAACAGAAAAAAATTAACCAAATAACACTTCAATTGCAAACCTACCTCAAAACAACATGCTAGATTCATTATTTTTATAATGTAAAAATTTCACAAAAGACACCAAGATCAAACTCTCAAAGCTTTTGTTCAGAATATCATCTATCAGTCAAATAATTCCTTTATGAACATGTTGCTTTTCATTCCAAAAAGTTGACATTTCTATGGTTAAGATTATCCTCTCATTTAAAAATCTCTCCCCTAACTTCCTGTGTCTTTCAGTATTATTTTTTAAAATACAAATAAATAGTCTTTTGATGGATTCAGTTTGTTCACTGGACTACTTACAAACCAGCAAACTTTAAGAGAGAGAATGTTTCTTCCTTTTTAATTCTTAAAACATTTAAGCCTGCTGATTGAATTTTCTTAATTTTTGTTATATGTTTACTAATATTGATTTAAATTGTTTTAGAAACATGAGAAGAAAAACATGATCAATAAATAAGATATACCTGAAAACCCATTACATAATTGCTTTCAAAAACCAATACCTCTGACTACAGAAACATCTGTTTATCAGCTGCCCAGAAGTTGCTGACCCTCATTTATTTTGTTCCCTTAGAATTTCAACCTTCAATTTATTTCATTTTGTTGATAAAGTAAAACTATATCTTAAAAGAGAAACTAGGCAATGTTATTTTATTTAGATTATTTTAAAGTGAAGTACTCTATTTTCAAATTACATTTCATGAAAAGAAAATGAAAGGTTGTTTTTCTAATCTTAGTTTTAATGACTGAGGTGATCTTTTGTGTATTGGAGATAAATTTCAAGTTTAAACTGTCTGGCTGAAAGTCCATTGTAGAGGGTTTTTGAGTTTTTCTTTGCAAAAAATCCAAGTAAAAAAATATGACATGGATTAAGAATAATTTAGCATATCTATGATATTGTGCATCTCTTAAATGGTCTTACAAGTGATTACGTAAGCTAGGTTCTTTTTTGTTTTGTTTTGTTTTGTTTTATTCAAATTGTAAAATAGGAAAAGTTTATTAGTTTCTTTATTCTAATATTTTCGGTGGCCTAGAATGGTTCTATATAGCCCCTCAAAAACCAGTTAGCAAGTGGGAGCTGAATTCGGGTTTTTTTTTTTGTAATGTAGTCTCACTCTGTTCACAGGCTGGAGTGCAGTGGCGCGATCTCGACTCACTGCAACCTCTGCCTCCCGGGGTTCAAGCGATGTTCCTGCCTCAGCTTCCCAAGTAGCTGGGACTACGGGCACATGCCACCATGCCCAGCTAATTTTTGTAATTTTAGTAGAGACAGGGTTTCACCATGTTGGCCAGGATGGTCTCTATCTCTTGACCTCGTGATCCACCCTCTTCAGCCTCCCAAAGTGCTGGGATTAAAGGGGTGAGCCACTGCGCTCAACCTGAATTCAGTTTTCACTTGTGTGTTTCCAAACGAGAGAATTGAAAACACAACAGATGGGCATATTTCAGCATAATGGCAAGGAGAACCTTCAAACAATTACAATTGTACAAAATTCAAATGAGCAGTGAATTACCATTCCTTGCTATGCTTAGCTATCATTGGTCAGAAACCCTTATAACGAGAACTAAAGCATTAGGCAATAAAGCTGATGTCTCATTCTAATTCTATGATTCTCTAATTTAAATGGATGGTTGTGACAGCTTGTTTGAATATATCCCACCTCCAATTAAATTAGAAATGTTTAAAATTGAAATGGGAAAATTTTAATATTGAAGAAACAAAACCAAGTTGCTCAATTTTATTCCTCCCAGTGTTACAAAATCTACTCACAGCTGGTCTCTATTAATGGCTTGAATTGCCCTTTGATTTACTGGTTGCCATAGAAGGATCCACCTTAGGGTTGCTCTGAGAGTTAAGCCCTACTAGGCTTCCTCCACAGTGACTTTTCTGGTTGCCCCCATGGCCATCTGTAGTAGGCAAAATAAAGGCCCCTTAAAGATGTCCATGTCTTAATCTGTGGAGCCTGTGAATATGTTGCTTGACATGGCAGAAAAGGGACTTTTGAGATATGATTAATGTTAACTAACTTGAGATAGGGAGATTATCTGGGTGGGCCCAATGTAATTACGCAAGTCCATAAAAGCTGAGAATATTTTCCAACTGCTGTTAGAGATGTGAGAATAAAAGAAGGGTTAGACAGATATAATATTGTCATCTTTGAAGCTGGTATGTGGTGAGGGGTAGGGATGGGCATGAGCCAAAGAATGTGGGCAGTTCTAGAAGTTAGAAAAAGCAAGGAAATGGATTCTCCCCTAGAGCCTCCAGCAAAGAAAACGGCTCTGCTGACGTCTTCATTCGAGCTCAGTGAGACCTGTGTCTAACTTCTGGCCTACAGAACTGTTTGATCTGTTTGATTACAAATTTGTGGGGGTTGTTTTTGTTGTTGTTGTTTTGGGTTTTTTTTTTTTTTTTTGGTGATAATTTGTGAAGGAGGCAATGGGAAACTAATGAAACATCCGTAAATCCACCTGGCTTTACTTCTTCCAAAAGAGACTATGAGAACAGCTGCCAGTATGCACGATCCTCAGAGCATGCAGCAGCCCTCTCCTGCAGAAACTACACAGTTGGATTGCGTCACTGTCCTTCGGTTGGGTAGATTTGGGTATCTCCACACAACTGTAATGGCGTATATAACCAGAAGATTTGTAAGTGTTCTGAATGGTGGCTCTGGGGAACATCTAGATCCAAGAGGGTTCTTTGAATCATCAGCTTAAATATATCATCTTCAAAATTGTTTTGATCTAGTATATGTAGTATTGTTATTACATTTTAATTTTAAAAATCTTTTTATTGATCAAGGCTCAGAACGAATACTAGTGATCTGTTGCTGAAAAGCCAGATGTGACAGTAGTGGTGTGTGGATCTGTTTCAACTAAAAGGACCTTAGGCACATTTACAAAGTAAAATAAATTTACTTTTGATGCCTTCTCACTTTCTCTTCTGTGTCCTTCATTACCTTTGGACTACTTACGGCCCAACATGGGGCCTGCCATTGCATAAAGTTGACATTACTCTAAAATTATTCCATTTCACACTCACTTTCTTCCTTTCCTTAAGATTAAAATTATTACCTCAAAGTGTTTATCTTTGGCAGGTAGAAAACCATCAGATTAAAGTAATTCATGTTAGCAGGTGAAGGTCTTAACCAGTGCAGTGGAAGGCTAGGTGAACTAAGTAAAACTGTAATCAGTGGGCTGAGCAGGGACTCATTTTTAAAGGAGAGGACTTTTAAAGGGATGTGTTCATTACGGGCCTTTAGCTCCACTATGCAATCATCAAGTATGCATTGAATGTCTACTGGTGTTTATGATGGGGAACTGAAGGTTAAGTTCAAAGACCTTGGGGATAAACAATGCTGACTGAGTTCAGGCTCTACCATTTAGGGCTGTGACCATAGCTGTAATCAAGTTTCTATTTCCTCATCTGAGAAATAAGGATAACGACCATGCTAAACTCTTAGGTTTACTGTGAAGTTGAAGTGAAAGGACACATCACACGCCTAACACAGTGCCTGGTGTAGAGTAAGGACTCGGCAAACATGACCAATTACTCATTCTCTGTCTCATGCTCAGGATAAGACATTGTGTAAAGGCACAGGAAAACAAGATGACACAACCCTGAACCCCACAGAGCTTTCTCCCACCCTTCAGACATTTCCTGCTTGTGAACAGGCATCAGAAAAGCAACAGCTCTCACTTTTACAAAGTAGTTAATTCATACAAATCTGGAATTTTCAAACAAATTTTGATCAACAACGACAAAGCCCGTTACTTAAATCCTTTTGTATACATGATTTTTTAATGTACTGCTTTAGAATTCTTGCAGTTCAGGCTAGGCGCAGTAGCTTAAACCTGTAATCAATCCCAACATTTTGGGAGGCCGAGGTGGGAGGATAGCTTGAGGCTGGAAGTTTGAGACCAGACTGCTCAATATAGTGCGACCCTGTCTCTACAAAAAATATATATTTTTTA
>NW_012118265.1:6119007-6121387 GCF_000951035.1 Colobus angolensis palliatus
TTATATTTATATATGTTTGAATATTTTTTCAGAAAACAAACAAACCAAACAAGAACTCCCACAGTTTAATGAGGAAGAAATGCAAAGAAGAAAATCCATAAATAAATCATAGAATTGTTTTCCCCTTATTGTACACAATGAATAAGTAACTGAAGAAAAGATTTTATTTAAAAACATGTCATGGTAGAGTGAAAAAAAGGGATATATATTTTAGAATATATGTTTACAGGTTCCTCTGGAATTCCAACTTTGCTCAGGATATTTTTGTTACTGCCATAAAATAGAAAGGTACCAGCCTGGCAAACACAGTGAAACCCCGTCTCTACTAAAAATACAAAAAAATTAGCCGGGCGTGGTGGAAGGCGCCTGTAATCCCAGCTACTCGGGAGGCCGAGGCAGGAGAATCGCTTTAACCTGCAAGGTGGAGGTTGCAGTGAGCCAAGATCACGCCATGCACTCCCACCTGGGTGACAGAGCTAGACTCAGTCTCGAATAATAATAATAATAATAATAAGGCAGTCCTGAGTGAAGGTGACAACATCGAGACTGATTTGGTGAAGGTTGTTAGGTGACAATAATTATTAATGGCTCCATTTTGTGGACTAGAAAAACTAAACCAAACAAAAGCCAAGAAAAACCCTCAATTTTAATTTTAGAATTCAAAAAAGATGAACCATAGCATGAACTGTTAGACGAGGCAAATTAATTCAAAAGGGGCCTTCTCGGTATTTCAGAAAAGAGGAATTGAGATTTTTTTCAAAAGTTAAATTTAAGAAAAAGCCTGATTATAATAAAAGCTGGTTTTCTTCTTAAGAGATACCATTCAGAATTGATTACCTTCTTTCACACGATACAACATTAGATATGATTGACAAGCATGCCAAAGGCTTCATTCTTCTAGCTGATTATCAACTTTTCTTCCTGGAAGCCAGTTTCAATGAGCTGTTATATTTTGAAGTGCTGTCACAGATTTATTGGAAGGAACTAGAAATGTGAGTTCCTTATGTCTGCAATTCCAGTAGGAATTCCATGTCTGAGTATTTTAAGAAGTTTAACAATATAATTTTAAAGAAGGTTTTAGAACTGTAGGGAGAAATGGAGCAGAGTTACCACAATTAATTATTTATAGGAAACCTGCAGAACATCAGAACAGTGCTTCCTATAGTCAATCATATTTAACTGCCTGTTATTGTGAATTGATATATGTTGTTGCAAACAGTGAACTGAATACTTGACTAGCACATAAAAGTCAAATGTAATAGAGTTGTTAATACTTTTCTGAGCAGAGATTGAGTAAGTACTCCTTGTAGCATAAAAGGATAAATCTAACTGTTAGAATACCCATTTTCTGCTAAAGGGAAGGTGTGAACATTTACACATTTAAAGTTAATCAGACTGGGTGCAGTGGCTCACGCTTCTAATTCTAGCACTTTGGGAGGCTGAGGTGCGTGGATTGCTTGAGCCCAGGGGTTCAAGACCAAGCTGGGCAACGTGATATCCCGTCTCTACAAAAAATACAAAAAAATTAGCTGGGTGTGGTGGTGTGCACCTGTAGCCCCAGCTACTCCAGAGGCTGGGTTGAGAGGATCACTTGAGCCTGGGAGGGCAAGGTTGAAGTGAGCTGTGACTGCCCCACTGTGCCCCAGACTAGGCAACAGAGCAAGACGCTGTCTTAAAAAAATTAATAAAGAATAAAGTTAATTAATCCTTCATGGGACAAATGCATCTATAAAAATATCACAAACTAAGGATGTCTAATCTGCATAGAATATTGTTATCTTTCTAGGAGTAACACTTGAAAATTACTTAGGATGGTGTCTGACACATGGTAGATGCTCAATAAATGTTAACTGTATCATCATTTAGAAATGGTATTAGGGGTCAGGTGCATTGGCTCACGCCTGTAATCACAGCATTTTGGGAGTCTGAGGCCCTTGAGTTCAAGAGTTTGAGACCAGCCTGGCCAACATGGAGAAACCCTGTCTATACCAAAAATACAAAAATTTAGCTGGGTGTGGTGGTGGGTGCCTGTAATCCCAGCTACTCTCGGGTGACTGAGGCACAGAATTGCTTGAACCCAGAGGTGGAGATTGCCGTGAGCCGAGATCACGCCACTGCACTCCAGCCTGAGCAACAGAGCGAGAGATCACGCCACTGCACTCCAGCCTGAGCAACAGAGCGAGATTCCATCTCAAAAAAAAAAAAAAAAAAAAAAAAGAAAAGAAATAGTATTTGGTTGTGAGTTAGAAAGATCTAAAAATAAGTGGCTTAAAAATGTGTTAACTGGCGGCGGAGCAAGATGGCCGAATAGGAACAGCGCCAGTCTCCAACTCCCAGCGCGAGCGACACAGAAGACCAGTGATTTCTGCATTTTCTTTTC
>NW_012118265.1:6126884-6146500 GCF_000951035.1 Colobus angolensis palliatus
AAAAAAAAAAAATGCGTTAACTTTTTGCTCATGTACCATGGAGTCCAGAAGTAGGTTGTTCAAGTGTGGTAGTATCTTGACTACTTTGACTATATTATATTATCAAACTCTCAGAACACTTCTGTTTTCTTCTTTGCCATCTGATTAGAAGTTTACGTCCTCAGAACCACCTCATGCTCACAAGATGGCTGCCCAGAGTCTATTTATCATATACAGGTGCAAAGTAGGAAGAGAAAAGAAAGGGTGGTTTCTGCAAAGGGGTGAATGCCAGCTGGATACACACACACACACACACACACACACACACAAGTTTCTAGAGCCCTACCCAACAACTTTTGCCCAAGTATCATTAACTTAAACTCAGTCACATGCCTTCCCTTTTCTTTAAGTCAGTTGGAAATATTGTATTTTAGCTGAATGCATTGCTAAACATAATGAAATCAAATTTCTGTTGTTAAAAAAACAAGGGAAAATTATACATCGGTGTTATGTGGGAAAATTACAGAAAAGAAAGACATAAGGGAAAATTGAATTTGGGGAGGGAACTAGCAATCTTTCCCATTGTTATTATTGAGATTATGTTTATTTGGAAGTTTACAAATAAACTAATCCTTTTTCAGGGGTTTGCTTCTCTGTGTGACTAAAATATTTTCCTTTCAGCAATGTGCTGGAGGAGCCAGCTTATACCTACTTGCAGGATCCAACTGAGAAATTCTCAAGAATTTTGTAAGTCAGTAATGAAACATAGCCATTATTTTAAAGATAAATACTATAAGTATGGAATTAAATACATTATATTAGAAGCAAATGATAGTAAATGCTTAAAACTGCTCACTTCCTAATTTTTTACTACAATTTACTGTTTTCGGTGCTGTTGAGATGATGTACCTCTATTGTACCTGTATGGTGAAAATATTATGTGATAGAAACCTATATAATGGTGTCTACTGTACCTCTCTTCCCAACTCTGAATTCAGTGACATCACTTTAGTAGCTTAAAACTGGCGATATAGGGAATATTTACATCATAGAAGTTGACAAACACTAAAATGAGGGCCCGTTTCCTTGAAGAATAGGTTCTAAAAATCTACCAGCGTACTTCTGCCTTCTAATATTTACAAATACATTTTAATAGTTTGCTGTATTAATGGTGGCCAGTATAGAGATCAGAGTAGAGATAAATTTAACGTTTCACTAGCATAACCACATACAGAAGGTTAACCAGTGAGCACATGAAGAGGGAAGGAACTGTTTTTCTTCTATTCATGTCTTGCTCTCATGGGACCAGCAACACCACCAGACAGATATATCAGCTCCAAGCTAGAGAAATGAATCTTTTGTGATTAACTCCTTGGGGAAATGGAAAAGGAGAGGAACTGCTACATGTTTTCCCCTAAGGACTAATAAATTTGTTTATGTCTCTTTGAGCTTGAAGCACTCATCAGAAAAGAAAAAGTACTTTAAAAAAAAAAACCCGCAATTCTCCCTTATCGCCTCTTTCATTGCTGCTCTTTGAAGCATAAATAAATGAGGCATTTGGGGGGAATAAATGTAATATTAAGCAGAAAGTAAATGAGACAATATAGTGAGAATCATTTAAAAGAGTGATTTATAGCTCCTCTTCTGTATCTAGTATTTAAATTGAGCATATTAAATTAAAATTAATTTTATTTTTTCACCTGGAGTACTTTCTTTTTGTTATCTACAATTTTGTGTAAACCTTCTGCCCCACTCTCTGGAGTTTAAGATGGTGCCAGAGAGATTTATAGGAGAAAGTAGTTTAACAACATACTGCTTTGGTGAGGCTATGGGGAAGAAAGAGCTCTTCATTGCTGAGGGAAGCGTGAATTAGTATGACCTCTGAAGAAAAATTTGGCAACATTTATCAAAACTGTAAATGCATATAGCTTTTGACCCAGTAATTATACTTTCGGAAATACACTCTCCAGAAATACTTGTATATATATGAAATGATATAGGCTCAATTTTATTCTTTGTAATATTTTTGCATAATAGCTAATGGTTAGAATAATTGTAAAATCCATCAATAGGAGTGGCTAAGTAACCTAAGATTTATTTTTACAGTGGAGTGTTACATGGCTGTAAAAAATAATAATAATCCTAGAAACTATGCAGTGAAAAAAAAACCCCAAGAGTTAGAACAGTATGTATAATACACCTTTTGTGAAAAATAAGAGAAAATAAAAATCTATATTTATATCCTTTTGAATATGAATTACTCTGAAAAGATCTGTAGAATCTAACAATAGAGATTTCTATGTAGAAAAAGAGGTTCTGGCTAGATGAGGGACAAGGTTGGAAGGAAAGGAGCATTTTTTTATTTTAACTTTTATAACTATTCGTTTTTGGAGCCATGTGAATGTATTATGTACTTAAAAATATCTTAAAGCTTAAATAAATAGCTTGCAATACTTAAGGAGAAACTTCCCCTCCATCAACAGAGACGCTGTTTAGTGTGATTTAATAAGGAGTTCTAGCTGTGAGATGGCTCACTCACTCAAAGATATAAGAGAGCAGAGTTTAGTCATGCGCAGATTTAAAGAAATCAACATAAGAAAGTGAGGCACTGAGGGATTAGCAAGAGCAGAATGCCAGAGGCACCACTAGTCCAGAAGGAAAAAGGAATGAAGCACCTCATGGAGGTGCTGCAGAGACGACCGCTCTGAACAGAATGCAGCTACTGCCAGGAGCAGTGAGGCAGTAAGGAGCAGAAAAAATCAATATCCCAACCTTTCTGTCCTCTCACCCCTGATCTCCAGCTAGTGGCACACAGAAGCCAGAGGGCAAGGAAGCCTGGATTGTACTCTGGATAGTGGTCCTCTTCCTGGGGGACAAAGGAAGACAGAGAATACGGAGAATGGATCTGGGCAACAGATGAAAAATAACCAGTGCAGGATATTAGGATGCAGTTTGCATCCTGGATGTCTGTGTATGTCCATACATACAGGTATGTGCTACACCAATTGGTTAAAGATGGCACCTATATATTGGGACCAATGTTTACTTCTTCACAGTAGGCTAGGACAATTCGCTCACATTCTGCCACTGCCAGCACCAAATTCAAATGTTTACACATTGGATTGCTTTAAAGCGATTGCCGAGGTAACTATATTTTTTAGCCATTTAAACAGCCTACTTTGTATACCCCATGAAACTGCACCAAATATCTACCAGTCAAAGATGAAATAAACCCTGGAGTTACAAAAGATGCCAAATCCCTGCTCCTTCTTGCCACTCTCTGATCCAGAGATTCTCCTCCTTGCTGCTGAATGACATCACCCTGACATGTAAACCTCCTCTCTGATTCCTCTCTAGTTGAGGGTTCTCTTGTCCCCTTGACCTCCGCCTCGCTGGGTAGTGGCCCCATCCAATTGTTTCTGGCAAGTCTGCTGCCACCAAACACTTCCCCTCTCTTACAACCTGTCAAAGTATTAATACAACTCAATAAAAGTCCTTATATACTACTGCCACCTAGTGGTCATGTTTTTTTTCCTTGATCTGTCGTCAAATCCTCTATAACTACTCAATTCAATTGATGTAAATGAGTAGCTGGTATTCAGATAACTTTTCATAAATTATTCCATTTCGTTCTTAAGCCTGTAGATTAAGTTTTATTATTCCTACTCAAAAGCTAACTGGCTTATCCAAGGTCTGAAGGCCAAATCCAAACCCTTCTTCCATACCATATATAAGACTCTTTTTCAATCCCCCGAATTCTCTCATTTTCCCTATCCCTCCATTGTTGTCTAGTGCTCAATATTTATTACATTTTACAATATAATATTAGAAATGGGGGCATTAGAGTGCTATTCTCAGAAGTTCATCTGATGGCCAGCAGATTCATGAAAAAAAGCAACCTAAAGACTTTCTGGATCTTCTGTTTTTAGTAAAGTTATATAACTAACTTTTTGAAAAATCTCCCACTCTAAAACTTTTTACATATGTTGGGTAAAATATGATAACCTTATTTTTAAATGCAAAGCTTAATTCATAAGATGTAGAAGGACATCCCCACGGAATGAGAAACAAAGTAGGCTATCATACCACCTGACATCATCTCTGATGAGTATATCTTCAAATCTCTATGTCCCAATGCCTTGGCGTTTTGCAGCTCCACATAGGACAGGAAATTAGGTCTTAGTACACTCAAAAACAGAGATTTTGAACAGGGGATCCTTATACATCTGAGAGCCATAAAAGGCCACATTCTCAAAGAATAATAGACTTGTAAAATCTGCTCCCCAGCAAAGAGGAACAATAAGAAAATCAGTCACTCATGGCATAGCCTCTGGGTTAAAAGTAATCTTGGGGGTTGGGATTCATCTTTCACTTATTGTAATGTCTAATAAACCCCAAACCAGACAATTAACTTTATGTGGTTCTAGACTGATAGTAACACAGAACACCTGGTAGAAACAAAGGCAAATACTCTCTAAAGAGATGCCCAATCATCAGAGACCTCATTGAATTCCCACTGATGAAGCTAGTCATTTAAGTAAATTCACAATCTAAAATTATGAAGCATAGAAGGCATAAGGCCACAATGAGAAAGAGCCAGTAAAACCAAGAAAAATCCAAATTTGACCTTCAAGGGCTTTGACTATTCAAATTATTGAATGAAGAATGACAAGCACACGAACATATACCCACAATTATTGAATAAAAAATAATATAATATGGTTTTAAGATTCTCAGAATGTTTGCTAAGCATGGCATTGCATTTCTTGATTTGTTACAGAATGGATAAGGAGATTTCATGATTTAGTCTTCTGTTGACTAATAGGAATTTTCTTTTTTAAACACATGGGGGGGTGAAAATGGAAAATGTTTGTAAAACAAATGAAAGTCTTCTTTGAAACTAAAATTATAATAGTAACCCTTAGAAAAAATTTTAGTAATTTGAGAAATAGTATCCTTAAACGTGGTCTCATGACTTAGCGAGCATTATTTTCTCTGTCTGTAAAATGAAAATTTTAGACCAGCCTATGGGTGAGAGACAAAATGCTTTTTCTCCTCTCTTATGCTTCCTTTTGCAGGCTTGAAAAAGAAGGTTTTGCTATTTTTGAGAACTCTGCTATTTTTCATAGTGGTAAGCTGATAAGTTTCTAAGTAAAAACATAAACCTAGATCTATCATGTTAATATGGAATCATTTCCCAGGTACATTGTTAAGTGAAAAAAACTGAAGATACGGAGCAGTGTCTAAATGTCTTATTTGTGTAAAAAATATACATACTATACTTATTTATATGTGAATAGACTACTCTTACAGGAATATGCAAAAAAACGATATTTGCTTGAGGGAAGATGCTAGTGAACTTGGAGATCTGGAAAGGAGTGAAACTGACCATTTTAAATCTCACTTAATTGTTATTTCAATTTTAGAAACTAAGTTAATAGAAAATAGGCAGATTCTCTCACTAGCTAGCAGAAAACTTCTTTAGTTAGTGATTATGCATTATTTGCCATACATTTAGGCAATGAAATATCTAACATATATACTGTATTAAACAGCTTGACTATGTTTGCTTAGGTCTAACTCCTGGCCCACAATTTTTAGCTTTATGAAGTTGGTCAAGTTACTTGGCCTGTCACTGCTTCAGTTTTGTCTTCTATTTAATGGCCAAAATAATAAAGTTGATTTAAAAATTAAATAAGCTAATCCATATAAAATGCATTACACAGTACCTGACACATGGAAAAAACTTAATGAATGTTAACTCTAATCGTTATTTCAACCTTGCTGATAATTTTCCAGTTCCTAGATTTCAAACACATGCATGTACTTGAAATCTCAAAAAAGGTCACTAATTAAAGTGGACAGAAAATTTTAATACATTGTAGGACACTATTATTTGACAATTATTACAGATTCACTTTCAAAACTTCTTTTTTCAGGCATATTTTGAAGATGACAGAACCAGACCGAAATATCAGAATAAGATCAATATTGTTGCCTTTTACATAAATGTTTGGTCCTCAGGCTATATACCCTCTGATGTGCACCTGCACAGAAACATTGCATTTCACAGTTTACCAAATATTTCATGAGTATTAGGAAGTGCATCCTGTAAACAAGAAAATAAAATATGCACTTGGTTTAGGAAATCATATCGTTATTCCATTTGAAATAACAAGTGAATGAAATCCTTTGGTAATACCAGTTGAGAGACAGCTTGGCTTCCAGATAATTCTAATTTATTATTTTACAAGGACAAATATGATTAATTATCAAACAGACAAAAATACCAGACTTCACTGATGACCATAATTTCTTCCCAAAGGTCTGATTTACATTTGAAGCCAAATTGTAACAGAATGTTCAGTTTATAAAGTATTTCTTCTGAGCCCAGGGAGTTGGGTGATTTTTAGCCACATGACAACCCTCTTCTCCGTGGAGAATGTACTTTGACTTTCCTTGACTGTTAAACAGAGCTAGCAGTCTATGGTTCAAATTTTATTCCAGGGTTTTTGTTGTTGTTTTACCATTGAGCGTTAGTTAAAACTTATTTTTTGCACATGGTAATGACATTTACTTTGCTTCAGGTGAGTCATGCTGATAAGCTCAGATATTTCCTATTATTACTTGAGTATCTAGATAAATGTTTTAATAAACTAGACGTTTCTTAAATACCTCTCTAGTAGTTTACTCTAGAAATTGCTGCCTCACAAATTTCCATAAACATAGTGGCTGAAAACAATGCAAATTTATTATCTCACAGTTTTCTTGCTACAGGAACCAAGGTATGGGTTAACTGGAGCTTTTGCTCAGGGTTTCACCAGGTTAAAATCAAGATTCGTGTTGGACCTGCAATCTCATCTGAGATCCAGGGAAACTGTCTTCCAAGCTCACTGGTTGTTGGCAGAATTCATTTACTTACGGTTGTAGGACTGAGGCCCTCAGCTCCCAAAGGCCACCATTACCAGCCATGAGACTTTCTGCACAAGTTGGTGGTTTGATTCTTCCAGGCCATCAGGGTAGCATCTGCTACTGCCTGGAATCTCTCTCTCTGGTCTGTTACAACCAAGTTTTATATAACTTAATCTAAACAAAGGACTGGCTACCCTGTATATTCATAGATGCCACCCACACTCAAAGGGTGCGTGTGGATTATACAGGGTTGTACAAGGAGAGTGGGAATTTCAGGGGCCATCTTCAAATCCTGCCTGCCACACTGACTATTTACTGGTTATTAACAGGGTGAGAGGCAAAAAGGAATGGATTTGACTTGAACTGTGACTGCACTGAAGCAAAATATCAATCTAAATTATGGTATGCCCAAGCTGTTGTCACCCCCAAGTTTTCTTACAGAAATGTGGTCTTTCAGTGGTGATAAAACACGCTTTTAAAACTGGATTTGCAAAATCAGAATTGAGGGGTGCCATGAATATACATGGGAGAGAAAATAAGGCTTATGGATTCTAGAATTATGCTTTTTTTTAAGGAGGATAACATATCTTGTTGTATTAGGTCATTCTTGCATTGTTGTGAAGAAACACCTGAGACTGGGTCATTTACAAGAAAAGAGGTTTAATTGGTTCATGATTCTGCAGGGTATACAAGTAGCATAGCACCAGCATTTGCTTCTAGGGAGGCATCAGGAAACTTACAATCATGGCAGAAGGCATGGGGTTAGCAAGTGTCTCACATGGAGAGAGAGGGAGCAAGAGAGAGACTGGGGGCAGGAAGTGCCATGCACTTAACCAGATCTCATGAAAACTCACTCACCATTGCAAGGACAGCACCAAGCCATGAGGGATCCGCCCCCATGACCCAAACACCTCCCACCAGGCCCCACCTTCAACACCAGGGATCACATTTCAACATGAGATTTGGACAGGGACAAATATCTAAATTATATCAGTTGTCTGCATAAATTATTTCATCAGGATGCAGATTAACAAATTATAACTGTGGGTGAGCAATAATAAGATTCACCTGTTTTAGTGCCCATTATATGAGGTGCACTACACACATTATTTCCTCCATTCTTTCCTATAAAAAAAATTGAAGCTCAATTAATGTTAATAATGAATACATTCTAAAAAGTTAATAAATGCCAATTTCTTGCTCAATATCCATAGCTAGTAAGTCTCAAAGCTAGGGTTTCAAATCTAGTTCCATTTGAGTTGAAATCTATTCCCTAAGTACTACACTGCTATTCAAAGTAGGAGATCCAGAAATGTCCATGCAGCTTATCCACAAACGTTTATTGAGGGCATAGTATTTGCCAGGCACTGTTCTAACCTCAAGAGATATAATGTGGAATAGGTAGACACGAGCTCTACCTTCCAGAATAAGGGTTCAAGTTTCTGCTAGTGTCTGAGCTATAAAATTTTCTTGTATCAAATGACAAGTATATCTGTATTATTGGTATTATTAATAATACTAATTAGTAATATTAGTAATACTGTTCTATACTGAATATAATCAGTTTGCTTGGATTTCTGATATAGCCACAATAAATTTAAATAAAATTTTTTTTCTAACTATAATAGAATACTATGACATTTTTATTTGCTGTTACTATAATAAAGGGAGTAAGAAACCCTGTGTGCGTGCGTGCGTGTACTCGTGCTTTGGTTTCATTTATTGAAAAATTAGCATTAACTATCACAGAATTGAAAACTAGTAAACATTGAATTATAACTTGGATTGTTCTTACCTAGTGCGTGTCTTTGAGTTCGAACAAAGTTATCCATTTGCCGGAGCATGTACTCTGGACGTGAACAAAGAGGGGTACTCACTAAATATACAAATAAATAAATAAATAAGAGTGAGATTGATAGAGAGAGAGTGAGACATTGAGATGATTTAGCTTTAAAACATCCAAAATTATGAAAGCAGAAAATCCAGAAATAAATCCAATCTTAATTATCTGTGCACATGCAAGTTTTATAGTCACATGCTGCATAATGAAGTTTTGGTCAATAATGTACCACATGTATGACTGGTCCAAATATTATAATACTGTATTTTTACTGTACCTTTTCTATGTTTAGCTATGTTAAGATACACAAATACTATTGAGTTATGATTGGCTACATTATTCAATACAATAATGTGGTACAGGTTTGTTCCCCAGGAGCAACAGGCCATACCACGATGACTAGGTGTGTAGGCGGCTGCACCATCTAGGTTTGTGTAAAGCATATACTGTGTGATGTTCACACAGTGGCAGAATTGTCTAAAGATACATTTCTCAGAACCTATCCCAGTCACTAACTAATGAATGACTGTAACTATTTTTATTTTGAGTTATAGGAAAGGAGAAAATCAAATGTAGCATAATGTTTTCAGCAATTTCAGTAACATAATGTTTTAATGATTTCAGGTTTTCTTCTAAAAACCTTAATCCAGTTGATTTTATTTTGAATCAGCTATTTCACATCTTTGTTTTACTACAAAAAGACCTTTGAAATGAACTAAAGCACACATCATTTCAATAGTACCTAAATAACATGTTAAACAACTTCTATGAATTACAGAGAGACAACTATTGCCACCTAATGTTGGCAATGCAAACTGCAGTAGCTTCTTTAATAAACATCTGCAACTTTTACAGCCCATCGGACTAAAAAGAAGGTATCAATTTAATATGCAAATTCACTGAAATAAAATAATGGTGACGATAAATATGGAAACATGCATTAATATTAGAAATGAATAAGAATTAGAAAAGAATTTGAAACGAATAAGAATTAGAAATTCTTAATAATATTAGAAATACACTATTACATAAGATATTATATAATGATAGGACTTTTAAAAACCTTTATGCCTTGTGTTAATACCTGATATTAATAACAGTCTGATAAGCTTTTTCATCGCGCTATGTCTGTTATAATCAAAGCATAATATAACATGAGAACAATTATTTTTTATGACTTCATCTAGGCTTTTTAATTATGCTGGAAAAATTACTAAATATGCAGGGATAATTTCTTTGAGTTTGCCATGAAATAAAATCTAAATATTTGATAGTGTCTTTGTAATCATTTTGTGTTCAGGTGTTTAAATATTTCATAACTCTCATTTTTCGCTTAAGAAGTATATTTTAGATGTTTAGTTAAAACATATATATTTATGTTTGTATATATAAAATAATGTTTATTATATGATTTAAGATGAATTACTGTAATGTCAAAGTTAGATCAGTCAGTCAGTACAATGACCTAATGGGGATGTGATAATTCCTGAAGAGTCAGCAGAGATAGTGTCCTATCTAATGAGATTTATAGGTTGCTCAGATTACTGCGTTGTCATATTGCCCACAATTCCACTGCATATGAATTTCAAGTCATTATTTCTCCAGTTGAAGTGAGTTTCTCTTTAAGTTGACTAGGTCATGTCTTCCATCATGTGTTTGTGTTTGTTGTGTCTTGTTGACATCAGTGCTCTTTGGAAGGGGCACATGGGACAGAGGATTCTGATGAATGATCAGTGGGGAAAGCTAGTCCTGACCATGAGGTATGGCAGGATAGGGCAAGAGGAGATGTGCCTAGTGTGAGGCCTCTTTCACTCTGGCACTGAATTTCTAAGGGAACTCAGTGAAAGAGGAAATTTTGAGGGCAAAATTAAAGGCCTAGAGAAACTGTTTACCTTCTAAGCTATGTTAGTGGTAAAAGTCTGGGATTTCAAGTCAGAAGACCTCTATGAATTGGTTCTATAACCCTTACTAAATCATCAATTAATTTTTCAAGCCTTGGTTTAGTATTTATTTATTTATAAAAGGATACGAAAATGCTTGTCTAAAACATGCACAATTGCTTGTTCACGTGACAGCTAAATCCTTCCCCAAATTGCTACAAGCTAGTGTATAATTAGACTATATATTGCTATAATGTGTCTCAGCTAATTATATCCCACTGGCTTTGGTGAAGCCATAGCTGGGAAATTTTATGGTGTGGAAAGAAAGATATTAATTTTTTAAGGCACAAACTTGCTCAGGAGAGGAAGATATTGCCATTTACCTCACATAAGTCAGCAGTGACTTTGGAGGACACATTTTCTGATACATAAAAAACTGGAAAGGCACTCCATTCTTAGTTTTAAATCTCTAAACCAAGAACATATCTGTAAGAGAAACCACTAGTATCCACCACATGCCCATGATCTCCTATTTCCTACCTGCTTTTAGTAGAGTGAGTCCATGTGACTAGTTTTCCAGTAAAGGGACTATATGAAGAAGTGACATGTTTTCTTTCAGATGAGGAAAATTAAGAACCAGTGTGGTTCCGACATTTTTCTCCCCCCTGCCACAGGGATTTTGTGTGTTCCAGGTGATATATTAAGGCCAATATAATATAATATAGTATAATGTAGTTGAATACAGTATAATATAATGTCATTATATAATATACAAAATTAAAGATAGTCAATAATACATTATATATATTTTACAATACTATGGATTTATATTAATTGTATATATTACATGTTATGTGCAGTTACACATAATTTAATATGTAATCATGTTATGTAATAGCCAAATAAGAAGACTGACTGATTGACATTGAACCATGATTGTGACCTAAGAGAGGAATAAATCTTTATTGTAAGTCCCTAAGAATTTGGATTTTTTTTTTTTTTTTGACAGTCTTAATTACTCTGAGTAGTGTAATACTTTAGGGTCAGAACAAAAGATTTGGCAAATATTTCATAATCTCTCATCTGTTCCCTGATGAACGGAAGCCATATTAGAATGTGAGAAATAACATTTCATTAGAGGAAGTTAACAGGCAGGAGAGATTTATCCTTGCTTAGAGAAAATGATATTCTAATGAGGCCAATTACCATAATGTAATTGGAGTATTTGTTCCGAAGTCATGAACTTTCTATGTCTTAATGATATCTGGGTTTAAAAACTCATTTTTTTATAGATACTAGTTTACAATTTTTTTATCTCTAGGTCCAAAGGAAAATATTTTGGCAAATACAAGAGTGGGCTGGTAGACTGGACATCCAGAATTATGTCAACTAGTTGGGGTTGGGTGTGGGGGCTACCCAAGAAAAGGAATACTGTCATGAAGACTTTGAATTCTCTGGCACATATAGTCAGAATCTTTTCCTTCTTTTCTGAGTTGGTTTCCTATCAAGTTAAACAGAATTTTTTTCTGCACTTATATTTTCTCTACCAGGCTCAGAATATCTATTTGAATCTAGATACATTTTGATAATCTTTGATGGCTTTTATTCTATATACCAATGCTGTTAATTATGTTTGTGCACCTGAACAAAACAATTTCTCATTTCAAATAGAGGTACTTGGTTTTTGTGAGCAATTTTGCATGTGTGGGAAAGAAATGTGTTACACTGAAGAAAAATATTCCCATTATTTATACTTGGGTTACAGATGTTGGTGCCCAGAAGAGTGTAGGTCTCATGTACATTTGTTGTGTAGGTGAATGTATGAATAAATGAATGGATGGATGGATAAAAGAGTGAATGAATAAATCCTGAATGGGAACACATGAAATCAATCAGGAAATTTTCATGAATTCATTTTAAGGCATATAGTCATAGACTACAATATATTTAATCATGCCTTGTATATTGAAATTATTAGGATAAATATAACTGGCAAGATAGATTTTTAAATGTAAATCTTATATTTTTCTATTCAATTTATTTTTATGTATTTAATTTGCTTTATGCTGTTGCAAAGGGAATATTACCTTCTATTTCATCCTCTAACTTGTTGCTACTTGTTTACAGGAAGACTTTTGTACTTTCTTAATTGATTTTATAGGCAACCAAACACAGGCATATCTCAGAGATGTTGTGGGTTTGGCTCTGGACTACTGCAATAAAATGAGTCACATGAATATTTTGGTTTCCCAGTATACATAAAAGTATGTTTATTGTATACTGTAGCCTATCAAGTGTGCAATAGCGTTGTGTCTAAAACACAATGTATATAGCTTGATTTAAAAATACATTATTGCTAAAAAAAGAAAATGCTAGCAATCATCTAAGCCTTCAGCAAGTCATCATCATCTTCTGCTGGTGAAAGTTCTTGTTCCATGTCGATGGCTGATGACTAATCAGGGTGATGGTTACTGCAAGTTGAGGTTGCTGAGGCAACTTCTTTTTTTTTTTTTTTTTTTTCCTTTTTGAGATGGAGTCTGGCTCTGTCGCCCAGGCTGGAGTGCAGTGGCGCCATTTCAGCTCACTGCAAGCTCCGCCTCCCGGGTTCACGCCATTCTCCTGCTTCAGCCTCCCCAGTAGCTGGGACTACAGGCACCTGCCACCATGCCTGGCTAATTTTTTGTGTTTTTAGTGGAGACGGGGTTTCAATGTGTTAGCCAGGGTGGTCTTGATCTCCTGACCTTGTAATCCACCTGCCTTGGCCTCCCAAAGTGCTGAGATTACAGGCGTGAGTCATCACACCCGGCCGGCAACTTCTTAAAATAAGACAATAAAGTTTGCCACATAGATTGACTCTTCCTTTCATGAAATATTTCTCTGTAGCATGTGAGGCTGTTTGATAGCATTTTACCTACAGCAGAACTTCTTTCAAAATTTAAGTCAGTCCTCGTAAGCACTGATGCTGCTTTATCAACTAAGTTTATGGAATATTCTAAATCCTGTATTGTCATTTCAACAGTGTTCACAACATTTTCACCAAGAGTATATTACATCTTAACAAAACACTTTTTTTGCTCATCCATAAGAAACAACTCCTTATTAGTTAGTTCTATCATAAGAATGCAGCAATTCAGTCACATTTTCAGGCTCCACTTTAAATTGTAGTTCTCTTTCTATTAATATTTTCACCTCACCTGCAGTTACTTCCTCCATTAAAGGCTCTAACCCTTCAAAGTTATCCATAGGGGTTGAAATCAATTTCTTCCAAGCTCCTGTTAATGTTGATGTTTTGATCTCCTTCTATGAACCACAAATGTTCTAAATGGCGGTTAGAATGGTAAATTCTTTCCAGAAGGTTTTTAATTTAATTTGCCCAGATCTATCAGAGGAATCACTATGTATGGCAATGGTAGTTTCACAGATTGCATATTTTAAATAATAAGAATTGAAAGTTTAAATTACTTCTTGATCCATGGGCTGCAGAATAGATGTTGCATTAGCAGGCATGAAAACAGCATTAATCTCCTTGTGCATCTCTATCAGAGCTTTTGGGAGATTCGATGCTTTGCTATTAAGCAGTAGTCTTTTGAAAGAATCTTTTTTACTGAGTAGCAGGTCTCAATAGAGGGTTTTAAACATTCAGGAAACCATACTGTAAGAAGATGATGTGCTGTCACCCAAATTTTGTTGTTCCATTTATAGTGCATAAGCAGAGTTGATTTAGCATAATTACTAAGGGTCCTAGGATTTGCAGAATAGTTGGTGAGCACTAGCCTTAACTTCAACTTACCAGCTGCATTTTCCCATAACAAGAGAGTCTGTCAGTCTATTTAATCTACAGTATAAATCGGCTGTTTAGTGTAGTCACCTTCATAAATAATTTTATCTTGATCTTCTGGAAAATTTGCTAGTTTCTTCATCAGCACTTGCTGCTTCATCTTGCTCTCTTACGCTTTGAAGATGGCTTCTTTCCCCAAAAACCTCATGAGCTAACCTCTGCTAGCATCACTTTCTTCTGTAGTTTCCTTACCACTCACAGTCTTGATAGAATTCAAGAGAGTTACGGCCTTGTTCTGGATTAGATTTTGGGAATGCCATGGCTGGTTTAATCTTCTATCCAGACAACTCAAATTTTCTCCATATCATCAATAATACTGTTTTACCCTCTTATTATTTGTGTGCTACTGGAGTTGCACTTTTTCTTTTTTTTTCTTTTCTTTTTTTTTTTTTTTTGTGACAGTCTCACACTGTTGCCCAGGCTGGAGTGCAATGATGCGATCTCGGCTCACTGCAACCTCCAGCTCCCAGGTTCAAGTGATTCTCCTGCCTAAGCTTCCTGAGTAGCTGGGATTACAGTTACCCGCCACCACACCCAGCTAATTTTTGTATTTTTAGTAGAGATGGGTTTTCACCATGTGGGACCAGGCTGGTCTCAAACTCCTGGCCTCAAATTATCCACCCACCTCGGCCTCTCAAATTCCTGGGATTACAGCATGAGCCACCACACCCAGCCTGAAGTTGCACTTTTAATTTCCTTCAAGAACTTTTAATTTTGTTTTCACAACTTGATTAATTGTTTGATACAAGAGGTCTAATGTTTTTGCAGATCTCAGCTTTCAACATGCCTTCCACATTAAACATTTCTAGTTTTTTCTTTAAAGAGACAGATGTGTGCATCTTTCTTTCACTTGAACACTGACAGGCCATTGTAGGATTATTACTTGGCCTAATTACAATACTGTTGTGTCTCAGGGAGTAGGGATGCCAAGGAGAGGAAGAGAGATGGGGGAATGGCCAAGTGGTGGAGCAGTCAGAACACACACAACATTTATCAGTTAATTTCACTCTCTTATGTGGGTGCAGTTTGTAGCATCCCAAAACAATTATAATAGTAATATCAAAGATCACAGATCACCATAACAGTTATAATAATGATGTAAAAACTTGAAACAATGTGAGAATTACAAAAAAAAAAAAGTGACACAAACATAAAGTGAGAACATGCTGTTGAAAAAATTATGCCAATAGACTTGCTTGATGCAGGATTGCCACTGACCTTCAATTTGCAAAAAATGCACTCTCTGCAAAATGCAACTAATGAAGTGCAATAAAATGAGGTACATCTGTAATTGAATATTTAGGCTCTTTGTAATATTTTAAAATCTAAATTATTTTATCTTGAATTTTCAACTATATGATTAAGTGTACTATAAAAATGAAAAAAGTCTCAAATTTTCAATTTTTCTGCCTCTCATCTTTCAATTATATAATTGTGTTGGTTGATATCAATAGGGTAAAATTTGAAAATAGCCATGACAGTGTTTTTCTTATTTTTTCTAAGACAGCAGAATGGAGACTTTGTTATCATGCTTCATCTACTTGGAAATACAAAATCATTTTAAAGATTCACATTGTTACCTTTTTAAATTTTTTATTTTAACTTTTATTTAAAGTTCAAGGGTACATGTGCAGACTTGTTAAATAGGTAAACTTGTGTCATGGTTTTGTTGTATAGATTATTTCATCACCCAGGTATTAAGCCTAGTGTCCATTAGTTATTTTTCTGGACCCTCTCCATCCTCTCAAACTTCACCCTCTAATAGGACCCAGTATCCGTTGTTCTCATGTATGTGTCCATGTGTTCTCATCATTTAGCTCCCACTTATAACTGAAAACATGCAGTATTTGGTTTTCTGTTCTTGCGTTAGTTTGCTAAGGATAATTGCCTCTAGCCGCATCCATGTTTCTGCAAAGGACATGGTTCCATGGTCTATATGTACTACATTTGCTTTATCCAGTTCACCACTGATGGACAATTAGGTTGATTTTCCATGTCTTTGCTATTGTGAATAGTGCTTCAGTGAACATATGTGTTCATGTGTCTTTATAACAGAATAATTTATATTCCTTTGGGTATATACCTAGTAATTAGATCGCTGGGTTGAAGGTATTTCTATTTTTAGGTCTTTGAGGAATTACCACACTGTCTTCCACAATGGTTGAACTAATTTACACTCCACCAGCACTGTGTAACTGTTCCTTTTTCTCTGCAACTTCACCAGCATTTGTTATTTTTTTACTTTTTTTTTTTTTTTTTAGACGACGATCGCTTAGTCGCCCAGACTGGAGTGCAGTGGCAAGATCTTGGCTCACTGCAAGCTTCGTCTCCCGGGTTCACGCCATTCTCCTGCCTCAGCCTCCTGAGTAGCTGGGACTCTACACCTGGTTAATTTTTTTTTATTTTTAGTAGAGAAGGGGTTTCACCATGTTAGCCAGGATGGTCTCATTCTCCTGATCTCGTGATACGCCTGTCTCGGCCTTCCAAAATGCTGGGATTACAGGTATGAGCCATCGTGCCCGGCCTATTTTTTGACTTTTTAATAATTGCCATTCTGACTGGTGTGAGATGGTATCTCATTGTGGTTTTGATTTGCATTTCTCTAATGATCAGTGATGCTGAGCTTTCTTTCATATGATTGTTGGCCACATGTATGCCTTCTTTTGAAAAGTGTCTGTTCGTGTCATTTGCTGATTTTTAAATCAGGTTTATTTTTTTTCTTGTAAATTTGTTTAAGTTCCCTATAGATGCTGGATATTAGACCTTTGTCAGATGCATAGGTTGCAAAAATTTTCTCCCCTTCTATAGGTTGTCTGTTTAATTTGTTGATAGTTTTCCTTTGCTGTGCAGAAGCTCTTTAATTAGATCTCATTTGTCATTTTTTTGTTTTTGTTGCAATTGCATGTCTTTGTCATGAAATCGTTGCCAGTTCTTATGTCCAGAATGTTATTGCCTAGGTTGTCTTCCGGGGTTTTTATCCTTTTGGGTGTTACATTTAAGTCTTTAATCCACCTTGAGTTAATTTATGTATATGGTGTAAGGAAGGGGTCCTGTTTCAATCTTCCACATATGGCTAGCCAGTTTTCCCAACACCATTTATTGAATAAGGAATCCTTCCTTCATTGCTTGTTTTTATCAAGTTTATCAAAGATCAGATAGTTGTAGGTGTGCGGCCTTATTTCTGGGTTCTCTATTCTGTTTCATTAGTGTATGTTTCTGTTTTTGTACCAGTATCCTGCTGTTTTGAATACTGGATCCCTGTAATATATTTTGAAGTTGGTTAGCATGAGTCCTCCAGCTTTGTTCTTTTTGCTTAGGATTGCGTTGGCTATTTTGTGATCATTTTGGTTCCCTGTGAATTTTAAAATAGTTTTTTCTAGTTCTGTGAAGAATATCAATGGTAGTTTAATAGGAACAGCCTTAAAGCTATAGGTTGCTTTAGACAGTATGGCCATTTTAATGATACTGATTCTTCCTAGCCATTAGCATGAAATTTTTTTCCATTTGTTTGTGTCATCTCTGATTTCTTTGAGCAGCATTTTGTAGTTCTCCTTGTAGAGATCTTTCACCTCTCTGGTTAGCTGTATTCCTAGGTATTTTATTCTTTTTGTGGCAGTTGTGAATGAAATTGCCTTTCTGGTTTGGCACTTGGCTTGGCTGTTGCTTTTTGGTAGGAATGCTAGTGATTTTTTTGTATATTGATTTTGTGTTCTGTAACTTTGCTGAAGTTGTTTATCAGCTGGAAGAGCTTTTGGGCTGAGACTATGGAGTTTTCTAGATATAAGATCATGTCAGCTGCAAACAGAGATAGTTAACTTCCTCCCTTCCTATTTGGATGCCATTTATTTCCTTGTCTTGCCTCATTGCCGTGGCCAGAACTTCCAATACTGTGTTGAATAGGAGTGCTGAGAGAGGGCATTCTTGCCTTGTGCCAGTTTTCAAGGGGAATGGTTCTAACTTTTGCCCATTCAGTATGATGGTGGCTGTGGGGTCGTTATAGATGGCTCATGTTATTTTGAGATATGTTTCTTCAACACCTAGTTAATTGAAAGTTTTTAACACGAAGGGGTGTTGAATATGATCAAAAGCCTTTTCTGCATCTATTGAGATAATCATGTGGTTTTTGTCTTTAGTATGATGAATTACATTTATTGATTTGCATATGTTGAACCAAACTTGCATCCCAGGGATAAAGCCTATTTGATTGTGGTGGATAAATTTTTTGGCATGCTGCTGGATTCAGTTTGCAAGTATTTTGTTGAGAATTTTTGCATTGATGTTCACCAAAGATACTTGGCCTGAAGCTTCCTTTTTATGTTGTGTCTCTGCCAGGTTTTGGTATCAGGATGATACTGGCCTCATAGAATGAATAAGAGAGGAGTCCCTCTTCCTCAATTGTTTTGAAATAGTTTCAGCTGGAATGGTATCAGCTCTTCTTTGTACATCTGGTAGAATTCAGCTATGAATCCATCTGGTTCTAGGTCTTTTTTGGTCAGTAGGCTATTTACTACTGATCAGTTTCAGAGTTTATTATTGGTCTGCTCAGGGATTCAGCTTCCTCCTTGTTCAGTCTTGGGAGAATGCATGTGTCCAGGAATTTATCCATTTCTTCTAGCGTTTCTAGTTTATGTGCATAGAGGTGTTCGTAATATTTCCTGATGGTTGTATTTCTATGGGGTGATTAGTAATATCTTACTTGTCATTTCTGACTGTGTTTATTTGAATCTTCTCTCTGTTCTTCTTTATTAGTCTAGCTAGCAGTCTATGTATTTTACTATTTTTTCAAAGAAACAGCTCCTGGATTTGTTGATTTTTTTGCAAGATTTGAAATGTTTATTATATGTAAGATATATGTTTATGGATGAGGAAACCTCTAAAAACAAAGGAAAATGGAACTTTAAAAAAATTAGGTTTTACATCTTTACAACTCATTAATAAGATACCAAATTCAAGAGAGATTATAGTTACATTGTTAAATGTAATCTTCTATGAATGAAAGCTAATAATGACTTAAACTGATGAGTTACAAATGCATTTATTTATTGGTAATTAAAAACAATACTTAAGAACTTAAGCATCTTGAGTAGTAGTTTAAGCTACACAGAGCAAAGAAAATTATTGTGTGTGTGTGTATATATATTTATATACACAAGATATATATATATAT
>NW_012118265.1:6147011-6167763 GCF_000951035.1 Colobus angolensis palliatus
TGTATATGTAAAACTACAGGTTGACTATGGTAATAGTAACTAAACTATATCCAACCCTGAAGGTGGAAAAATCCCTGAACAGAAATATACAGCCTAGTTATAATATGGATTCATTCATCTTTTGAATCTCCTTCAGTTCAGCTCTGATTTTGGTTGTTTCTCATTTTCTGCTAGCTTTGGAGTTGATTTGTTCCTGTTTCTCTAAATTTCTTTCAGTTGCAGTTTTACACTGTTAGTTTGCGATCTTTCTAACTGTTTAATGTGGGCATTATTGCTGTGAATTTCCCTCTGAACACTTCCTTAACTGTGTCCCAGAGATTCTGGTATACTATATCTTTTTTCTCGTTAGTTTCAAAGAACTTCTTGACTTGTGCCTTAATTTCATTATTTATCTGAAAGTCATTCAGGAGCAGGATTCAATTTCCATGTAATTGTATGGTTTTGAGTGAATTTCTTACTCTTGATTTCTAATTTCATTGTACTGTGGCCCATGAGATTATTTGTTATATTTCAGTTATTTTGTATTTTCTGAGGAGTGTTTTGCTTCTGATTACGTGATACATGAAAAACCATTCAAAAGATCAATGAATCCATATTATAATTAGGCTGCGTATTTCTTTTCAGGGATGTATTTAAGGATATGTGCCTTGTGGTGATGGGAAAAAATGTATATCCTATTGTTTTTGGGTGGCAAGTACTGTAGATGTCTGTCAGGTCCACTTGATCCAGTGCCGAGTTTAGGTACTGAATATCTTTCCTAATTTTCTGTCTTGATAATCTGTCTAATATTGTCAGTGGGGTGCTAAAGTCTTCCACTACCATTATGTGGGACTCCGAATCTCTTTGAAGGTCTCTAAGAACTTTCTTTATGAATTTGGGTGCTCCTGTGTTGGATGAATATCTATTTAAGATAGATCATCTTGTTGAATTGAATCCTTTACCATTATGCAATGCCCTTTGCCTTATTTGATCTTTTTGGTTTAAAGTCTATTTTGTTTGAAACTAGGATTGCAACCTCTGCTTTTTTTTTAGTATCCATTTGCCTGGTAGATTTTTCTCCATCCCTTTATTTTGAGCCTATGTGGGTCACTGCATGTGAGATGAATCTCTTGAAGACAGCATACCAATGGGTCTTCATTATCCAACTTTCCACTCTGTGTCTTTTAGTTGGGGCATTTAACCCATTTACACTCAAGGTTAGTATTGATATATGTGAGTTTGATCCTGTCATCATGATGTTAGCAGATTATTTTGCAGACTTGTATATGTGATTGCTTCATAGTGTCACTGGTCTGTGAATTTCAGTGTGTTATGGTAGTGGCTGGTACATCTTTTCCTTCTGTATTTAGTGTTTCTTTCAGAAGCTCTTGTAAGGCAGGTCAGGTGGTAGTGAATTCCCTTAGTATTTGCTTGTCTGAAAAGGATCTTATTTTTCCTTACTTATGAAGCTTAGTTTGGCCAGAAATGAAATTCTGGGTTGCAATTTCTTTTCCTTAAGGATTCTGAATATTGGCCTTCAATCTCTTCTGGCTGGTAGGGTTTCTGCTAAGTGGTTCACTTATTAGTCTGATGGGCTTCCCTTTGCAGGTAACCTGATCCTTCTCTCTAGCTGCTTTTAACATTTTTTTTTTCGTTTCAGTCTTGGAGAATCTGATGATTATGTGTCTTGGGGATGATATTCTTGTGAAGCATCTTACTGAGGTTATCTGCATTTCCTGCATTTGAATGTTGGCCTCTATAGGTAGGTTGGGAAAGTTCTCAGGGATGATATCCTGATATATGTTTTCCAAATTGGTTCCATTCTCCCCATCTCTTTCAGGGACAACAATGAGTCATAGATTTTGTCTCTTTACATAATCCCATACTGCTTGGAGGTTTTGTCCAGTCCTTCTTATTTTTTTCTCTGTTCTTATCTGACTGTCTTGTTTCAGAAAGCCAAGCTTTAAGCTCTGAGATTCTTTCCTCTGCTTGATCTATTCTGCTATCAATAATTACGATTTCATTATGAAACTCTTGTGGTGTGTTTTTAAGCTCTTGTCAGGTCACTTATGTTCTTTCCAATATAGCCATCTTGTCTCTCAGTTCCTGCGTTATTTTATCATGATTTTTAGCTTTCTTGGATTGGGTATCTACATTGGGTACTCGTACATCTCAATGATCTTCATCCCTATCCTTATTCTGAATTCTATTTCTGTCATTTCAGCCATCTCAGCCCTGTTCAGAACCTTAGCTGGAGAGGTGATGCAGTCATTTGGAGGAAAGGAGGCACTGTGGCCTTTTGAATTGTCAGGGTGCTTGTACTAATTCTTTCTCATCTTCGTGGGCTTATCTGCCTTCAATCTTTGAGGTTGCTGACTTCAGGATTTTTATTCTTTTATCTTATTTAATGACCTTCGGAGTCTGATTGTGGTATAATCAGACTCTGACTGACTTCATTTCTGGGAGATTTTAGCGGGGCAACACTCAGCTCCCAACTCCTAGATTGCATGCTGTAGCTCTGGGGGACTTGTACTGGGCCCTGACTTTGTTCTCTGGCTTCTTGAGGTTAGGAATCCACAGTGTTGGGGGTGGCTAGGTGCTCCTGGAACCCTGGTTCTTATACTCTGATGGGTGGTATCAACCAAAGCATTTCATAGTGTAGTGACAGTGGGATCCATCCTTGTAGTGTCAGCTATGGCAGAGTGCTTGTAGGTGCCGGGGTGTCTGCCTCCCTGCAGGCGTTCACCACAGTGGTGGAGGCAATGCACCGATGGGGATTGGCTGTTGGCAACTGTGCATAGTCATTCTGGAGATGGTGGTAGCTTGGGAGTAAGGTGCTGGCAGGCACAGGTCTGGGTGCCTTCTCTGTGCTCCACAAGCAGGAGTGGTCACTCAGGATAGGGGAGGATCTGCAGTTCTCTGCACAGTGTTAATGCAAGGATGGGGCACTGGTGGGAGTGATGCTGGCTGGATCAGTGCATGCCAAGACTATATCTGCAATGGCAGCTGACAAATTGGAGGGGGAATGGGGGCAGATTGCACTCCTGTGCTCTAGCAAAGCAAGGAAAGCAAAACCTCCTTTCACAAACACATGCCAGCAAAGCAATGTGGGGAGTTCCATGGGCCCAAGGGAAGCTGCAGTATAGGGAGGGAGCATGGGGACTGGTGAGTGGCTGTAGGGGCCTACAAGCCACAGAGCTCTCCACAGGTCAATCATGTTCTGCCAGTGCAGAAGCTATGGTGCGGGCCTCAGGGCACCTGAGACTCCCCTGCAAGCAGGTATGGCGAGACTGTCCCCTGCACTCATGAAAGGCCAGCAGACCAAGGGGTGCTCAGGTGGGACCACCCTGTCTGATGGGCAAGACTGCTCTGCAGAATTCAGGTCAAACCGTTCTTCTAGGGCTGAAGTCTCTTTTGGGAGCAAGCTGAGCCTAGGGAGATGGCCATCCCTGACCATGCCCCACTGTAGATGCTCCCACACCAAATCTTCTGGCTCCACATCATCTGGCTTGCTGCCCCTACCTCTTCTCCAAGCAACTCTTCCTGACAACTCCAGTATCTGTGGTGCTCAAGGGATTTCCTCCTGCAGGGGTTTCAGAGGCCAATGGCAAGAGTAACTTGCTCCTTGCCAGTTCAACTTACTCATTTCCCTGGAGCTGCTGTGGGTCAGAAACAAGTCCTGGTGCATGGTAGCCCCATGCAGAGTCCCCAGCTTTCTCCCACTTCAGCACAGCTTCTGTGTCTTCCCTCCACCCACTCTCAGTGCCTTCCTTCTAAAGATCTGTTAGGATCATGCCAGTCGTCTCGATCCCTTGGTGAGAGTTGTTTCACCTGACTGCATCTAGTCAGCCATCTTGCCCTCCCTGACCTACACTGCGAACTTTTATCCAAGAAAAAACATAGCCGTTCAACATGAAGGGGAAAGAAAACTTCAGATACCGAGAAAAGGAAAGCAGGGAGCAGCTCATCTGGCGGGGTCTGGCAGAAAATTGTGAGTGAATCATCAATGCATGATACAGGGAGTAATTGTCTCTGTGATACACATTCTCACTGAAGAACCAGGGAATCCAGGCCATGGAGGAGCTCCCTGACCCTTTTACGCCCTGTATCTGACTTGGAGAGCGGTCAGGAGACTGTGAAAAGGAACAGCACTGGGAAGTATCCTATGCATGCTCCCAGACTAGGCACTGATAAAAGGATGCCATTTCTGATCCTAGCTCACTTGGGAACCTGCCAACTAGCATAGGTAGCCATTACTTGTTATGAGAGTCTCGGGCTAGGCATTTGCAATCTGGGCTCAAGCAGGGGAGGAAACTCCATGTCCAGAACTGAAGGGTGATTGTGGCATGGGCTCCAGCCTTGGGCACTGGAGTTTCTTAATGAGACTGGACTGGGAAGGGTTTACCCTGAGAGGTGTGGTTTTGACCTGGCTGTGTGTTTTGCAGCCTGGTGTGGATTCATGGTCTGAGGGTTTATGTTATTTATGTTACTTGGCTAACTACCTCAACTTGCTGCCAGTGTCAAGTCATGGGAGAGAGACTTACAAGGCTGGAGGCATGGGAATAAAGTGGGTCTCACTACCACTTGCTAGGCTGTAGAGCTCTAGCTGCCCTCTTTGCCTGTGCTAGGTCTTTGGCATGACAGCAGTTGTTCCACTTCTTGCTGGGGCATTTTTCCAGGGACCATGGACTGCCCCCATCCGCTGTTGGGGCTGGGGCTTGCATCCGCCACCAAGGGACCCAAATACAGGCTTGCCTGGCCTAGCTCTGCCTCGGTTCTCTCCCCAACTCCCTTGGGGGCAGAGCACAGGACCAGGACTATGGAGTGTTTTAGGGCCCAATCCATTGCCTGGGACATCAGAGTACTTCTCCTCATTAACGAAGGTCAAGTATAAACCCTACTGTCATCACTGCATTTGACTGTCACTTGTAAGCACCACTTGCTGGCCTGGAGGTTGATCTGCATAGCCCATTACAACATCTGCTAACGCAAGTAAGTGCACAGTGCTCAAGAAGGAGACAAGCTTCATGTGATCTCTGCTACCACCACTGGCCATGCCACTCCTGCTATTCAGGAGACCTTGAGCATGCCAACCTGTCCAGTACCTCAATACCACAACTGGCATTTGAGAAAGATACCACACTAAGGCTATTTATATCCAGGGAAATCATACAAAGTCTATACTACTGAATATAAACAGAAGTAAATCCATATGACCCAACTTAGCATACATCACAATCACACCTTCAAGAAAAAATGTCCCACACCAATGAAAGTAAATTCAAAAACAATAAGAAGAGAATGATTCTTCAGATGCCAAAAAATCAGCATAATAATATTGGAAATACGAATAAGCAGGATGCTACGACATCCCCAAAAGAACATGTTAACTCTGTAACAATGGGTCCTATCTAAAATAAACATTTTAAAATGCCAGCTAAATAAATTAAAATATTGATTTTAAAGAAGCTCAATGAGATGCAGAGAAAGCCGAAAACCAATAAAAAGAAATGTGAAACCCAATGAAAAGAAATCAGAAAGGGAATTCAGGATATGATCAAGAAATTGACCAAGGAGACTGATTAAAAAAAAAAAAAAAACAGAACTCTTGCTCCTGGAAATTAAAAATTCAAAGAAAGAATTACAAAATACAGTTGCAAGCTTCGACAATTAACTAAACCAAGCAGAAGAAAGAATCTCACAACTGGAACATAGATCTTTTGAACTGATCCAGTCAGACAAAACTAAAGAGAAAAGAATAGAAAAGAATGAACAAAGCCTTCGAGAAATATAGTAGTACATAAAGCAACCAAACTTAAATTCATTGGTATTCCCAAGGGAGAAGAAAAAAGCAACAAATTTGGAAAATCTATTTTAGGAAATAATTGGTGAAAACGTCCCTGGTCGTTTCTGTTTTTAGGTTTTTTTGTTGTTGTTTTTTGTGACAGGGTCTCACTCTGTTCCCCATGCTGGAGTGCAATGGCATGATCATGACTCACTGCAGCCTCAACATCCTTGGGCTCAGATGATCCTCTCACGTCAGCCTCCTGAGTAGCTGGGACAATAGGTGCACCCCACCATGCCCAGCTGTTTTTCTATTTTTCACATTTTTGTAGAAATGGGGTTTTTCCATGTTGCCCAGGCTGGTTTCTAACTCCTAAGCTCAAGCAATCTCCCTGTCTCAGCCCTGGGATTACAGGCATGAGCCACCACACCCAGTACTTCCCCAGTCTTGCAAGAGATTTAGACATCTAGACACAAGAGGCCCAATAAACACTAGAAAATACATTGCAAGACAAAGTTCATCATACCATAAAGTCATCAGACTGACTAAAGTCAATGTGAAGGAAAAAATCCTAAAATCAGCAAGAGAAATGCATCTAGTTACCTACAAAGGAGACCTCATCAGTCTAACAGTGGACTTCTCAGCAGAAATAAACCTTACAAACCAGAAGAGACTGGGATACTATTTTCAGAGTGCTTAAAGAAAAAAAAAATTGTAAACAACAAATTTTTTATCCTGGCAGAATAAGATTCACAAATGAAGTTTAAATAGTCTTTCCTACATGGGGAAATGCTGAGGGAATTTGTCACCACTATACCAAACTTGCAAAAAATGCTCAAAAGAGTTCTAAACACAAAAACGAAATGTCAATATTTACCATTATAAAAACACATGAAAGTCAAAAACTCACAGGTCTTATACACAAAGGAAGAAGAGAAAGAAATCAAATGACAACATCACAGAACTCCAGCAAACCACAAAGTCGTAGGGGGAAGAAATAAACCAAAGAATCCACAAAACAACTATATAACAATGAACATTATAACCAGAAACACAATCTCAAATATCAATATAACGTTGTATGTAAATGAATTAAATGATATACTTAAATGATATAGACTAGAATAATGAATTTTTTAAAAGTAAACCAACTGCATACTGCTTATAAGAAATTCATCTTATGAAATTTGAAATTCATCTTATGAAATCTGAAGTTCACCTTATGAAATTCACCTTATGAAACCAACTGCATATTGCTTATAAGAAATTCACCTTGATGGTAAATAAATGGACAAAAAATATTTCATGCAAATGGAAACAAAAAACAAGCAGGGGTAGCTATACTTACATCAGATAAAACAGACCTTAAGTCAAAGAAAGTAAAAAACAAAGACAAAGATGATTATATAATGATAAAGGGATCAATTCAACAAGAGGATATAACACTCTCAAATATATATGCACTCAATACCAAGGCACCCAGATTCATAAAACTAATATTACTAACTTAACGAAAGAGATAGACAACAACACAATAATAGTGGGAGACTTCAACACCCTACTCACAGCATTAGATAAATCATCAAGGCAGAAAATTAACAAACACAATTTAAAACTTAAATTTGACTTTTTTTTTTTTTTTGAGATGGAGTCTCACTTTGTCACCCAGGCTGGAGTGCAGTGGCACAATCTCAGCTCACTGCAACTTCCACCTCCCAGATTCAATCGATTCTCTTTCCTCAGCCCCGCAAGTAGCTGGGATTATATGCGCCTGCCACCACGCCCTGCTAATTTTTGACGGAGGATTTTGGCTTGTTGCCCAGGCTGGTCTCGAATTTCTGGGCTCCAGCCATCCACCTGCCTCGGCCTCTGAAAGTGTTGGGATTACAGGTGTGTGCCACCACGCCTGACCTTAAATTTGACTTTAGACTAAATGGACCTAACACACATGTACAGAACTTTCTATCCAACAACCACAGAATGTACATTATTTTCATTAGCACATGAAACATTCTCCAACATACACTGACCATATGTTAGGCCAAAAAACAAGTCTTGATAAATTTTTAAATACAAAATTTTATCAAGTGTATTTTCAGACCACAGCAGAATGAAACTAGAAATCAATATCAAGAGGAGCTCTTTAAACTATACACATGTGTAGAAATTAAATAACATACCCTTGAGGGATCTTTGAATCAATGAAGAAATTAAGATGGCTATTTTAAAAATTGTTGAAATGAATTGAAAATGTAGACAAAATATACCAAAACCTCTCGGATATAGCAAAAACTGTGCAAAAAGGGAAGCTTATAGCATTAAAAGCCTACATAAAAAAAAAAAAAAAAAGAACACAAGTTAACAACATAAGGTTGCACTTCAGGGAACTATAAAAACAAGAAGAAACCAAAACCAAAGCGAGTGGAAGAAAAGGCATAATAAAGATCATAGCAGAACTAAATGAATAAATGAAACTGAGACAGAAAAATCCAAAGGACCAATAAAATGAAAAGATGATTATTTAAAAAGATAAACAAAATTGATAAACTGTTTGCTAGACTAACCAAAATAAAATGAGACAGGAGATTTGAACAAACATTATGAGAAATGAAGGAGACATTATGACTGATACAATAGAAATACAAAAGATCATGAAACTACTATGGACAATTATACACTCACAAACTAAAAAACACAGAAGAAATACATAAATACCTATTCCCAAGTTGAGCCAGAAAAAAATTAAAATCCTGAGCACACCAAGAAAGAGTAGTGAGATTGAATCAGTAATAAAAAATCTTCCAAAAAAACCAAAAATTCCCAGGACAATGCACAAATTCCATCAAACATCAGAGAACTAGTACCAAACTTGTTGAAACTGTTCCAAAATATTGAGGAGAAGGGAATCCTCCCTAACTCATTCTATAAGGCAGTATCACCCTGATAACAAAGACAGACAAGGACACAAGGAAAAAATAAAACTATAGATCAATATCCCTGATGAACATAGATGCAAAAATCTTCAGCAAAATGTTACCAAACTGAATCCAAGAGTGCATCAAAAAGATAATACACTATAATCATGTGGGTTTGATTCCAAGGATGAAAAGATGGTTCAACATATGCAGATCAATACATGTGATTCATCATAAACGAATTTAGAGTAAAACCACATGATCATCTCAATAGATTCAGAAATAACATTTGATAAAATTCAGCATCCCTTCATGATAAAAATCCTCAACAAACTAGGCATAGAAGGTACATAGCTCAAAATAATAAAGGCCATATATGACAAGCTCACACCAACATCATAATGAATGGGGAAAAATGTTTAAAGCAATCCCCCTAAGGATAGGAACAAGACAAGGGATGCCTATTTTCACCTCTCCTATCAACATAGTACTGGAAGTCCTAGCCAAAGCAAACAGGAAAGAGAAAGAAATAAAAAGTATCTGAATTGGAAAAGAGGAAGTCAAATTATTTCCGTTCACTAGCAGTATGATCTAGAAACCCTAAAGATCCTCCAAAAACTCTTAGATTTGATAATTGAATTTAACAAAGTTTCAGGATGCGAAATCAATGTACAAAAACCAGTAGCATTCCTATACACTAAGAACAATCAAACTCAGAACCAAATCAAGAAGGCGAGCCCATTTACAATAGCTACAAAAATAAAATAAAATATCTGGAATTTATTTAACCAGAGAGGTGAAATATATTTGCAAGGAAAACTACAAAACACTGACAAAATAAATTGTAGATGACACAAAGAAATGGAAAAACATCCCATCTTCACAGATTGGAAGAATATTGTTAAAATGACCATACTGCCCAAAGCAATATACAGCTTCAATGCAATCTCTATCAAAATACCAACATTATTTTTCACAGAATTAGAAAAAAATCTAAAATTCATATGGAACCAGAAAAGAGCCCAAATAGTCAAAGTTATTCTAAGTAAAAAGAACAAAGCTAGAGGCATTACATTATGTAAACTCAAATTATACTACATGGCTATAGTAATCAAAGCAACATGGCCAAAGCAACCAGGAAAGAGAAAGAAATGAAAAGCATCCAAACTGGAAAAGAGGAAGTGAAATTATTTCTGTTCACTAGCAATATGATCTAGAAAACACTAAAGACTCCTCCAAAAAGTCTTAGATTTGATACATGAATTTAACAAAGTTTCAGGATATGAAATCAATGTACAAAAACCAGTAGCATAAAATAGATACCTAATCAATGGTACAAAATAGAAAACCCAGAAATAAAGCCACGTATCTACAGCTGATATTTCACAAAGGTGACAAAAATATCCACCGAGGAAAGGATGCCTTTTTCAATAAATGGTGCTGGGAAAATTGGATTGTCATATGCAGAAGAATAAAACTGGACCCATATCTCTCACAATATACAAAAGTCAACTCAAAATAGATTAAAGACTTAAATGTAAGACCTGAAACTCTTAAAATACCTAAGGAAAACCTAAGGAATACCCTTGTGGACATTGGTCTAGACAATGAATTCATGATTAAGACCTCAAAAGCATAAGTAATGAAAACAAAAATAGACAAATAGGATGTAATTAAACTAGAAAGTTTCTACACATCCAAATAAGTAATCAGCAATGTGAACAGCAACCTGCATCATGGGAGAAAACATTTGGAAACTGTGCATCTGACTGGTGACTGATATCCAGAATTTTCAAGGAACTCAAATGACAACAGCAACAAAACAAATAATCCCATTAAAAAGTGGGCAAAGGACACGAATAGACATTTTTCAAAAGAAGACATACAAATGATCAACTAACATAAAAAATGCTCAACATCGCTATCATCAGAGAAATGTAAACTAAAACCACAGGGAGATGTCATCTTATACCTGCCAGAAGGGTGATTATTAAAAAGTTAAAAAAACAACAGGTGTTGGCATGAATGCAAGGGAACCCTTATACACTGTTGGTGGGAATGTAAATTAGTACAGCCTCTCTGGAAAACTGTATGGATATTTCTCAAAGAACTAAAAATAGAACTACCATTTGATCCAAAAGTCCCACTACTGGGTATCTACTCAAAATAAAATAAATAATTATATCAAAAAGATACTTGCAGTTGTATGTTTATTACAGCACTATTCACAATATCAAAGATATGGAATCAACTAAGTATCAGTAGATAGTTGGATTAAAAAAATGTGGTATCTATCTATCTATCTATCAATCATCTATTTTCTATCTTTCTATAATGGAATACTATTCAGTCATAAGAAAGAAAGCAATCATGTATTTTGAAGCAAGATGGATGGAACTGATTACCATTATCTTAAATGAAACAGCTCAGAAACAGAAAGCCAAATACCATATGCTCCCACTTATAAATGGAAGCTAAATGATGTGTACACACGGACATACAGTGTGGAATAATAGACATTGGAGGCTCAGGAGGAGGAGAGAGTGGGAGGGGGTGAAGGATGAGAAATTACTTAATGGATACAATATGCATTATTCAGGTGATGATTAAACTAAAAGCCCAGACTTCACTACCTCCCAGTATATCCACATAACAAAACTGCACTTATACCCCTTAAACTTATATAGATAAGAAAGATAGCTGCAATGATGCAATCTTTCCATTATTTCTGAATTTAAAAGGAATGTTTTTAGTTTGTAGCTCTTAAGTATGATTCTTGCATTTGGATTGGCGTTTACCATAACTCATTAGATAGATAGATAAATAGATTAGATAGATAGATATAGGTAGATAAATAGATAGATAGATAGATGAATGTGTATCTCTTCATATATGTGTGTATATATATATACACACATACATAAGTACATATATACACACACATATATATTCTTATTAATATATGCATAGAAGTTATTTATATCTCCTCATCTCATGTTAACAGTTTTCTTCAAAACACAGAATTTTGCTGATTTTCAGTATCTTTGGATATTATTATTTCACTTTTTAATCTAGTATGATGAGTTATAATAATAGATTTCTTGGAAATGAATCATCTTTGCACTCCTAGACAAATTCCACTTATGTAATATATTTTAATAAGCTAATGCTTTATTTGTTATATTTGATTCCGTATCTGAAATTGGTCTATACTCTTCCATTGTTAATGCTATTTTTGTTAAGGTTTCAAATAAATATTTTGCTGGCTTTTTCTAAAAATCTAAAAGTTTTTTTTTTCCTTTGCTCAGAAAACATTTAAATAATATTAAAGTTGGACCTAAATTAATCTCATTCTTTCCTGATCTATTAGATGTTAGCTGTAAATTTTTCTCTGAACTTTTTCACATATATTCTAGTATTTTTATTGAAATTAGTATTTTTAAAATATTCTTTAATTTTAAATTTAATTAATGCATTTTATTCTCTACAGTCTTCTGCCATAGAGAGATACATCATACATAGAGGATAAGTAGACAATTGATATGTTAAAGATATATATATACACATTTGAGACAGTGTTGCTCTGTCACCAAGGCTTCAGTGGCAGGATGTCGACTCACTGCAACCTCCACCTACTGGGTTCAAGTGATTCTCCTGCCTCAGCCTCCTGAGTAGCTAGGATTACAGGCATGAGCCACTGTGCCCAGCCAAGCATGTCCGTTTTTATTGCTAGAACTCAGTTTCCAATGGTGTTTGTTTATTAGCTTCATAAATACGCTATTAGAGTTTTTACTATTAGAACTTTGAGTGCTCTTCCATTCGAATTTAACAGAAACTGTATTATGAGAACAAATGACTTATACCTCTAATTAGTCCCAACTTTATCTTGGTTCAAATCATACTAACAAATGTACCACATTGACTTAACACAAGGATAATCGAAGTCATAACTCAGATATTTATTGGGATTATTTTTTATCACAGAGTTTTCCACATGACATGGTAGTTGCTTTATGACTAGCTGTAGAACATTTTTTCCCCAGGTGATAGTAACTGGATAACCTGATTTTTTTTTAGCAACTAACACATTTTATGTTATGGACACTAACATATCTTTCAGATGGTCTTACTTTACTCTTTACTCAAGCATCTAGAAATATTACAGTCAAATTGTGGACCATCTCTAGGAATTGTACATGGTATCCAAGTATTTATTTTGTATAGATGTGCTATCTCTAACTTCACCTAATTACTTGCTGTTATTTTTCTTTTGCTCTCTGTTTTAGTTTAAAAGTGACAAAAATCTAATTTTATTCAAGGGACATAGATTCTACTCATACTAATTTAATCAAAGAGCAGGAATTATTATGTGATTCTATTTTTTATAGAGCCCAAGGAAGAGAATTCTACCAAACCTGAGGAATTAGCTAGAGCAAACAACTGAAATACCATCAGGATTTTGTCCCCTTTCTGTACCTCTGTTCGTCTCTGCATAACACCTTTATATTTCTTTTCAGTTACAGTGTTAACTCCCACTCTGCATGATGATACATGATCAATATGAACAATGGAAAATGCTATAATAAGAATCAAAGTAAATAAAAGTTCTCATTGTTATTCATTAGGTGAATAGTATTGTTGATTTAACTTAAAGCTTTTCAGTTACAGTATATGTATTTTTTTCACTTGTAAATTCAGGGTTACATGAGTGGGTTTGTTACATAGGTAAACTCGTGTCATGAGGGTTTGTTATACAGATTATTTCATCATCCAGGTATTAACCCTAGTACTTATTAGTTATTTTTCTTGATCTTCTCCCTCCTCCCACCCTCCACCCTCTGGTTGTCCCCAGGATCTATTGTTCCCATGTATGTGGCCATATGTTTTCATCATTTAGTTCCCACTTATAAGTGAGAACATGTAGTATTTGGTCTTCTGTTACTGCTTAGTTTGCTAAGGATAATGGCCTGCAGCTCCATCCATGTTCTTGCAAAGGATATGATCTCATTCTTTTTCATGGTTGCATAGTGTTCCATGGTGTACATGTACCACATTTTCTTTATCCATTCTACCATTGATGGGCCTTTAGGTTGATTCCATGTCTTTGCTATTGTGAATAGAAGTGTGTGTATTTTTAAAACATTAAGGAATAAAAATAGAATTAAGGATACTGATCGATCTAATAAAATGGAGAAAAAAATAATGAAAAAGGAAAAACATTGTTAAATGGCACACAATAATATGAGAGTAATGCATCTACTACAAGGAACCATCATAAACACAAACAGATAAAATCACAGGGTAAAGCAAATTCTCACTTTGGTTAAAACTATAAAATTCAGCTATTCCTTGTTTATAAAAGATAGTAATAACAAAATTACAAAAGATTACAAAAAATATATTTTAAATTCAATACATTATTATGGATTAGAGGACATTACATGATAAAAGGAAGAAATGATTTTGATGCTATATGACCCTAGCAATATACTATAATATACATGCAGTAAAAATTATAAATAGAAATGGATAGATATGCAACCATAGAGAAATATTTTTAGCTACTTCATATAATTTTAAAAATTAGTTGCTTAAGCAGACAAAAATTTGGTTTCAAGATAGAGAATTTGAACCATACAATTTATAAGCTTCATATAATAGCCATACACAAAATGTGTATGAAACAGAGAACACATTATTCCCAAGCACAAAATATTTTAAAAAACAAACATGCATTGGCCACCAAGAAACTCTCAACAAAATTGGAATTAAATTGTTAAAAGTTGTAAAGCTTGATGGTCAAAATATAGGCATTTGAAAAATTTTAAATGCATGCCAATAAAATGTATTGGTTAAAGAATAAATAATCAAATATTTATATATCAAATGGATGCCTGATAGATATAATATCAAGTGAAAAAAGAAGTTGCAGATTTGTAGCATTTTTTTTTTGGTTTATAGAATGTAATTTTATTTTATGTTACTCTGCTGTTACATAGGGCATAACATTTTCACAAGGCTTTTTTGGGACTACAGTCAATGATTAGCAACACACAATAGTGGTCCAACTCTCTAAATAACAATCACTAGACAAACTGGACACCCTCTCACATGTGAACAAATCTGCATGGAAAAGTACTAAAGGTTTAGACTTGGACTTGTGTACTTTATTTCCCCTTTCTAGTGTATTAAGAAATGACATGTACTTTAATTTGCCAAAAGCAATGTTTGTATTCTGGCAGCAACATGCTCCTTCTATCACATAGAAAAGTGAATACCAGAACTACAAAGGCAGGAGGTGTAAGTGAATTTTTATTGGGAAGGGAGGTTGGCAACTTAAACAGCAGCAAATAGAGAGTGAATAAGGAAACTCCCTGTTGCCACAGATATACAAGACCTCCTTATGTGATATAGGAGCCATTTCAATTCGTGACCCCTAGCCAGAGATGGCAAGTGCTTTTCCATTCAATCTAATACCTCCGGATTCCTACTAAAAAGGAATACATTAAGAGCATGGAAAAGTTACTTATTGAAAGGAAATCCCTGAAGAGTAAGGGAAGGAATGTAGAAATTAAGAAGTTGCGTGGAACACTGTTTAAATTGTAATTAACTACATTTTCTTATCTTCACAGTAATACAAAACACAGTCACTTGCAGAACTGGTTCAGATTACTTAAATACCAGATACATTTTTAGTCCTCTACATAAGTGTTTGGGAATTATTTATGTTTTTATGAAATGAAGCTATTAATACTTTTCTACAGCAGTGCTGCACACCAGGAAGGCCAAGACAAACACAAATCAAGGAATGAAGTTTTCCCAAAGCTGCAGTGTGAAAAGACTATAAACAGTTGATTCCATACACATGAATGGATGTCTTTGCTATACGGAATCCAAGTGGAATGAGGAATGCAGATGTGTAAAAAGGTTTCTTGAAGGAAAGAAGGATGACACCCTGTATGGATTTAGTTTGCAGCCCCTTCTGCCGCATAACATTCTTCTCCTGCACTGTCTGATGTCCAAAGTGTTAGGTTGTCTCTAAGCAACTGCATGATGAGGGTGCTGTCTTTGTATGAGTCTTCACTCAGTGTATCAAGTTCAGCAATGGCCTCATCAAAAGCCGTTTTAGCCAGCATGCAGGCAAGCTCTGGGTTATTAAGAATCTCATAGTGAAATACAGAAAAGTTAAGAGCAAGCCCCAGGCGGATTGGGTGTGTGGGTTGCATCTCTTTCTTGCTTATATCAAATGCCTCTTGGTAAGCTCCTGGGGAATTATCTGTGGTTTGTTTTCGATCATCACCACATGCAACTTCAGCAGGGTACCGGAAGTAATCACCCTTCATTTTCAGATCGAAGACCTTACTCTCTGGATTAGTTGCATTGGCTATTAAATATTTATCCAACAATTCCAGGACCGTGGTGCAGATGGATCTCAGCTCAGACTCCACTTTCTCCCGATAGTCCTTTATCAGCTGCAACTTCTTGTGGGAGGTGTGGGTCTTCTGCTGGATGCTCGAGATGACCCTCCAGGCGGACCTGCGGCCCCAGACTACGTTCTTGTAGGCCACGGAGAGCAGATTGCGCTCCTCGTTGGACAGCTCGGCGCCCTGCTTGGTCACTGCCTTCATGCAGGTGGCCATGTCGTCGTAGCGCTCGGCCTGCTGGGCCAGCTTGGCCATCTGGATCAGCTCAGTCTTCTCCACGGCGGGCGCGGGGCCGGGGCGGGGCAGAGGGCGAGCAGAGCCAGGGAGAGCGCGGACCCGGAGCGGGAGGAGCCTCGAGAGCTTCACGTCTCCGCGGCCACAAGGCTAATGTAGCATATTGTTTACATAAGGAAGTTGCAGATTTGTAACATAAATATATGTAAATTTAAACACAAAAAACAAATTACTATGCATAAATACATAGGCACTGGCTACTATAACATTCATAGGAATGATATAAAGTGTTTATAGGACACTGGATACTTCTAGGAAATCAGGAAGCGGAAATAGTTATAGCTAAATCTGTAACGTGTATAACATACAATTTCTTTTTTTAAAAAGATCTGAAGCAAATATGGTGAAGTGTTAATTTCTCTTAAATTTGGTTATTGGATGACATGCTGTTTTTATTTTTTTCTGAATGTATAAAATATTTTGTAATTAAAATAAAATAACGTATTTAAAGAAATGTTAGCAAAGTAGAAAACAAATGTCCTACAATCAGAGGAAATTGTTTCTATCTTGGCTATGTCATTAAGGAGAGTGTGGGACATTGCATGAATTATGTAATTTTATTGGGCTCCAGTTTCTTATGTTATAGAATTATTCTGAGAATTATATAAGATTTCTATAAATTGTTCACTTAATTTTGAACTGCCACATGGTAGTTGCTCACCAAATATTTATTCTCACATTTGTTGAATAAGTGAATGACTAAAGGAACAAGCATGACTGTGTTCTAGGATCATGAGTAAGCAATGCATACTCTTTCTCAATTTATAATCCAGAAATATGTCTGATAAAGTAAACAAGAGATAATTGTATCTGTATCTTTCAAGAGGTGCATAGCGAGTCTTGTTATTTTCTGAATCTCATCTTTTGATAGCAGCAAGCAAAGCATTACTTTTTGCCACATAAGAAAGCTGCACCTTTAGTCATCATGCTTATTATTCGTCCTGATTTAAAGATTTTTCCAGTGTATAGTTCAAAGAATAAATCCTAGGTGGCCTCCTCAACAACATCTATTTCCTCTAGAAATAAAATGGTGCTTAGATTTTTGGATATTATTTTCCTTGTGAAAATGATAGACTGTGTGTTTGGTAATATTTGTCCTTATGGTAGTTAAAAGAAAGCTTTTCTCCATTCCCCAAAAGGCAGGACTCCGTCAAGTATCTGTGGAACTAATATCAGACTCTCATCCTTGAACAAGAAGTTTCTGGGCTACATAGTGCCAAAATAACCAGTTGAAAGGTGAATAATTTAGTCAAGATGATTTTGTAAAATTCTTTAGAAGAAAATATGTTCAGTTTAAAGAAATTAATTGGCCATTTCCCTGAACTCAACCTCTTTTCAAATGAATTTATCAAAACCATCTGTATGTCTAGACACGGCCAAAGATACAGTATTCCCACTGGTATATTAAGTAACAAAAATGAACAAATTAGAAAATTAATAGTTCTTTAGGGAGTATTAGTAATCTTGGTAAAAGAATTGAAGGGAAAGTTTAAGTTTAAATCTAAGCCTAGGTTCTTATTTTCCCAAGATGAGGAATTTATTAAAATGTTAATTTCAAAAAGAGTTAATCTACCATCTGGAGGCAATATTTTACAAGCTATAACTTAATTACCTAAGATATATCTAAAGCAGTTCTAAGAAATATGCTGCAAGTTTTTTTCTTTGAGGAACTAATGGGTGGGATTCTTGATTTTTATGACTGACAGCAATACAGTCATCTCTTAATATCTCTGCAGATACCAAAATCCATGGATGTTTAAGTTCTTTATATAAAATGGCATAGTATTTGCATGAAACCTATGCACATTCTCCTGTATACTTTAAGTCATCTCTAGATTACTTATAATACTGAATATAATGTAAATTTTATGTAAATAGCTATTATGCCATATTTTAATTTGCATTTTAAAATTATTGTTTTGTTTCTACTTGTTGTTTCTTTTCTTTAAATAATATTTTACATCCAAAGTTGATTGAATCACCAAAGGCAGAACCCAGGGGTACAGAGGGATGATTGAATATGAAATCATTGAACAGTAATCATGTAGATAATTTTGACTTGAAAAGTAAGAAGATTATGTGCTTAGGATTTTCATTTGGTCCTAGTAAAATTCTGAGTTACACAAATATTCCAAAAGTTTACTGGAAAAACAACCATTCTTTTTTTGTAGACTTAAAATTTTTATTTTTATTGACAAATATTAATTTTACATATTCACGGGGTACATAGTGATGATTTCTTCTGTTTCATCATTGGTCGTATGTATGGAGAGAGGTGATGTGAGAGAAAGAATGACTAAGTAAAACTATGACTTAGTCATGCTAGATCTGCGATCCCATGTGAAATGTACCACAGTGCCTAGACCATGATTCTAGTTTTAAAATTTTGTTTTGCTTTTTTTTTTTACAACTGTATTGAGATATAATTCATTTACTTCCCATTTTCTGGGATTGTCTTTTCACTGTCTTGATGAAAGTGAAACAAATATTTTTAATTTTGATGAAGTCCAACTTATCTATATTTTAAATTTTTTCTTATGCTTTTGGTGGCATGGGAGGGCTAAGAGGGCTTTGTGAAGCAATGTCATGAAGATTTACTGCGTGTTTTCTTCTGTGAGTTTTATGCTCTTTACTTTTACATTTACATCTATCTTCTACTTGGAGTTACTTTTTATGTACTGTGTGAGAACAGGATTCGGCTTAACTCTCACACGTGGACATCCAGTGTCCCAGGACTGCATGTAAAAAAGAGAATTCTTTCTCCACTTAATTGTCTTACCACCCTTGTCAAAAAATCAGTTGATTATAAATGTGAGGGCATATTTTTGGACTCTCTAGTCCATTAGAGCAATAACACAAAAAGGCGCTCTATGGGGTTAATTTTTAATGGAATCTTTTTCCTCTTTAATCCTGTGAACTATTGAAATTCTGTTTGCTGAGCATAATCTACTGCATACACACACATACATAGACACACACACACACACACACACACGGGGTAGGGGCAGATCTATGTTCTCAGTTTTATTCCACCCTATATTCACTGGGCTGTTGCTGCTTCAATCACCTCTCTTTCTCAGTTTTTACATTTACCCTTTCTACCTGTTTCTTTCCTTATATCTATAAGTACCTTCAAATTTTCCTAGATCAACAGTAAAGAAACCCAGAATGTAATCCTTCAGCCTTCAAGCTTTATTTTCAAGCTATATTTCCTTCTCATTCTTTCCCTTTATCACTTATCTTCTCAAACATCTGTGTATATGAAGATTTACCTTAATTATAAAATAGTAAAAACATCATAGGGAAGAATATTAGTTGTCAGAAATGCATTTTCTTAGTACTCTCTTCAATTTTCATTTACTCCTCACTCCCATGACAATCTCTAGTCTGTAGCTACCTGTAATCTCAAGCTGCTGTTCCATACACAAATATGGCCCTCCAGAAGTAAAATTCATTTAAAAATGCAATCGGATTTGTCATGAGCTTAACAAGCTGATTTTGAAACGTAAATGAAAGAGCAAAAGGATTAACAATATCTAAGACATTTCCAAAGAAAACTGCTCTAACAGATGATAAAATTTTAATGAAGTTATAGCAATGAAGGCATTTTGGTATGAGCACAGAGATAGATAAAGTAAACCAATGAAATATAGTGAGTCTTGGAAGAAATCATTGAAATATACAGATTCAGCTTATATACCACAGTGTATTTCTCTTGCTTGCTTGTGCTTTTCCCATGGTCTTATAGGGTTATGGCACACCCCAGAGAAAAAATATCATGTGTATTTCATGAATGATAGACAGGGGTCTGGGCTGGTACTGGCATTATGGTCCTCTGGTTGGAGTGAGGACTTAGAGGTTTCCGGTAATAGATGGAAAGTGGGCTCAAGTCTATTTCACTGAGGGTTCAATGGGTCTGTAGACTCAACTTGTGGTTATTTCCCCAGTTCTAGAATTTACAACTGGGAAAGATAGCTATGGATAAGACCCTCATATTTGCTTCTGGACCTTTCAGGAAAAGGGTTGTTATGAAAGGAATGGACAAATTTAATCAGATGTAGCTCAATTACACCTGCTTTACCAGATGTAATATCTTTGCAGGAGCAGATCAGCATAGCCTCTGGCTATTGATTGACACCACATTGAGTACAAAAGTATAATAACACAGTTTACTTTATACAGCAAGGCAGTATACATTCACTGTTTTGCTTTAGAGTTTTCATGCTAACTCTCTTATTTGTCGTAAAAAGGGAACTGAGTGTGTAGAGGGAAATTTATAGCACTAAATGCCCACAAGAGAAAGCAGGAAAGATCTAAAATTGACACTCTAACATCACAATTAAAAGAACTAGAGA
>NW_012118265.1:6170588-6180197 GCF_000951035.1 Colobus angolensis palliatus
CAGCACACCAACATGGCACAAGTATACATATGTAACAAACCTGCACGCTATGCACATGTACCCTAGAACTTAAAGTATAATTAAAAAAAAAAAAGGGAACTGACAATACTATCACTTTACTTGAACTCTGCTTGGAAAACAGTGATACTTAAGAAACTCCCACGTAGCCTTCCAGTTCGGCAAAGAACCACTCTTTTCCAAATGACTTGGGTAAGACTCACAGAAGAACCTTGACTTACTTATGACAAGGCCAGACCTTCCAAATTCCCCTTCTTTGCTTAATAACTGAGTAGCTGAATTGTTTGTCCCATTAACTAATTTGTTTTGTTTTTGTTTTTGTTTTTGAGACGCCCAGGCTGGAGTGCAGTGGCCGGATCTTGGCTCACTGCAAGCTCCGCCTCCCGGGTTTACGCCATTCTCCTGCCTCCGCCTCCCGAGCAGCTGGGACTACAGGCGCCCGTCACCTTGCCCGGCTAGTTTTTTGTATTTTTTTTTTTTTAGTAGAGACGGGGTTTCACTGTGTTAGCCAGGATGGTCTCGATCTCCAGATCTCGTGATCCGCCCGTCTCGGCCTCCCAAAGTGCTGGGATTACAGGCTTGAGCCACCGTGCCCGGCCACACTAACTTGTTTTGACTCAACTTGCGTCAGCAACTCCCCACTTAGGTCCCTGAACTGTCACTTGTCCCTGAAATTAAACAAGCATCGAACGCAAAAGCAACCTTTTATATGCCCCCTTCTAAGAACTGGCCGACTACAGAGAAAAACATTTGCTGATCAACTTTTCCATCAAGTCGGCTGCTCATTCACTTCCCTATACCATGTTCTTCCTAGCTCTGTTTATTCTCCTTATAAAAGAAAAGCATTTTATGCCTGACCCTTAAGACCTTTACAAGTCTTATAGTAGATCTTACGGTGAGAACATTCTCTATATTACAGTAGTCCCCCTCTCCTTATTATAATAATCTTCTTAAATAAAATTCCTTTTTATCTAAGTCTGGATTTTTGAAATGGGCAGCACAAAGTATGCAAATACTGGTAACTCACATTAATGTTCACTATAGGATATAATACTTTTGAGGAGATCCTCAACAACCAAGGGATTAGAATGACTCATCCTCTGCATGTTGGCCAGCCTCTGTCCTGATCACCTCAATATTTATACAGTGGGTAGAAAGCTTCTATTTTGGTAGAAATTAATACTCTATGAGCAGAGTGTCTATTTTGGTAGGAATACAAATCATGTATGAGCTCAAGATCGTAGGCACTCTCTCACCAGAGCTGACTTGGCAGCTTCCACTGCTGAATGTGCAAGTACTGGCAATAAAGACCAATGCTGACTACTTAAAACAACACCATTCCTCAGGAATGCCAGCAAATGGCTCGGTGGAAGTTCTACTGCATTTTGGAGGGAGCAGCAATTAGTTCCCACCAGAGGTGTTACATATTCTAACTATAGGTTTTCCCAGCCTGCCCACAGTGCTGTCAGAACTGCCATCTAAAGAATTGCAGAATCTCTGATCTTTTGACATGATATCCCATACAACATTACCTCAGAATAAGAAACCAATTTTAGACAAATGAGTTACAACCTTAAGGGCAGAGAGGAAACATGTCTAGAACCCAGAGGATTCACCACACAGATTTGATGCTTCTGTGCCCATTGATAACTACACATGGGCAGTAACATCAAACATGGCCCAACAATAACAAGGCAAGTAAGAAATCAGACGCATTGGGGTCGAACATCTGGATGACCCCAGTAGGGTGACTAACTCACCCCAATTTGCCTCAGACTTTGCCAGTTTTTAGCACTGAAAGTCTTGCATTCCAGAAACCCCTTTGTCTAGGCACGCAAGATTTGAAACTGAATCTTGCGTCCCAGAAACATCTCAATTGCAAATTGGGATGAGTGGTCAACTTACCCCAATAAGGAAATAACTCAAACCATTTAAAGGGCTGGCCACAAGTGAGGAAATCTAGAATGGATGGTAGAGGAGGCAGATGATGAATATAATCGATAAACTTAGAATCAGTTGTAACAGCATGAACTTTATTAACCTCCCTTGAAATCTTTGCAGTGGATTACATCCATGTTTAAAGATCGGACTCACACATCATCTTTTGGGGAAGAAATAATGAAGTGGGCATTATTATTATAACAATTTTACAGGTGACACAAGTGATATTGAGAGATTATTTAAATTGCCAAAGATCTCAAAGCTAAAGATTTGAATACAAGTCTCCCTGATTTCCAGTCCTGGAGTTCTTTATCACTATGTCATGCAGCTGTGTATCTATGCTCATGTCCCCAACTAAACTATAAATTCTTAGAGAGAAGAATGCATATCTCATTTATTTTTGAATTAAATGATTAGTTACTAAAAGTGTTATTATAGCATATAATAGTATTAAATGTTAACTTCCGTCTTGTGTATATCTCACTTCACCTTGCCATTATTTTATTTTGTTGAATTGAACGTAAGGACATGCTGCTCACTTCTTAATTTAAAATTACTTGAAGAAAATAAAAGCTTAGAGGGGATATCCAAAATACTTATTCATGTTAAGGTAACACAAACCAACATAAACAGGAAAAAGGATATGATTTTTATCCTCTAAACTGGCACTGTACAACAGGACTTTCAGGAATGCTGGAAGGATTCTGTCCAAGCAGTTCAATATGGTAGCTACTAGCCACATGTCGCTCTTGAGTACTTGAAACGTGACATGCAACTGAGTGATTGAATTTTTTATTTTAGATAATTTAAATTTATTGGAAAGCACAGGTTTAAATTATATAAATTATAAAACTATGTAACAAGTGATAAAAGTTGCAGCTAAAGTCATTGATCAAATTATTCCAATAATTTCAATTATTGGAGCTTCTATCCGAACTACATTTTGACTATGTCTCTTCCAACAATTTCTTCATTGAATTTATAGTCATTCATTACTGGGAATCCTGCCAGGCCCCTGAGAAGGTGAGTTCACAGGCTGCCCTACTTCTTAGCTTTCTGTTTTCCTCACTGCCTTCTTGGCCTCTGGGTGACTCTTTCACCATGAACTACAGTGGTATTTGCCATACCATCCAGATGCTGTGTGTATGCCAAGAACTGGTGCTGGGAACATTTGAACCAGAGGACAAGGGAGAGAAAGGAGGCCAGAATGGCATAAATATAGGAGATGAGGTGGGCTGGATTTGTCTCATCCTGATTGCCAAAGCCAATGCTTTGCCAGGACCTTGTCTCATTCTACAGAGTGGCAAGGGTCCAACTGATTGCAGTTCAGCTGATACATGGGACAAAGTCACAAGTGGAAAAAAAAAAAAAAAAAAAAAACGGGAGAAAAGAAAGAAATATAAAGTATAAAAGATAGACTGGGATAGACAAGGGCTCAGTCAGGGCATCCTCTGAGGCTCAGACCCAGAGCAGGCCAACCCAGAGAAGATGGACAGTCTCATGTGACGCTCTTCTGGCCAGGGATCATTCATGAGGATAGGTTGCTTGCTGAAGAGTCTACTATTCTAGATGTCAATGGGAGTCTTCAGGATATGCATACCTACAGACTCCCCCCCATATACAGAGATTTATGTGTTCCACCAGGGATTAAACTGTCCAATAAACTGAGCTCCCCAAACCCACGTGAAGGAAGGCTAACACACCGTAAGGAAATATATGCCACACAAGCAACTGTTTATGTCCTCGGTTAATAACTAAACTTGAAAACATGTGTGTCACTCCTTGGGCAGTGAGGCATCTCTTCAGGGGTTGAAAAAATAGGTCTTCCTTAGTATGCTGTGCCACACACCCCCACCATCTTTTCAAATAAACAACAGGAGATTTATATCTTGCCACTATCTTCGATCTCAGCTTCAGTACCCAAAGGGGAAAATGTTTTGGAATTACAATGGGCATGCTGTTATAATTGGTATTGATTGGTTGATTTATTAATTTCTACCGCTTTTGAATACCGTTGCTCTTAGACTATTATCAGCCAGTACAGAATTACTGCAATATTTTAACAACCCATAAATTTGCGAACCCTGACGTTCCCATGGGAGTATCAGTCTTGAAGGTATATAATGGCTTTCTTGCTACTATTAGTATCCCACTATTTTGTCTTTGACACAATTTCATTTCTCTCTCAGGTACTGTAAATTGTTTTAACATCTTGTTTGCTTCTCTGTCGATTGAATTCACAAGAGAATGGTACTTATCAGCCAGAGCCTGATAATTGAATAATTAATATTTTGAGTGATTTCTGGTTATCGCCCAGGGTTTACTAGTAAGGAAGCCAGTCTGAAAAGCAGTGATTTGACTAAAGACTTAGTGAAGATTTGCACTCTGACCCCTTGAGCAACATATGTTACTCATGGCATGCCCAAACAGAACTGGACTCTGCTGAGGCAGGATTCAAAAGAAGGTTAGGATGTTCATTGATAAAGTCAAGTAGAGCAGAAGTCTCACTCTAGGTATCTGGAAGTATTTTATTTATTTATCTATTTATGTAAATTAGTGAAATTTACCAAAGGACTTAGGGAGAATCATGGAAGCCAAATGCTGGAGTAAGAGTAATTAACATAATTTAGTTAGAGTTCTAGATAACAATTTCCAGTATTAAGGTCCCCCCAGTAAGCCTAGCTAGGAGCTAAGGGCCTATCTCCACTCTGGCCTGAAAATCTTGTTTTTACTCTCAGCTCAGCAGATTCTTTTCTGTGACCTGATGACATTCTGTACTGGGATGCAGCTTCTTTGTTTCTGGGCCTTTACGACTATTTACAGAGCCCTCAGCCTTCCCATCTGTAAATGCTCAAAGTTCACTCCAAGTGCAGTCTCTAGAGTCCTCTGTTCCTCTCCAGTATGCTTGGTTAAATGCTCTGCCTATTATTTTATTGTGAACCCCAGGAATGAAGTATTTTTTGTTGGCCTCCTGCAGTCCTCTTTAACCTGAGAGTTCACTGGGCAGAGCCCTTTCCCTGCCTGGATTCTTGGCCTCTTCAGAGCCCTATCCTGCCAGCTAGATCTGCTCTCTCAGACATATGCTCAAGATAGGAAGTGTTACCCAGTGACTCAGCTTACTTTGGTAGTATGAGCAAGTTATTCATTAAGGTTTGACTTGAAGCACCCCCTCCCCATTGCAGGGAGACCTCAACATCTGGTTATATAACTACACATTCTACCAGCATTAACAGCCCAGCAAACTTATTACTGCAGGTACAGGGAATATTACCTGCTGAATAGATTGGTTTCTGACTGCAGATGAAAGATGTAATGTGGTAGTGATGGCTGATGACGGGGTTGTTTGGGTCAACTGATAGGTCCTATAATTAGATACCAGAAAACAAACTCACTCTTGTGGCCAAATACTTTGAGAAATTAACCAATGCTGTCTCTCTATATAATATTTTCTCTCAGATTATCTGAATCTGCTTTCATTCTCAAGTGAGGTCTGTGGAAGGGCAAAACGCCACGCTATCTGAGAAAAAGTCATTTCCTGCTTTTGGTTTTCAAAAAGTTAAACCTTAGGGATTAAAGGAGTTTCTAATGAAAGTAAAATGGCTTAGTTAAAAAGAATAAAAGGAGGAAGAACCATCTTTCATAGACTAGCAAGAGATGACCACTGTTGGGGAGAGGGAAGCAGAAGGGACTATGTCCAGTGTCTCAGTCAGTTCAGGCTGCTATACCAAATTACCATAGACTGGGTGGTTTAGAAATACGTACTGATTTCTCACATCTGAAGGCTGGGAAGCTGAGGATAAAGGTGTCAGCATATACACTGTCTAGTAAGGGCCTTTTTCTGATTTGCAGATGGCCATCTTTTCATTGTGTCCTCACATGGCAGAGAGCAGAGAGAGCAACTCCCTTGTGTCTTTTCATATAAGGGCACCAATCCCATTATGAGGTCTCCATTTTCATGACTTAATTACCTCCCAGAAGCCCTACTTCCTAATACCATCAAATTCAGGGTTAGAATGTCAACATATGAATTTTTGTGAGACACAAACATTTAGTCCATAGCATCCAATCTACTGGGTGACCCTGGGGAGGCAGTAAAATGAGTGGCTGCATGGTATACCTGCACCAGGAATCTCAAACACCTACTATGGTAAATTAAAGGCAGGTAATATAAACAGCTGATAAGGACCTGGTGTTTAAAAAAAAATCTAGCAGTGATTATAACAATGTCAATATCTACTGACTTCCTGCCTCAGCTTTGGGGAGATAATGAGGTTGAATGGGTCTGTAGCAAAAAGGCACCCAATTCTCACCTTTTGTGGTATTTAACATGTGAAGAGGTAGTCCATTATTGCTAGATATTCTGATTTTCAAGAGAAGGCAGAAATTTTGGTATTTTTAGTGAACTCCCCTGACTTTTAAGCGTTGGCTTAAATGATTTTAACACAGAGTGAGCCAAACAAAACACATCTGCAGGCCAGATGTAGATTTTTATGCCAATGATTTGCAACCTTTAGTCAAGGCAGGACCACAGGCCACCTTGGCAAAGATTCTTCTGAGGGTGGCACAGAAGCAGCAGAGGGGTTTGAAAGGGTTGGCCTGATGGAGTCATGCAGATAGAGGCCCTAATAACTTGCAAACTGATGACCAAGGACCAGAAGACGCCTTCATTGCCAATGTTTTGGCCCCATGGCCTAACTCTGGGGGTGAGCAAGAAGTAGGAATTCTAATAAACAATAAGCTCTAAAGGTAATTATTTCACCAGCCATGCAAGATGAAGGTTGAACACAGACATTGATTTGGGTTATGGAGGAAAGGCTGTGATAATTTTTGCACACAAGAATTTGTGGACTGAGATTTACATTTGCTATGTCCAGTGACTTGTCAGACACTGCAAACAATTCCTTGGTAAGCACAACATGACTTCCAGCATCCCACCTATCAGGTATTCTCTGCATTTCCTTAATATTCAAGCCATCTAATGAGCTGGGTACTATGCTGTGAACTTTGTTATAGAAGAAGACATTCTATTCCATGGAGAATCTAAACAGATAGTTGCCATACATTTTTAGCAGTTTTATTGAAGTATAATTATTATTTTTATTTTCTTTTTGAGACAGAGTGTTGCTCTATTACCCAGGCTGGAGTGCAGAGGCATGATCTTGGCTCACCACAAGCTCTGCCTCCTGGGTTCAAGCGATTCTCCTGCCTCAGCCTCCCTAGTAGCTGGGATTACAGGCACACATCACCACAGCCGGCTAATTTTTAGTATTTTTGGTAGATACAGAGTTTCACTGTGTTGGCCAGGCTGGTCTCAAACTCCTGACCCCAAGTGATCTGGCTGCCTGGGCCTCCCAAAGTGATAGGAATACAGGTGTGATCCACCATGCCCAGCTGAGGTATTATTTATATAACATAAAATGTACCCTCTGTAATAGTGCAATTTGATGATTCTGGTAAGCACACGGAGTTGCGTAGAAATCACCATAACCCAATCTTAGAGCATTTCCATTATAGCAGACTGTTATTATGTGCCCCTTTACAGTGAATCCTTGCTCTGTTCCCAACCCTAGACAAATACTGATCTGCTTTCTGTCTCTATAGATTTTCCTTTTCTGGACATTTTATATAAGTGGAATCACAAAATAGATAATGTTTAGCATCAGACGTCTTTCACTTAGCTGATGTTTTTGAGGTTCATTCATGTTGAGGCATGAATTAGTTTTTTCTTTTTTTACTGAGTAGTATTCCACTGTACAGATGTACCACACTTAAAAAATACACTCACATAAAAATGTCCACTTGGTGGATGTTTTAATGGCTTTCAGTTTTTGGCTTTATGAATAATCCTGCCATCAATGTTCATGTACATGTCTTTGTGCATTCTGAGAGAAAGTGTTTCAATGTCAGCTATAGGAGTTTAGGAAAGGTACCCATTTCATAGCCAGAAATGTAGAAACTAAGGTATGCTTGGGGAATCAGGGAGTGATGTATATGCACAGAAAATAGTAATAGTAATAATAATAATAAGGAGGGAATATGTGGGTAAGAAAAAGAAAAGTAAATGGCATCCAATCTGGCCACAATGAGATGTACTTCAAAGAATATCCTCCCCCCTCCAATAATTTTACACACTCTCACACATAGTTGCATGTATCCTGAGCATCCCTAAGTTTTCTAGCCTCCTGAGATAACTGTTTTCAGAAACATCAGGATGCCTGTTTCTTCTACTCAGTATTTCTGGAAATTCCTGGATAGTACATGTCATCTCCTAGTTGCTGTCTATGATTCTATCTCTTTTTAAAATTTATAATTGATACATAATGCACAATATGATATTTTGATATATGTACATGTTGCATCCCTCCACCTTAGAAATGGCTCTCCTCTAGTTTCTCTTACATAGAGCATCTGTAGTGGTGGGAAACTGGAAAAAATAAGACAAAACAAAAGAAAACCTCATTCACAGGAAGACAGATCCACTATTCAGAAACTATATGATGCTTTCTCTGAGCCTCAGCCCTAACCTTCCTGACTTGCTCTTGCAGTAAGGTCCACCAACTCCAGCGAAGTGTTGCATCTGTGTGGATGCTACAATGATAATAACTAATCAGTGGTCTTTCAATTATGACCACCCAAAAGACAAGATAGAGGAAACTCTTTCATCTCTTGATGTAAAAGCAGAAGGAAGGTGTTTGTATTCTATGATTTGTGGCTCCCAAACCACTAGTATCACTGGTCTTTTTGAAAATTAAGACACTTTTAAGACGTCTACCTGGAACAGGTCTATGAAGAATGGTTCCAGGTTTTTGCTTTTCAAATTGCTTAAAACTGCTGACTTTGCCCCCATTCTGAGATATCTTCCATAGCCAAGAGCCCTGCACCAGCTGGGCACCATCTGAGCTATTCCTAGAGTGGTGCTGGTTGGTCAGTAGTGAACCTGTTTTGAAGAGGAACTCTGATGATCTCATTTCCTATGTGTCACCAGAAGTCTTATGGTAGTGTAGCAGGGTTGAAGTGAAGGGGGCATATGGCTCTCCCAACTCCTAGCTCAAACAATGCACTCTACTCCTACAACCCAATCCTGCTCCTTTTATTTTGTTTGATTGAAGCTCTTGATGCCAGCCCTTTCTTTATTCCTTCAGTAGACTCACACTTGCGCTATGCTATACAGCCAAATAATTATACCATAAATTGGAGGGTAAAAGCAAGGTTAGGGCTATAATTCAGGACTGTCATGGGAATTAAGTGAGTAAATACATAGAAGAACTAAGAATAGTGGCTGGCCAAGAGTAGACAATAAACAAATGTAAATGATCATGATGAAGACAATCATTACAATGCAGAGAAAAACTCTACTGAATTTTTTAAAAACTTTTTTATTAAACTTTAACTTCTAGGGTACATGTGTACAACGTGCAGGTTTGTTACATATGCATACATGTGCCATGTTGGTGTGCTGCACCTATCAACTCATCAGCACCCATCAACTCATCATTTATATCAGGTATAACTCCCAATGTCATCCTTCTCCCCTCCCCCATTCCCACAATAGGTCCTGGTGTGTGATGTTCCCCTTCCCGTGTCCAAGTGATCTCATTGTTCAATTCCCACCTATGAGTGAGAACATGCAGTGTTTGATTTTCTGTCCTT
>NW_012118265.1:6183917-6184346 GCF_000951035.1 Colobus angolensis palliatus
TCTTTGTAAGTTTCTAAGGACTTGCTTTATGAATCTGGGTGCTCCTGTATTGGGTGCATATATATTTAGGATAGTTAGCTCTTCCTGTTGAATTGGTTCCGTTACCATTATGTAATGACCTTCTTTATCTCTTTTGATCTTTGATGGTTTAAAGTCTGTTTTATCAGACACTAGGATTGCAACCCCTGCTTTTTTTTGTTGTTGTTGTTCTTCATTTGCTTGGTAGATCTTCCTCCATCCCTTTATTTTGAGCCTATGTGTGTCTCTGGATGTGAGATGGGTCTTGTGAATACAGCAAAATGATGGATTTTGACTCTTTATCCAATTTGCGGTGTGTATCTTTTAATTGCACCATTTAGACCATTTACATTTAAGGTTAATATTGTTATTTGTGAACTTGATCCTGTCATTGTGATATTAGCTGGTTAT
>NW_012118265.1:6189096-6222229 GCF_000951035.1 Colobus angolensis palliatus
GAAGACTGAATATTGCTGAACAGTGAGTGTTCTGTCTGATTCTTGCTCTGGAAACTTTGTTTCAGAGGTGTGCCCAGCCATGTGACGTGTGAGGTGTCAGTCTGCACCTAGTGGGGTATGTCTCCCAGTTAGGTTACTCAAGGGTCAGGGACCCACTTGAGCATGCAGTCTGTCCATTCTCAGATCTCAGCCTCCATGCTGGGAGACCCACTGCCTTCTTCAAAGCAGTCAGACAGGGTCATTTAGATCTGCAGAGGTTTCTGCTGCTTTTTGTTTAGCTATGCCCTGTCCTCAGAGGAGGAGTCTACAGAGGCAGGCAGGCTTCCTTGACCTGTGGTAGGCTCCACTCAATTTGAGCTTCCTGGTGGCTTTGTTTACCTACTTAAGCCTCAGCACTGGCAGGCGCCCTCCCCCAGCCTTGCTGCTGCCTTGCAGTTAGATCTCAGACTGCTGTGCTAGCAATGAGGGAGGCTCCGTGGGCGTGGGACCCTCCGGGCCAAGTATGGGATATAATCTCCTGGTGTGCCATTTGCTAAGACCCTTGGTAAAGTGTAGTATTAGGGTGGGAGTTACCTGATTTTCCAGGTGTTGTGTGTCTCAGATTCACTTGGCTAGGAAAAGGGATTCCCTTCTCCCTTGTGCTTCCCAGGTGAGGCGATGCCTTGCCCTGCTTCAGCTCTCGCTGGTTGGCCTGTACCAGCTGACCCACACTGATTGGCACTCCCCAGTGAAATGAACCCGGTACCTCAGTTGAAAATGCAGAAATCACCCGTCTTCTGTGTTGCTCGCACTGGGAGCTGGAGGCTGGAGCTGTTCCTGTTCAGCCATCTTGCTCAGGATTCTCTACTGAATTTTTATTTGCTCCATTCATCTATCTCCTCTGACTCCAATACCATGTATTTTATCATACTTTTAAAATACAGATGACTATATGATCATAATTCTTCTGCATTATTTTCTTACTGAATTTTCCTATATATTTTTAAATTTCTCCCAGATGAACTTTAGAATTATTTATGTCCAGTGCCAAAGAAAGTCCTGATGAGAATTAAAATTATATATAATGTATAAATTGGGGCAGAATTAACAAGAACATATTACTGGTTTCTGTTCCTAGACCATGGCTATATCTGCATGTATTCATGTATTGTATTAATCTTTCAGTAGAGATTTATTGTCATGTTAGTCTCACATATTTCTAACCACATTTATTCATGAGTTTTACATTTTTTGTTGCTATTGTGAAATTATCTATAATATCCTAAATGGTTACTGTTTTGCTTTACAAATACTTTTGAATTTATGTATTTATTATATGCTTCTGCTATCTTACTGAATTTTCTAATTACTTAGCAATTAAATTTTATAAAACCTGAAAAAAACAAAACAACAAAATGTGAGTCATAAATATTTTGAGAGAATCTGTCTTAGCAGAAAATAATACCATGGAATTTTTTCCTGAACAATTTAAGAAACGGAACAGATTTCAAGAAAATAGCTAAATACAGGATTGTAATACTGACCTGCTTTTTTCGGGAAGTAGATATCATCTTTTCTAAAAAATAGTCTTTGATTTAATAAGTATATATGTGCATACCTAACACTTTTATTATTGTAATTAATACCTTATTATTTTTTTATAAAGACATGATCATTCTAAGCTCACTTTTGGCAGACTTTCACCCCTTGTTGAAATGCTATTCCAGTAACTCTTTTAGAAAAAGTATAATTTGGAATAATTTGTTCTTATTGAATTCAGGGTAGCTTCATCAAGTGTCATTTCCTTTGCTAAATTAAATAATTCACTCTAAAATTTTACCTAGAGTTGTTCTTAGACTCACCAGGTATATTTTCTGGCATATACTTTTTTCTTCCTCTTTGAAAACTGCAATAAGATTAGTCTGGTTTTTGTTTGTTTGTTTGTTTGGTAGCTTAGCTGGGCTTCATGGTTATTGGCAGCTGCTCAACAATGTCATCTGCAAGTTCCCTCAGCTCCTGGGATGTAATGAATCTGAAACAGGAGACTTGAACTAATTACAAGTTGATTGGTGATATCTGAAGATGTCTTCATCTGTTTTGATCTTCATCTCTCTCTTACTAATGTTTCTTCCCAGATTTCTAGCCTAAGAATGATTTTATTTGGCAGAGAGAATGAAAAAAGTAAAGAATTGAACAGTTCATCATTCACTGTTTTACGTTCTCATCATACTTTCCTACTTCCAAGCAAGCTCTTTTTTGTTCTTCATGTGAATGTACCCATTCATTTTATGTACTTTATATGATTTATTTTTTGAGACAGAGTCTTTTTCTGTCACCAGGCTGAAGTGCACTGGCGCGATTTTGGGTCACTGCAACCTCCATCTCCTGGGTTCAACTGATTCCCCTGCCTCTGCCTGATGAGTAGCTGGGACTACAGGTGGGCGCCACCATGCCCAACTAATTTTTTGTATTTTAGTAGAAACTAAAATTTTTTGTATTTTTAGTAAAGATGGGGTTTCACCATGTTGGCCAGGATGGTCTCGATCTGCTGACCTTGTGATCTGTCCACCTCAGCCTCCCAAAGTACTGGGATTATAGGCATGAGCCATCACACTTGGCCACTTTAATAATTTTCTAAGCCTAAAATTTATCTGGCTCATCTTACATGTCTGGTGCCTATATTAACCTAAGTTACATGTTTGATTAGTGGACAAGCTCATTATATAACCACTTGTGCACTCATTTCAGATTCAGTATGGACCCTTTCCTTTTCTCTGGATTGGAAGCATTTCAACCTATGTAAATGAAATTAAATTTTCACATGGATATCAACCTTCTCAAATCGCTACCCCTTTTAGAGTCTCAGATTATGTTATTATACCTACTTATTTTCTGAACTTGTGAAATCTGCCATCCTAAAAATTAGATTTTACTTTGGATATGAATGACACCTTATTAGTATATCCTAGAACTGCCTTTCTCAATGTCCAACCAAAATACTAAGGAAATCAGGGGAAAAAGTAAAATGTGCATACACACTCATACACACACATAAAAACACACTAGAACTGTCAGTTGATTGAATAAGTCTATTAAAAATTAAATTCACTGACTAAAATGTTGAGTGAGTTTATAGAAACATGCTTTTGGCCTCCTGAAACAGTATTAGCCTACTTACAAGGAAGTAGAATGAAAGGAATTTCTCTATACCTGACCCCATTCAAAAATGCAGTGACTAGGCCAGGCACAGAGGCTCATGCCTGTAATCCCAGAACTTTGGGAGGCCGAGGCAGGTGGATCAATTTAGGTCATGAGTTCGAGACCAGCCTGGCCAATATGGTGAAACACTATCTCTACTAAAAATACAAAAATAATAAGTTGGGCATGGTGACATATGCCTGATATGAAGCCAAATATATCACAGAGAAAGAAAACAAATATCCCTCATGAACTTAGATACAAAGTTCTTTAATAACTTACTAACAAAGTCAATTCAACAACATATAAAACTTATTTTAAAAGATTATAGCCGGGCGTGGTGGCTCAAGCCTGTAATCCCAGCACTCTGGGAGGCCGAGACGGGCGGATCATGAGGTCAGGAGATTGAGACCATCCTGGCGAACACGGTGAAACCCCGTCTCTACTAAAAAAATACAAAAAACTAGCCAGGCGAGGTGGCGGGTGGCCTGTAGTCCCAGTTACTTGGGAGGCTGAGGCAGGAGAATGGAGTAAACCCGGGAGGCAGAGTTTGCAGTGAGCTGAGATCTGGCCACTGCACTCCAGCCTAGGCGACAGAGCGAGACTCCGTCTCAAAAAAAAAAAAAAAAAAAGATTATATCATGACCAAGTTGGATTTATTTCAGCAGTGCAAGATTGTCTTTATATTTGAAAATCAGTTAGTATAATATATACATCATATTAATAGAATGAAAGACAAAAATACATCATCTCAAAGATGGAGAAAAAGCATTTGATAAAACCCAACATTTATAATAAAAATTCTCAGCAAACTAGAAGAAACTTCATTCTGATAAAGAACATCTACCCATAATTTAACAAAAGAAGTACAATAATTGTACATTGCATTTTATAAACAATTCTTGAAATAAATTAAAGAAAATTTAAAATAGAAAGACAGCCTGTGATCATGGATTGGAGAACTCAGTATTGTTAAGATGACAATTTTCCTCAAATTAATCTGTAGATTTACCACAATCTTTATCAAAATCCCAGCAGACTTTTGTGTAGAAATTGACAGGTTTCTCCTAAAATATATAAAGAAATGCGAAGGATCCAGGATAACCAAAATAATTTTGAAAAAGGAAGAACAAGTTTGGAAAATTTTTACTACTCAATTTCAAAACATTTTGTAATATGATAATAATGGAGATAACGTAGTATTTGTGTAAAGATAGGTATACAGTTAAACGGAACAGAATTAAGAGTTTGTAATAATCGCTTATGATTTTTGACAAAGGTATTAAAATAATATAAGAGTGAAAAGGTAGTCTTTCCAACAAGTGGTACTGGGACAAGTGGATATTCATATTAAAAAAAATTTAGATCTTTACCTCACACCACACACAAAATTTAGCTCAAAATGGACGATAGACATAATATACCAGCTAAAACTATAAAAATTCTACAATAAAAGATAGGAGAAAGTTCTCATGTTCTTGATGTGGTCAGAGTTCTTAGACATAATCATAACAGCTAGGGCTATTAAAAAAAAAAGCATGATAAATTTAACCTCATTAAAATTAAAAACTTTTGTACTTCAAAAGACACTATTAAGAAAATAAAAAGACAAGTCACAAGCTGGAAAAAAAATGCATATTATATATCTAGTAAAGATCTTCTATCCAGAATAGAAAAAAAAAAAAAAAAACTCTTACAACTCGATTATAAAAAACAAAATAACCCAATTAAAGAGAGACAGAAAACACTCACAGAGAAATAAATAAATAAAAATAACCTGATTAAAAAATGGGCAAAGGACATGATTAGACATTTTTCCGAAGAAGATATTCAAATTCAAATTCATTAACCAACAGGAAAGTTGAAATTAAAAGCACAATATGATATTGGTGCACATCCACTAGAATCTCTCTTGAGAAGATTATAGTCTGGTTGGAAAAGACAGATGCATAAATACTATCTGTTACAGTAACGACCAGGGAAATCTAAATAGGGTTTAGTTAGACATAAAAAGGCCATGGATGAAAAACTGTAGCAATAGACAGACTGGATACCCCTCACTAAACTATGATGTTTCTATGATGTTTTGACTCCCAGGTTTTCAAAGAAAGTCTCGTCCCCTATCAATGGCCATGTTAATAAATTGCAAAGGACCTCACTTCATGTTTCTTTATTGCCTTTGAATAAAGTTTCTTCAAACTTTTATCTCTTCAGGGTCTACTTTAGATCTCTTGATTGCTTTTAATCTATCCATCCATCCATTCACTTACTCATTCATTCAATCATTCATTTATATATAAGTAAATGTTTATTGAGCATCTTTTATCACCAGCACTGTTCTAGGCACTTGGAAATCAAAAGTGAAAAAAATAATAGTGAAACATGATTGCCCTAATAGTGCTTAACTTATCAGTACAGGAAGATTTGAATTCTTTGTCTATGGGAAGAAGTGCACACGGTTTTTCTTGCATTTGTGCCCATCATTATTTCTCTTTCACCTATTCTTTGTTATATTCTAAAATTTAGGTCTGTTAACCATGATGTGAAATTCATCATGCCTATACTTCATAATATTTGATTAGTTTAGTTTTCCTCATTTTCTCCATCAAATCTATGAAATTGTTCCCAAATGGCTGAAGTGTGTCTCTCAAACTCCAAATTCCCTGTTACCATCTTTTTCATAAATAAGGAGTCAAAGCTTGCACTGAGCACTAACCAGAGTTAGTTATCTCAGCAGGAAGACAAATATAGCTGCTTCACTACAGGTGACAGGGACAAGACTCCTGAATCCATGCCTAACGTTGCTGCTTAGAGACTCTCCTTTCTATTGACCTTGGCACTCTTTGGCCCTATTCTTAACATCTCTCACTTCTCTGAGTGAGCTTCTGGGAGCTCAGTCTGGTTAAATCAACCCACAGGCATCTGTAATTACCAGTCGTCACCACCGTGGATAATGTAACCCAGCAACTGTCAGAATGCTTAAAATGTTTAAAATAGAAGAAATGAAGACACAAAAATTATCCTGTATCATTTACTGTATTATTTCACAACAGATGTTTTTTTAAAATTTATGAAGTTGGTTCTCTTTTTGAGGTTAATAAATTTCATTACTTTATCAACATAAAGTTTAAGTAACTATAGGAAAACATAATACATATTTTAAGTATAATTGTTCTTATTTTAGTACGTATATTAGGGCATTTTTAACTTTTGTCTCTACTTTTATACATGAATATTAACTGTACCTGAAAGCCATTCTTAGAAGTAGATGAAGGACGGGGCACAGTTGCTCACGCCTGTAATCCCATCACTTTGGAAGGCCAAAGTGAGAAGATCCCTTGAGCCTGGGAGTTTGAGACCAGCCTGGCAGCACAGGGAGACCTCATCTCTATTTCAAAAAATAAATTACCTAGAAGTGTTGCACATGCCTGTGGTCCCAGCTACTCAGGAGGCTGAAGTGAGATGATCGCTTGAGCCTGGGAAGTTGAGGCTGCAGTGAGCTATAATTGTGTCACTGCACTCCAGCCTGGGTGACAGAACAAGACCCTGTCTCAAAAAAGAAAAGAAAAGAAAATAGATGAAGGGACAGATATTTACTAACTCCCTATATTAATTAATGATAGGATGTAATTCTATCCTCATAATGATACTAAAATGTAGATATTATTGTTCATGTTCTATGGAAGAATTAATGCAAGCTCAAATGTGATCATAAATGTATTCAGAATTATAGAATTATTAAGCAAGGAAGGAAGGCTGCATTCTCATATTTCTTTGACAGCAACAAATCTCCGTTGTAGTCCCATTGTGCCATCCTGTATTTAAGCTTAAGAAGTAATGCTTACAATTAGAAGAGCCTCTGAATTTACACTAAAAGTTAACCAAGCATACTAAGTATGGCTACATTTTAGTTCTAAATTCATCCTTGGTAACATCTCATCATTGGAAGAAGTTGAAGAAGATGAGATTCATAAGTTTTGGGGTTCAGAAGCAATGAATAATTTTTCTCCTGTCTCATTACTCAATTTAACACATGTACAAATGCTTTTAGGTACAATGAAAATACATATTATAGACTGCCACTTTGGGAGACTCATTTTAAGTGACAGAACTAGATTTAAAATTCTCTTTACTACATTTTTAGAGACTCCTACAATTTTTAAAACTCTTTCTTCATTTTCCTAAGTCACTGTTTGTGCTATAATTTCAACAATGTCTCCCTGTCTTTTGCCATCAGTGGAACAAAGGGTCTTTCAAGAAACTGACCAACAAAACAAAAAATTACTGGTCATAATATTTTGGTTCATCTTTTTCACAACAAATATTTCATTTATGCTTATTGTTGGTTGCATCCTCTAAATCTAGCCTAAAGGAGGGCAGATGATCCTGTTTATTTTGATGAAAATACATCTGTAACTTAAAATATGACCATTAATGAATGGTCGTATTTGGTTGGATTTTGGTCTTAGAATGCAAAGAAATACACTGGCCATAATACTGTTGGAAAATGTCAAAATATGCCTAACAGCAAACAAGATGCCATGCAGGCCTTCTCTATAGCCAGGTAAGGACAGGTCTCAGTCTGCATACTGCCTCCAGGGAGCTTCCCTCCGCACCTGCCCGAACAAAGCTGCAGAGCTTGGGTGTGAAAGCCTGAAACAAAGCTGAATCTTCAGCAGCACTGACTGTGGCCCGTGGGGACAGAAGGCCTAATCACTTCTAATCACTTCCCCTAGTCATCCTTTTTAGAGACAGAGTCTTTCTACTTCGCCCTGGCTGGTCTCCATCTCTTGGTCCCAAAAGGATCCTCCCACCTCAGGTTTCTAAGCAGCTGAGGCCACAGGCGCAGGTCATGGTGCCCAGCTTTCAGAACTTCGTTCAAAATGTAAGTCAGAAAACAAAACTTCTCATCTTATTAGAATTCAAACGCAAATACCCCATGACTTTGCCCCCAGTTACATCTCAGACCTCATCTCCTACCCCTTTCCCACTTCTTACCAGCTCACACCACTCACAAACACACAAGGTATACTCCTGTCTCAAAGACTTTGCAATTTCTTTTTTGTTGTTGTTGTTCTCTCTTTATTTATTTATTTACTTATTTTTATTATACTTTAAGTTCTAGGGTACATGTGCACAATGTGCAGGTTTTTTACATATGTATACCTGTGCCATGTTGGTGTGCTACACCCATTAACTCGTCATTTACATTAGGTATATCTCCCAATGCTATCCCTCCCCACTTCTCCCCACCCCATGACAGACCCCGATGTGTGATGTTCCCCATCCTGTGTCCAAGTGTTCTCATTGTTCAATTCCCACCTATGAGTGAGAACATGCTGTGTTTGGTTTTCCGTCCTTGCGATAGTTTGCTCAGAATGATGGTTTCCAGCTTCATCCATGTGCTTACCATCACTGGCCATCAGAGAAACGCAAATCGAAACCACAATGAGATACCATCTCATACCAGTTAGAATGGCGATCATTAAAAAGTCAGGAAACAGCAGGTGCTGGAGAGGATGCGGAGAAATGGGAACACTTTTACACTGTTGGTGGGACTGTAAACTAGGTTCAACCATTGTAGAAGACAGTGTGGTGATTCCACAAAGATCTAGAACTAGAAATAACCATTTGACCCAGCCATCCCATTACTGGGTATATACCCAAAGGATTATTCTGCTACAAAGATACGCTACAAAAATCATGCTGCTACAAAGACACACGCACATGTATATTTATTGCGGCATTATTCACAATAGCAAAGACTTGGGACCAATCCAGATGTCCATCAATGAGAGATGGGATTAAGAAAATGTGGCACATATACACCATGGAATGCTATGCAGCCTTTAAAAAGGATGACTTTGCAATTTCTACATTTTGTGCCAGGAATTCTTTTCTTCAGCTATGGCCACTCAAATCACTCCTTAAGTTCCCTCAGTTCTCTATTAACATGTCACCTTATTAGAGAGGTCTTTCTCAAGGATATAATATGAAATTAAGACCTTCTCTCTTCCCATTGTTTTGTTAAGTTCCCTTGCGTTATTTCTTACACCCTTTAATCCTACTTTGAACATGATGTATTGTTTATTGTCTTTTTGCCACTACCAGAATTAAAAGCTCCTGGAAGAGTGAATAAAACAGTCTTATTATTGCTTTCCATAGAACATCCCTGGCACATAGTAGGATCTCAGAAAGGACTGGTTAAATTGTTAAATGAAATCAGCCAGACTTATTTTCTTTTTGACTTAAAACATCAAAAGTGATTAACAGAATGGCTTAATTGCTTTAATGACCAGGAAATGTAGGTGAATGATAGAGAGGTCAGTGAATAGAAAATTTAGAAGAGCTGTAAGCCCAGCACTTTGTGAGGCCGAGACGGGCGGATCACGAGGTCAGGAGATTGAGACCATCCTGGCTAACACAGTGAAACCCCGTCTCTACTAAAAAATAAAAAAAAAAAACACTAGCCGGGCGAGGTGGCAGGAGCCTGTAGTCCCAGCTACTGGGGAGGCTGAGGCAGGAGAACGGCGGGAACCCGGGAGGCGGAGCTTGCAGTGAGTTGAGATCCGGCCACTGCACTTCAGCCTGGGCGACAGAGCGAGACTCCGTCTCAAAAAAAAAAACAAAGAAAATTTAGAAGAGAATTTTAGAAAGGGTCTTGGCTAAGTCTTCAAATGAAACCCATGGTTTGGGTTATGCCAAGAAGAGAATGAACTGTAGAATTATTTTATGATCACTACATCAGTTTTTAATGTCACCCCGTATGTTTCATTTACTTCTATTGCTCTCCTGTTTCCTCTTCTGAAAAGTTTTAAGCTTTATAATCTTCACGTTAAACTCAAACCATCTACTCCTTAAAAGGAAACAGAAGCAATACCAGTGTGCTCTGATTAAGATTAGAAAACCCTATTTAGAAGATTATTTGTGTGTGTGTGTGTGCTGTTTTCTAATAGAGCTTCCACATAATGGCTTTTAACTTTCAATATAGAAAATGTTTGATGAGATATAGCTAGAACAATCTGATCTGATATTTGGGGCTTTATAGCTCTCATACATTTTTGTTCGGAAAAAAAGGAATGATGAGCTAGCTGAGGATAATAATGTGAAAGAGAGAATGTGGTGATGGCATACTATTGTTCACTTAAAAATCTCTGAACATCGTACTTCCTTTATTTTGTGCGTGTATGAGGCCAAAATATGCCTGCCATTATAATCAACTTCTTATCCCGATCGAGGATATTTTTATAAATAAGATAGCTATGTTCTGACTTGCTGTTTTATTTTCATTGTGCTGAACCTATGGTTTTTTAATCTTCCTTTACAGAAACAAAGAGAGTCTTGCAATGCTAGAACAAACACATGATTTTAGAGGTTTTATTTTTAAAGGCCAATGTACTTATACATACACAGTTAGTTTTCTCATAAAATATAACATTTTTTTCGTGTTCAAGTTTGTCCTTTGTTGTTTAACGTGTGATACATTATCAGAATGCCGAGGTAAGGTTGCCAGGAGCTTAGCAAAGAAATGCTAATGTACATTCTTTTGTCCCCTAGAGTTAAGCTATTGTCACAGACATATCTATTAATTCCTACAATTAAACTACATATATCTGTTCAATATATCCTCTTCAATTTGATTCACAAGTGTGTATTTTGAGGTATTATAATTTAATTTCTTACAGTGACCACAGGAAGGGCAGGTAAGGGCAGAATTTTATTTCTGATTTCTCTAGAGAAGATGATAACAATGAAGGGAATTAGAATTGAGTTCTACAAAACATGAAAAAAGACAAACTTAGTTTTCAGATGTGCCTAAATACATTATGCTTAGAGTTCAATACCATTTTAATATTTTCTTTTTAAATAAGAAAATTACATTCTTTGAATTTTTGAAGACTGGTGTGTTGGTAATGCCCTTGCCACTTCTGTCACCAAATCATTTTTTATTGCTTAATTTGTCACTACTGTAAGGAAATTACTTTTACAACCAAAGTGTTTAAGTTATGACCTAACACAGATTGGATGTTCAGTGATCCTACTCAGGCACTGCTGTGTTAATTGAATATTTTCCTTATTATTGCAAATCTTGGGGGTGTTTGTATCTTATAATATATACTTATTAAGTGCTAAACCATAGAAAATCATACTTAGCCTCTGACCTCTACTTTTTTAATTAAGGAAAAATATACGTCTTTAGTTATAAGTGTTAGTATTGTAATTTTTAAAAAATAACCAAATTTTTGGCAGAAATTAAGTGCGTTTGAAATAGTAATAGAATGAAAAAGATTGGTAAGAATGAGCATTCAATGATTCTATGAAATCTAGCTATCTTTATCACCCAACCCTTTTAAATAACTTTTCTCTTGGCAAAACAAGAGAAAGTTATTGTATTTCATTCTCAATTTTTTTTAGAAATACATTTCTTCTGTAGAAGAAAACAGTATATAGATAATGCAATTGTGTCCTAAATCACTTACTAAACAGTTCTTCACTTGCCCAGCTTAATAATCAGTCCTAATGCTCAGCTTAATTTGGCCTTTCTAGTTGTTTCATTAATTTTACTGCAAAATACTTTCTAGTAATAGATTAAATTCATTGCATATTTATTGTATAGCACACATGGCCAATAAATTCTGAAAAAGTACCTTGCCTGTAAGGTAAGTGCTATTATATTTACATTTTACAGAGAGGAAAACTAAACTTAAAAAGTCAAAAACATAAAGCCAGTAAGTGGGTAAGCAGAATTTTAATGCAAGTCTGTTGCTCTAAGCCCATGCTTATGACATTTGTTGCTTATTACCTAGAGAAGGGAAGTTACATGTACTGATTCCTTAATTCCTACCACATACTATGCAGAGTGAATTGCATATGTTACTTATTCCTTACCACAGCAATATAAATAATAAATATTTAATAACCCTATTGTACAGATGGGCAATATTTGTTCCAGAAATCTGATTCTCTCATAATTAGACATAAAATCTTAAGAAACATATGTAAGCCTCCCAAGAACCAACTTTTTAGTTAAATGAGCATCTGGCTAGCGACTCTCTAAGCAATTACATACTCTCGACTTATGAAACTTAAAATATCTTATCTGAGAGATTCACCAGCAGGTACTGCCATTACATGTTAACACTTCACCATGATCCAGCATCGATGTCTTGTGCAGACACTCCCTCCTGGGAGGAAAATATAATTGATGGTTATGCCTTTTCCCCTACCCCATTGTCAGACTCTGATTGTAGTAAAGCCCTACCAAGGCTCTCCCTTTCCACCTGTAGACTCTGGAGAATGTGTACATAGATCCTTCCTCTAAGAACGTTTCAGATGCTTGAGCAACATTATTTCCAAGTTAACTTGCAACTTTATTTCTGTGACTTTATGCTGATTCCCCACAGAATTACGGTTGCTTTAACTAAGTTTATATTTGAAGTGGATGTTGGCCATGACATCTCACTAAAGAAGTCCTCTTGTATACAGACCCCAGCTGAAGAAACAAAATGAAAAAATGAGTGAAAGAATTCTCAAAGCTCAACATCCTTAAAGGCAAATTGGCAGAAATGTCTGTTCAGAGAAGACACAATCATGAGATTTATGCTCAATAGCTTTTTTCTTTTTCTGCTTTTTTGAGGCAGAAGACATGATTTAGCAGATCTAGGAACTGGGAACTAAAAGTAAATAGTTCATCTTTCTCTCGGAGACAGTCTTCTTATGGTACAGAGGAAGGATGAGATGAGGAGAAAAAGCCAAGAGAAACAGGCAAGATTGATCTTAATGCCTAGCTGTACAGAATTTTAAGAATATTTCTGGACATATTGTATATAAAAGAGAGGACACAAGAGGAAAGAAAAAAGCTGAAAATGGAGTGAAAGGTAGAAAAAAAAATCACAGCAAAACAAAACTTTGAATAAAAGTCCTAGAAATTATAGACAGCATAAAGAGCCTAAGAGAAGTTACGTTTTCCTCTTAGGAATAAAAGATGAAAGTGAGTGGAGCTATGAATAGAAGTTATGATTCCACTAGTGATAGTTATAAGCATGGAAAATGGTGCTTAAGAATCTGGAGGCGAGGAGATGGAGAAAGCTTGGCAAACTGTCCTCATTGTTCAAGTAATGTTACTGAGGCATCGCTGCCACCTAGTGGCCAACATCAACTTTAATGCTCTTTGTTCCTGTTGGGGGGGTGAGTTCCAACATTTTTAAAAAGAAGATGTGAAGAAACAGTAAAGTCACTGCTATTCCTTCTCCCACAACCTCTAGTTTGTGTTCTTTTCCAAAGCTCTTCTACTTGTTGGAGCCTATACTTATCTCAGCAGGTGCTTATCTCTTATGGAAAAGAATAGAAAATTACTTCATCAGGATTGTATTTTAGTGACACATCATTGTATTTTTCCATTTAGAAGGACTGGCTCATCTTTAATTTTTTAAATTTAAATATGTAATTGGCAGTCCTATATAGAAGGCTAAGCATTCAATTTGTCTCGCAAGATATTCGACAACCAACTGGTAGAATTTAACTTTTTTCCCCTCACAGCATGATTTGACGTGATGTTTTCTCACAACTACAGTGTGCTAAAAGGGTCAGTCAAATAACTCTACAGACAGTCCCAAGCTCTGAGGAAACTGTAGCATCAGGAGGGATGTAGAGAAGATGCAGAGAAAAGGAGTAAAACAGAGCTTCTTGCAACTTAAATCTTTGCTGCCTTAGTCTCAAAGCCTTGGAACTCAAGAAAACCACAGATTTACAGAGCTATTGACTGTATTTATAACAAGCTATCTCTATAGTTTTTTTCCACTATTGTTAATCATATTGCAGAATAGTTTCCTTCTCACTGTTAATAAATAAAATCACCATATTTCGTGGAAAAGCTTGGAACTAAATAATCTTGAAATAATCAACCTATGCTTCTGCCATATGGCACTGGGAGGCAGATACACAGACCTAGGCTTAGAATAATGTAGTCACAGATTCTGAACACATTCGGTTATTTTCCTCCCTAGTAAGTGATTCATCCAATTAATCCATAAGGACAGTGTCTGCTTTCTAAACTCTGGCAATCCAACACAACCACAGCATAGGCAACTGTAAAATAGATACAGGTTTTAAATTGAACCCTCTGCTTCCTCCTGTCAGAAATGTCCTCATTCATTTTACTCTCTGTTCTTTTATCTTAATAGTTTGATTTTAAGTTTTTCTCCCAGTCTTTTTTTCTCTCTGAATAAATGGAAGAAGTGTTTAGTTGTCAAGAGGAAAGGAAAGTATGGATGAAGAAGAGATGTTCAGGACTAAGTGCTCCTTCATTTATTTCTGATTAAAGTGGACGTTGCTTGTAACACCATATAGTTGACTTTCAAACACTGCAAGTATCTTCCATTAGCCAACTCAAATGCAGAAGGTACCCCCAGAAGAACAATTATATGGATACATCTTTGGAAGACAAAATTTTCAAGGGGAGGAACAATAAAATATTAGATCAGATACAGAATAACTGAGTGTTTTACTCATCTGCCCTCTTACTTTATCTAGTCCTTCTACCATGTAAAGGGGGCCCCAAACCCGTCAGCCATACATCAGCTTACCTCCTTCACAGGTTTTGCCTTACTTATTTTCTGTTTACTGTGATTTATTTACTCCTTTTTCTTTAAATTCACTTTTACTTAGCTTCTTTCTAGATAATAAAATAGCAGAAATGATAACTTTGATGCTATTTTTTGTATAATTCCCATAAAAAGAAACATAGCTATTAAAGAAAAAAAAGTCTACTACTCAAAAGCCAAAACCTGAAAGTTGAGGAGAAGAAAATAAAAAATGATATCTTTCTGTAACATGCTTGGTATCTCTTTCTTTTCTCTCTCTCTCTCTCTTTCTCTCACACACACACACACACACTCAAACACATAATGGCAACCAACATTTGAGAGTATATTGATCTAAATGTTTAAGAAACAGTTGAAAGAAGGAATGTAAAAAAATATAATAATTTAGAGAATTGAAGTAACTTCATATGAAAATTGTACTATAAACACATAAACTGGACAAAATATCTAAAATAAAGTATTTTTAGGCTTTAGGCAATAGGCAGCCCAGGAGTATTATCCCTGAGGAAAGGGAAACAATGATGTGAGCCCTACAACATCCGTAGCTTCTGGCCTAGAGGAAATTTCTGTACCATGACCACATGGAAGGGGAAACCAGACAGAATCTAGCAGTCTTAGGGAGTTGAGGAGAGAAACTGGAGTTCAGAGAGGCTAAATTCCTTTGAAGCTGAAGGACAGAGTTACAGAAAGGAGAGAACTATAAAAACAAAACAAAACAAAACAAAAACCTAGCTGCAGATTTGTTACTGGAATCGCCTTGAGTCTTCACTGAGTACTAGACAGTGCGTGTAGGAGTAAAACTTCATGACCTCAGACAGCAAGCAACTTCGGATTTGTAAGCAGAATAATTTCTAGAGCTCACAAAAGCCAGGGTGTTATTCAAGCACCAACCAATCAGCATGAAGAGTCCTCAGTAATCACTTGAGGACATTCAGTACAGACTCCAAATGATCATGCCTTAGTGAAATTATCCCAGGAATAAATGCTACTTAAAACCATCCCTGGCCAGGTACAGTGACTCAAAGTGCTGTAATCTCAGCACTTTGGGAAGCCGAAGCAGGTGGATTGCTTGAGCCCAGGAGTTCAAGACCAGCCTGGGCAACATGGTGAAACACCATCTCTATAAAAAAATACACTGGGCATGATGGCACATAACTGTAATCCCAGCTAGTGGGGGGATTGAGGTGTGAGGATCACTTGAGCCCAGAAGGTCCAGGCTGTAGTGAGCTGTGATCGGGCCACCGCACCCCAGCCAGGGTGACAAAGCAAGACCCTGTTTCAAAAACAAAACGAAACAAAACAAAATAACAACAACAAATCCAGCCCTAATACATCTTCAAAACAAGACTCAAAGCAATCAAACTGGTCGGCAACTTAACTGTCAAAACACTCATTAAAGACAGAAAATCCAGACGCTTAACAATATAACAATCACAATGTTCAACATTCAGTAGAAAATCACTGGGCATGACAAGAAGCAGGAAAATGTGACCCATAACAGGGAGGAAGAGTATTTAAAAGAGAATATAAGCATAATGAGTAGAGAAGTGAAAAACTAAAAGGAACTCAAGCACCCTCACACATGTATATCACTTTGATCCTTATACCAATCAATTAAGGCATGACACAATATTATTTAACCCTATGTTATAGATAAGAAAACCAAGTCACAGGTATTGTAAATAGACTGCCAAAAAGACATAGCCCCATAGTTTTTAGAGTCAAACTAGAACCCGAGTCTCTTGAATCATTGTTCTTCAGCAGATGGTAGCATAAATCATAGTTAAAGGAGGTTACTGTGGATAGTAGTGGACTATGGTAAATTTTCTTAGATCATCGTAAGGCAAAATTATCAAGAAAAACTGTGCATGTGTAAATGAATGCCTGTGTATGCATGTACATGTGTGTACCTGTGTGTATATGCATAAAGATCATGCCATACAGATTATACAATTCCTCACAATAATTACTCTTATTATTATAAAGTTCATTTTACTATGCTGTGCTCAAATCTTAATATAGTTACCATTAAAAAAATGACTTTTCTAATGGAACGAGGACTAAAACTTCCCCAATTCTAAAAGCAGGGCTCTAAAACATTGCCCTAAGGACATAACTGGAGAAAAAAGGAAGAGAAATTAGTTTAACAACTAAAAGCCACTTTTATGTGGTGAGGTCAGTATAACTCAGGAAAGAGTTTAAAAATTGAACTTATGTAACTTTCGTTACTGGAAATTTCTAAAAATCAATATTTTTTTCTTGAAAAGGTCTGTATAACTTTTCTTAGAGGAAGAAGGCTAACTAGCAGATGTGTGACTGACTCTTTTAATTCTAATGTTCCATATTAGATAACTTTCCTTAGTCACTGTGAATACATTTGAGTGTTATATCCTATGGAAGGGATGTAAATTTCAAAGTATTAAAATATTCTCTTTTTATGCTGTACTCTGAAAAATGTGCCTACATTTTCCACTTTTGAGGTATGTTACATTTAGAGCATGGGAATAGACATGGCCAGGGATATGCAAGAGTCCATATAAGACCTCACTAATGTGAACACTTTGATGAACACAAACCTGTGCTTCCTTATGAGTGTACATGTATATACTTATTTATAATATGTGTAATAATTTTTAAAATGTATGTAAATAAAATGACACATATGCATATATACATGTAATCGTGCATATGTGCATGTACACACATGTATATAATATGTTTGAGAAACACTATATAGAAACACAATATTCTTTCTTAAATATTCACAATGCCTATTAACATGTTAAACGTTTTGAAAAATTGTGCAATAACTTTTCATGCATTGGCAAACTACTCAGATTGGAATCTTATTTTGAAAAGTAACTTAATATCTTACAGAGCTATTATTCCCTTGAAATCCAGTCTGGGAAACAATGTTAAAGATGCTTGCTTCAAAGCTTTGGTGCTGAAATAAGACTTCTTGACTGTAAACACAAGCTTATAGCTTATTCATTATTTGCTCTTGTTAAGATTCAGTTTCCTTATGTAAAAATTAGAGTAATGATATCTATCTATGATATCTGTCTCAAAAATGTGTGTGAGATTTTAAATTACAAACCTTATTCAAAACAGTATCAGGTACAGAATAAATTTTCAATAAATATTAGTCATATTGGCTATAATTTGATTTAATAGATGAAATTGTGGAGAAAAACTTTTTTCATTAAAAATTGTGGGTTGTTACTGCAAGAGAACTATGAGAAAACCCACAGTAAAAGGGCATATCATGTTTAACATTCAAAAGAAGATATATGGACCGGGCACAGGGGCTCTCATCTGTAATCCCAGCACTTTGGGAGGCCGAGGCAGTTGGAGTCACCTGAGGTCAGGAGTTTGAGACCAGCCTGGGCAATATGGTGAAACCCCATCTCTACTAAAAATACAAACATTAGTCAGGCATGTTGGTGTGCAACTGTAGTCCCAGCTACTCAGGAGGCTGAAGCAGGAGAATCGTTTGAACTTGGGAGATGGAGGTTGCAGTGAGTCAAGATCACACCATTACACTCCATCCAGCCTTGCCAGAGCAAGACACTCTATCTAAAAAAATAAAATTAAAATTAAAATTAAAAATTAAAAAAATTTAAAAATAAAAAAAGAAGAAGGTATATATTTTCATTCACTTGACACCCTTTACACCCAAAGTAGGGGCACAAAACATCTCAATATAGTGGCTTTCCCAGTTTCAGGAGGATCTTTACTAGCCTTTTGAGGCAAATAGAGATTTCTCTATTAAATGAAGCCAGAAAAAGCTATCACTTTAAATGGAAATAATAACTGACCCCAAATAATAACAGTAACCAAATAGAATAGTTTGAAATGTCTGCTTCATTTAAATTTAGATGTTTTCAAAATGTTCATTTTAAAAAATTGAAAACCCTACTTTAAGTTTCTCTCAAAATTATTCCTATACCAAAAAGTAGAGAGTGAATCTAATGGTTGACATTACTTTTTACTGAACTCTTTTGACTTTAGTTGACATTGGTAATTATCACCCAAGAAATAATCACTTGCATATTTGAGGTCTCAACTTAGTTTATGGCAGTAATTGACATTGAGGGAAATTTCAGGACATTATTCTTTTAAGAACAAAATCAAATTTTTCAGAGAAGTTTGTTGCATCTTCATCTACAGAATAGCATTCAAACATGAGCAACTCGAGTGTCTTTTGCCAGAAAACCTTTGAATTGGACTTTCTGCCTAAGAATTAGTTTGTTCTTAGAAGAGTTGGCCTTAGAGCCAGACAAATCTAAATTTGAGTTCGACTCCCTGACTTTCAAATTCTGCAGATTCGAGCAAGGTATTTTGCCATTCTGTGACTTGTCTTACTTATGAAAGAGAAATGATGTCATCTGTTATATGAGGTTGCAGAGGTAAGAAATAAACGAGATCACACATGCAAGTATCTAGAAGAGGACCTAGCAAGGTTTGAGTACCAAAAGATGGTAATTACATGTCTATCTATTCATAAGCTAGCAATAGAAAATTAAATATTTGTAAATTAAGCACATTAAAAAAATTATTTAAAAATCATTTCATGGCATTTTATTTATTCCTTGTCATCACATAAATAATATAGGAAAAGAAAATCTCCATGTCTTTGCTTGCCATTCCCCAAATAAGTAACCCCCACCCACCCTACGTCTGCTTGGCTAGCTCCAACACTCCTTCTTTTGGAAGTTTTTCTCTACTCCTATCCCTGGTTGAGTTCATTATTTTATCCTCTGGATCCTTGTGGGACTTATTTGAACTAATTATTCAATTAAGCCTGTACTTGCCCTGTCATTGATCTTTTACTATCCATGTAATCCTGGCTGGCAAGAGAAGGTGTTTACAAGGATCATTTTTCAGCTAGCTGCCATACTTCAGAACTCAAATAGCTACTGAAAGTGTATTACATGTAGATGCTCATTCTGGAAGCCAGGGCACAAATTTTACTCAAATTGTAATACCAAATACCATACAAATGTTTTCTATGTAATCTTGGATTACTGCATGGCTTTTTTGAATATCTACTTAGTCTGACTTATAGACTCCTAGAGGACAGTGATATCATGAAAGCAGGCTGCAATCTATTTCTATACCATTGGACAAAAAGTGATAGGCTGTCTGGTAATGCAGTGGCATTAAAATAACCATGGCTGAGTGTAGTGGCTCATGCCTATAATCCCAGCATTTTGGGAATCTGAGGTGAGGGGATTGTCTGAGGCCAGGAGTTTGAGACCAGCCTGGCAACATAGCAAGACCCCATTTCTAAAAAAGCAAAAAAAAAAAAACAAAAAAAAACCACTACCTACGGTAAAAATACATTTAACATTTCAGACTTCTCCTCTTCTTCCTCCCTCTCTCTCTTTCTCTCTTTCACACACACACACACAAACACATACATACACAAACTCTTATATATACATATAACTAAAACAAAATATTCACAACATAATAGTTTCCTTTATAATGAGTGAGGGACTTCTTTTACTCCAGTTCAGTTCTATTTTATTCTATTTTATTTTTTGATGCTGGTTATGTCATACTAAGTTAATTTTGCATATTCCCAGAAAATTAGTGAGCGCTTAACAGCACATGAAACATTATATAACTCTCCCATGAATTTTTAGGACCTTTGTTGTATAAAATATTTCACAAGTCCTCTCCTTTGATATCAGTCTTCCCAACAAAATACTTGAATGTTGCAATGTTAAAAAATAATTAGGTTGCATAAATAAAAGATATCTAAGAAGGTGTTTCTTTAAATGAGAAATGCTATGCATCGAGGTCATAGTTTTCCAAATCCATAAGGCTAGCTTCTAATTTTATCCATGATTAGTATCATGATGGCCACCAGACATCTCCCACACACATTGCACCGGTTATAAATTTGTTTTTACAATGAACGGTCACTTCATAAACATGATGCATGAAAGATACACTTCCTGTGCTGTTCTCCAGACAGCTGGAGAGGAAAAGTCAAATCCTTTATACAAAGTCTCCTTGTTGTCAGTACATATGGTCTGTAGTTTCCAGACAGAGTGTCACCCTAGAAGTTGGCAATGAGGTACAGGAAAATGTCAGCTTTTGCTTGAAGTTAAATAAAGTTCACCACTTGGAGAAGCAGTCCAGCCCCTAACTGGGTTCTTATGTGGACTCACTGAAGATGAAACAAGTGTCTGCCCAATTTCAAGTGAGCAAATGTAATTTTAATGCAAGAAAAGACTAGATGCATTTAATTAGATAGTATCAACAAAGGTGCTGGAGAAAGATAATGAGTGAAAAAGGATTCATTTCTTAAACAGGACTCCAGACTCTGTATAAGTAGCATGATGCCTTTTCAGCTCTATTATTTCAGGGAAAATGTGAAAAACAGCCTTTACCTTAGTCTGATGATATTCTCCATTATAAGACCCTAACTCTCTTTTTTCTGGCAGCAGCCTTCTGATAGAACCGCTCTCAGTGTCCATGGTTTCTAATGCAGATGTTCCTTGTGGAAAGAGAATATAGTGAACATTCTAACTCCTTGGCAGTTCTCTATCAGTATAAATTAATGCAATTGAAACTTGACTAATAAAATGAAGACTATAGATCTTTAAAGTGGGTAAAAAACTTTATGAGCATTTCAACCTCTTTCTTTCACAAATCTGTAAACTGAGAACCAGAGGGTGACATGACTTTCCAAAGCCACGGATTGAAAGTTTATCTAGGTGAAATGTCTCCCACAGTAGAGTACTCCAGAGTAAATGGAAATAATTAACAGTCCTCCTACATTTGATTATTCTAGTTTCACTAGGAAAAGCTATTATTTCTGAGCATGCAAATCTGAGACTTTCTCACCCAGTAGCACACTATCAAAGGGGCACAATCTGAGGGACCAAAATTTTCTACCGGGGGCAGAGAAATCTGAATCTAAACTTAGCTGTGTGGCATCAGGCAATTTTTATGATTTATTTAAACTTTCATTTTCTTATCTTGGGACATTAATACCACATGAATTACACTTAACCTACAGAGTTAATGTAGTGATTTAATAAGTACCTACTAAATGTTAGTTGTTATTGAAATGTGATTTTTTTCTGTCTCTTATGTCTGAACTCCCTATAAATGGAACTCTAAAACTGAACTTCTGTCCCTGTTTTGAAGTCCAGGTTTTGGACACAGGTAGCACTAAATTGCTGCAATGATTCTCAGACAGTGGCCCCCAAAGAACACTAGCATTACCACATGGAGCATGTTAGAAATACAAATTATCAGGCTCCATCCAAATCTCCTGAATCAGACATGCTAAGGGTGAAGGCCAGAAATCTGTGTTTTAAAAAACCCTTCAAGGAATTCTGATATATGCTAAAATTTGAGAGCCACTAGTTTACTAGATTCAGATGAAGTAGAGATGGAAATTAGCAAAAGGTGGTGTGATTAGGTCTAAGGACTCAATTTGAAGGTAGCTTCTAAAAAAAGACTGGACACGAGTTAGAAAAACAGCTGTGAGTCAAAGCATCAGTCCCAAGGGGCAGGGGTGGGATGGAGGTGGGGACAAGACAGGGTGAAATGCTTCGAGTCAGGAGATAGTCCATCTCTAATGTACCTCCAGATAGAATGGAAAGTTCCTTTTAGACAAGTGGAGAAGACGATTTTATGGGCTGTGAGCCCAGAAACTTCATTATCCCAATTCACCTTAAGTCTATGAATTCTGTTAAATTCTCACATACCATAAACAACGTTCACACAGAACAGCTCTTTTGGGTAAATCGTAGATCCTCTTAGACTGAAGGGTGATACTGACAGGCTTTTATGACTTAACAAATATAACCCATAATTTCTTTCTCATTCTTATCATCATGATTTCAATGAATTATTCTTAGAAAGTTACTTTGAGTTTCTCGGCTCAGTAACAGAGCAGAAACACCACACTTTGGCCCGGTTTAACCCCTGACTCTTGGCCAGAAGTGGAGCAAGTACAACCATCAGTAGTGATTTAGCATCTGAAGAAAAATTCTCGAAGGAGGCCATAACTGCACCCAAACTGTATCCACTGGATACAGTCAGAGACATTTGTTATCTTTATTTTCAAACTCTTACCTCACATTCTGCTATCTGTACACATATGCAGATTCCATGAGTAAAAGGAACAGGTCCACCCCTCTCTGTTCTGCACAACACCAGAGAGTTAATCTATTGAAGTCCCTTGCTTAGGAATATAAAATCTTTCATTCCTTGCAGATGAAATTTAGTATCATCCTTTGTCCTATTCCAAAGACTGGAGTCTATCTTGGAAATCAAGTTACCTCCCTGATTGCTTTTCAACATAGTCCCTGGACCTGGCTGCCTGAGATACCATACATTTCCAGTGGCTCCTTGTCTCATTTCCATGCTTTACTTCTGTCTTTGTTTTCCATCTAAAGTATTTTCTAGCTTAACCAAGTTATCACCTTGATTCCCTTTAATTAATTCACTCATCCAAGCAATAAATATTATGTGCATACTTAGCTTCATCCCCTACAAGTTACTGAGAACTGCGAAAGTCCTGTTTCTGCCCTCACATTGGCTCACAATTTAGAGGTAAGAGACAGACAAGGTGACAGACATTTACAACATGGTGTGAGTAGTTTTTGAGCTTCTAGAGGACGGGAACTCTGTTCTATTTACAGACATCATTCATGACCTCTATCTAGCACATCCGAGCTGCCCACATCACTAGAGTTTATACTGCAGTGATACTGAGTTGAAATTAGGTCTAAAAGTCGTGAAATCTTGTTTAAAGTTGTCCTTTTGGGGAAATGAATAGCAAAGAAAGTGGAATATCTAAGGAAAAAATGCCTTTTTCTGAGAAATTTTACAATTAAATGAATGAGATACAAGAGATAAAAAGAAAATGAGAAAGCATTTGTGGGCTGACTCAGAAGAACCTCAAATGAGAGGTTCTCAGGCAGGAACAAGAATTCCCAGAAAGTCTGGCAAAGAACAGCCTCTCAAGTCATTCTTTTTGGTTTGGAGTGCCTGGCATTTGATGCAACCACTGCTGCCCCTTGCCCCATTCCCTTTAGGGGAATCTCTTTACTTCAACCTCGCCTCACCCTATAATAGAAAATCTTTGACCTCCCATTTGCCTCTACCATTGCTGAAAACACTCAGTTTCTCCTAGAATAATTACAGCTTTGTATTTTATATCTTCATTTGCTATGTTGTTGACCAGGTGGTAGAAAAATATATTTTGCATTTTGATTATTATTATATTAAATGTTCTTACCTTTTATGACCATAAAAATGAGTACTAAAATACCCAGACTTAAAAAACCCATGGCACAAAGCACCTCTAATTGAAAAGGAGACAAATTCTTTCCTGTATGCTCTTTGTTATGGGATCAAATTTGTTTTTTTCTGTGAATCTTCAGATTAAATAATTTTAAGGGTATACTGCAAGCATATACTTGAATCTGCTACATCTACCTATACAGTATACAAAGTAGTCAAAGTAGATGATGGTGGAATTAGTACTACGGATTGTCCTGATACAAATTATTTAAATCACATGAAATTTTGTGAATCGAATGAACTTGGAAAATTTTCTTTAGTAGACAGTTAGCAAAGCTGATTTTTTTTTTTTTTTTTTTTTTTGAGATGGGGTCTCACTCTGTCACCCAGGTTTGAGTGTGGTGGCTCAGTCATGGCTCACTGCAGCCTCAACCTCTTGGTCTCAGGTGATACTTCTGCCTCAGTCTCTTGAGTAGATGGGACCACAGGGGCACCACCATGCCTGGCTAACTTTTTATTATTATCTATAGAAATGAGGTCTCGCTATTTTGCCCAGGCTCGTCAAAGCTGATTTTTTAAAACTATAAAATGTAGGCTGGAGTTTTTAGATAAGCTGGAATAGTGGGGTTTACATGTAAATGAAGACATCACTTTGCTTTGGAAATGCTCACTGCCTTACAAAAACGCAGAGCAGGTGAACTGTGTACTGTGGTCAGAAAATGAGGAGACCCATGTCTCTGGGATTCTCTTCCGCTAATAGTGTGTGCCTCAAATTCTACTGTGGAGACTGAACTCTTGATCTGAATCTCTCTGCTGAAAGGAATAGGCAGTTGGCCAGAATAATTCTAAGTATAATTTGTTACTGACATTTATAGTTTCTGTTGAAAGAAAAATCTATCACTGATATATTAAAGGGAATAAAAAGAGAAGATATTCTATACACAAGGCATTCTTAATTTATCTCCCTTAATCTTTACAAAAACTATTAACTCTACTGGGTTTGCAGCACTGGCTGCCACTAGCCTATAGAATTCCTCTGTGCAAGTTAGAAAAAGCTCTTGAATTTGGAAAGAAAAAGTCGTAAGGCACATGGGTTGGTGAGGGAATGCAGGCTGGATTTTAGCCCCAAATAATATTTTTGTGCAATACACAAGTTTCACAACTGTTCATGGTGGTTTGGAAGTAGGTGTTATTATTTTAGGTGAGAAAATGAAGGCTTGGGGGTTATGTATTCTTCCCTAGGGCAGACAACAAGTAAGTGGGGCAATCAGGATTTGAACTTTGGCCTATTTGACTCTGAACTTGTAATTTTTTTTTCATCTGTAAAATTAGAATAAAATGGTATTTTTGTTGGTAAAGTTGTCAAGGGGTTGAATAAGGAGATTTATATAAAGCATTTCACACTGTGTCTGTATCTAGTTTACTATACTGTATTATACTCCACGCCACACATACATGGAGAGGCAAGGATTAACAGCTAGTTTCATAACCTTTCCTCTAGTTTTGGAGACACTTAAGGATTTGACTCTTGGTCTAACCTCTCTGCAGCATTAACTCAAGAACTTGTTTAAGAGTTTATGCCATATCCAAGATAAATTAGAATTGGCCTATTGACTATGTTCTGGATGAACTTCTTTTACCTTATCATTGAAATGCAGTTATGAGGAACTTACATCTGAGTGGGGAAGACAGGTCATCATTTACTAGGTAGGAAGGGTGAAGGGACCATTCATCTGTTGTCTTCCCTGAGTTGAGGTAGTCCGCATGTACTCGGCCTGCCTCCTGTTATCAGCATGTGCCCCAAAGCTAAAGCGACTGGGACATCAGAAACTGAATAGGAATCATGAATCTTCCACTGTGCCATTATTGCACATGCTTGTTTCCTGTCTTATCTGAAAGCCAGAAATAGTTAGGCCTGGATGAAGCTCACTTTGGCCAAAAATAGTTAGGGCTGGATGAAGCTTACTTTGCCTTGTGAGTTTGATGTTGATCTGATGTTGTTTGAATTAGACTAGATCACTATTTGTAACAGAAAAAGACTGCAGTTTCCAGTACAGCCTTGTAGGTGGTGCATTACACTATTGGGTAGAGTAGAGATTGGGAGAGAGAAACAGAGAGAACGTCTCTAAGGAGAGAGATAGGTCCTAAGATAAATTAGAAAATGCCCAGGTGTCAAGAAAATGGAACAATGCAGAACAGGAGGAATCCTAGTAAGGAATTACTTGATGCCTCTGCTTAACCATAAGTAGACATTTTTCCCAGCAGCCCCTGTAAGATGACCACACTTGGTATGATGGCTGGGTCCCAATTGCCAGTTTAAGTCCTTGTATTGCAGTCTTAGAGCGGGAGAGAGACATAAGGCAATATTTCTTGTCTGCTTACTCTGTGGCATACATTTTCCTTGGTACAATCTCTTACAATTACCAAAACTCTAAAGCCAGATAATTGATATTACTCCCATTTTATAGGTGAAGGAAGTGAAGCGCAAAGTCAAAAAAAAAAAAAAAAAAAAATTAGTCAAGGCAGGCCAGAGGAGGTGGTAAAGTTAGCACTTAAGCCTAGGTCTACTGTTGCTGAAGTCCTTGCTCTTCCTACTTTGCCACATTACTTTGAAAATATTAATAGTATTAACTTTTGCTGATGTGTGTTTTAGCCAAAATGTCTATATCCATTTGTAGATAGATTTATTGAGCACTTCTTAGGTGCTAGGCATTATGCTTTTTAAAATCTTGTTTCATTTAATGTTCATAACACACCTGGGAGGTAGATCCCATTATTGTTTTTCACAGATAAGGAAACTGACTCACAGAGGTTCATTAACCTGCCCAAGATCACACACTATGAAGTCACACAGCTATTCAGTGATACAGCCATATATACAAAAGGATCTACAATTCCAGCTCAACTGAAGTGTGAATTCTTCTAGACCAGGAATCACATCTCAATATGTGTGTACTTCCCTAGGACATTAAAGATGGTGAAAACTCTGCAAGGCGCAGTGGCTCATGCCTGTAATCCCAGCACTTTGGGAAGATGAGGCAGGTGGATCACTTGAGGTCAGGAGTTCCAGATCAGCCTGGCCAACATAGCGAAACCCCATCTCCACTAATAATATAAAAATTAGCTGGGCATAGTGGCGCGCACCTATAATCCCAGCTACTTGGGAGGCTGAGGCAGGAGAATTGCTTGAATCTGAGAGGAGGAGGTTGCCGTGAGCTGAGATCATGCTACTGCATTCTAGCCTGGGCAACAGAGTGAAACTGTGCCTTGGGGGGGGGGAAAAAAAGATAGTAGCAACTCAATAAAGTTCGTTCTCTCAGAATCTGGCTGTCCATCCCTTGTCAGTGAGATATAGTTAAAAAATTGGACTAGATCACTATTTGTAACAGAAAAAGACTGGAAATGACCCAAAGGCCCACCAGTAAAGAATGCATTGAATAAACTAGGTATGTTCAAATAGTGGAATGGTATACAACCTTAATTAAATGAGGAGTATTTCTCTACATTTCTATGAAGCTATTACCAAGATATATTGTTAATTGAAATTTTTTAAAAAGTCAAGTTATGTAAGAGTGTACATAGCACACTACCTTTTGTGCAACAAATGGAGAAATATATGTATATTGATTTAATTATATAGATATGTTTACTTATGCTTTTATCACACACACACACACACACACACAATTAGGTTTTGTTTTAATATGTATTTAAAACCTAACAAACTTGTCATTTATGAAGAAGGGAGAGAACAGAAGTGGGTAGGGTCAGGGATGGAAACTTGACTTTTCTAAAACTGAATGTACCTTGCATTATGTTCTCATTTTTAAACCATGCTTATATTTAACACAACTTAAAAAGTTATATCAAAAAATAATAATTTTCAAAACCTGAAACAAGTGAACCAAACTACGTATCATGTAGGTGACAATGACATGGAGGAGATTCAATTTAATTGGCTTTAATTAATAGTATTTTGATCACCCATTCTAAGGATAAAAAAGAAAACCACAAAGAAATATTAATATATATTCAGTAGGTTATTACTGAAAATATTGCTATTGTTATTTTGGAACTATTATGTGTGTGCATATTTATATATATAATAAAGAATTATGTTAATGTTTTCATAAGTTAAGACATGTTCAGAAGAAGGGTAAAGAGATACAAATATAAAAACTAAGAACATAAAAACACTGATATCTTTCATTGCAATTGGTGAAAATATCAGCATGAACTTAGGAATGATGTTTATTTTTCTAAAAAAGTATATACACTATTTCCTTACTTGTTCCACTGAAAAACCTAGAAGCAATGAAAACCAGGAAATAATGAATACTCCTGGTGCCCAGGCTGTGGTTTTTTTAAAAAAATATTTCCCATTAAAAGGAACCAAGACTCCTTAAAAAAAACTTAAAAAACTGCTGATTCCAGGTCTGGAACAGGAAGTAGACAAGATGAATTTGGAACATATTGTTGTGCCTGAAAGCAAAACTATCAAAGGAAACTGCATGGTGTCAAAAGATAGGGACAAACTTGAAGGGACTCCCCTGGCCAAAGTTGGGAGAACTTAAATATCAAAAAAGAAAAATAATTGCAATGAAATGAACATGTTAAATAAAAACATTTAAAAATCAAAGACTTTATGATGGTATTTAAAATAAAAACTCAGTGGTCACTTTTGGAGCTTGTTAGAATACCAACAAATTACCCTGGAAATGTACAGTTACGGAAAGAGGCTCAAGCATATATCCTGCCTTTCCTGCAAGAACCAAGTTTTAAGGTAACCAGATAGTTGATGAAAAAAAGTTCTCCTTGGTAAAAGAATGATAATAATAGGCTTGAAAAAAATCCCATTTTGAAAATTTTAATGAAGTAACAGATTTGGGCAATTATCACTGATGGTGGCTGTAACATTAGGTGAACAATTAGTGGGGAGGGATTTGTCGAATATATGTGAGACTGGTAACACCTGAGCCCTGTCATCAATCTAAACATTACTGAAAGTGTGATGTCCAGGCATTATATTAATCTTGATGTGATATAACGGGAAGTATATATGACCAACAACCCCTAAACCCAAAGTTTCTGAATCTTTAACTATGAATTTTAAGGAAGTATGGAAGATAAAGAAGCCTGTTGAAAGACACCATGAAGATCACGGTCAGCCTAATCCAGAAAGTGAGAAATTATGAGACAAATGATTCAGTTTCCTCAGCAAATAAATGGCACAAAAAGGAGGGAAAAATGTTATAGATCACAAGAAACTTAAGAGACATATCAATGAAAAGCAATATTTGGTATTATTTGAATCTAATAGTAAAATACTATGCTAACTGGAATTCAAAATCATCTGAAAAAATAAAAGTTTGGTAGGCACAAAAAGAGATGAAGCAAGAATAGCAGAAAATGAATAGCGGTTGAAGCTAGGTGAGGAGGCATATGGATTCAATGAACCATATTTCTTACTTTAGGGAGTGTTTGAAAATATCTGTAAGAAATAGTCTGAAATGTGAAGTACAAATATGGAAACAAATTAAGGTGGGCTGGTTCCTGATTCCAGACTATTCTGAAAACTCAGAACCCCCAGGGAGGGTCACAGTGTTAGACTGAGGCCCACTGCAGGTCATTGACATCTCTGTGGCACCTAGGCGCTGCCCATATACTAGCTTGTGGGACATAAGAAGACCTCGGAGACTAGAAATCACCTGCAGACTGGAGACAGGTTAAAAAGGGCTATTAGCCCAAACTGATACTGGAGCATCTCAAACTTTATAATGCAAAAAGTTATTAAATCAGCAACATTTATATTGGCTACATGCTTGTTTTGTATATCATTGATGTTGTTCCTAAAATGTGTGGTTAATCATTTTTGAAGATTTTATATTGATCTATTTTATATAATTTAGTTCAATTGTGTTTAACAAACACTAATAAGCTCCAAGTGATTAAGGTACCATGGGGGTAGGAGTCAGGGTTGGGAAGTAACAAATATTAGGAAAAAAAACATCTTGCTCTGCCTTTTTGGTGATTACAGTCTAACGGGAGGCAGGCAAACAAGCAGAGAAATGTGACATAAGTGATAAGAGAAGGGCATGAGCAAATAAAAGCATTTTAGATGACTGAAGGGAACATAAGACCATGCTATCAGCCTTCATGGAACACTACCAACCTACCACAAACAGCTACATTTAAGTCCTCTATCCTCTAATTCTGATGCTAGAGTTCTGATTCCATATATAAACCATCATCTCATTTCATCTTCTGTGAAGTGCACAAGACTCTCTGAAATAGGTTGGTACCTTTGGACAATTAAAATGAATGTAGTAATTGGAAATATGAAGTTGCTCTCACAGGAATTGTGTTCATGCTACGTTCTATATGCATGTGTAGGGATGTTAAAATGTTAACATGTCTTTGACTGCACAAGTGCAATCATCGTTAGTTAAATAGTAAAATGTTCTTTTCCAATTCTACTTTTATACATTATTCATTTAACAAATACACATACCTCTATATGCCAGTCACTGTCTAGGCACTACAGACAAAGAAATGGACTTGAGAGACAAGGTCCTTGCCTTTATGGGCTCATGTTTAGATATCTGGAAATTAAACCAACCCGTAAACACAACTATTTCAAATAAAGGATAAACAGAAGGAGGTGTGGGATGGAAGAATGAACATTATTAGAATAGCCCGAAGAGGCCTCTCTTGAGAAACTACATTTGAGCTGAGTTCAAAATGATATAGAGACAGCCATGCAAACAGATAGGAAGAGAGTGTTCAAGGCAGAGGGCACAGCAAATGCAAAACCTCTGAGAAGAAAACCAGCTTAGGATATTCAAGGATAAAAAACAAGAAAAGAAAACCTGAATGTTGGAAGCAAACTGAGCTGGGAGATGAGTGGTACTACATGAGATTATAGAGAAAGTCAAGGCTACCTGGAAGAAGTAATCATGCATCTTGGTTTGCTTGCAAGGTTCAGTCTCAGTTTGTACCTGTTGTCCTCTTCTTAGCTAATAGAGCTCCTTTTATCTCACACATGTCCTAGAGGGGAGTAGAAATGATACTGTCACTCTACTCAGACTTTGGATCTTATTCCAAGTGCAGTGGGAAGCCATGAGGTGATTTTAAGCTAAAGAAAGGCAAAATGTGATGTATCTTTTGAAAGAACACTGCAATATTTTATGGAAAATCTCAACTGGTTTTTCCCTGTTCATAATAACTAATATTGATGATTACTGTTAGTTTACTGCATCAACAGAGGTGATTTCCCAGGTCTCCACTCCAATTTTTTTTCACATGACTATATAACCACATAAGTCAAATAAACATGGACTGGACACAAATACACACTCATCTACTTATTCTCTATGCCAAGGCAGTGGAAGAATATGGAAATGTGTAATATTTTATAAACGTCCCTTTACTGTTATTAGTAAATTATTCCCTTACATATGTGGCATTGAGTCAACAGCTAATTCATCTTCAGGGAACATATCAAATATACTATTTAGGTAGCATGATGGCACAGTGCTAAGAACATTAAATTAAGAGGAAGGCACCTTGAATTCTGGCCTTTTGGAATAATTTGTTTAAACATGTTAGGTCTCAGTTTCATCAACTACAAAATGGAAGTTTAGAGTGTTTTATTTCTTTCAAGGTAGGAGTATCAATACTTGAAAATAGAACTAAAATAATGCAGAGAAGAGAGTGAAAGTAAGGGGAATGGAGAGAGAAGAACTAGGACAAGGAGTAGAAGGAGAAAAAAAGAATGGGGAGGGACAGAGAGAGATGGGGAGGAGGAGGAGAAAGGAGAGGAGACTGAAAGAAGAGGAAGAGGAAGAGGAGGAGGAAGAGAGCAAAGGGAAATAGGAAAGGAAAATGGGAAGACGGAAGACAGAAGAAGGGAACAGAGAGGGATAGAGGAAGGGGGAGAAGGAAGAGGGAGGAAAGGAAAAAGAAGCAGGAAGAGGAAAGAAGGGAAAGGAAGAGGGGGAAAGAGGAGCCAGGGAAGGAAATTAAGTTGACGAAGTTAATCAGTCAGGGTTTTCGTCGGAAGCAGCAGAAATCAATTTGGTTTATTTAAGCAGAATTATCATTTATCCCCAAGTGGGCACGATAATTGGCTTGGAGACTTTCACCAAGAACCAAGTCCAACTTTGTACTGTCCAACATAAAGCCTAGTAGGGCTGGTCTCATAGAGACACTGATGCCACTGTTTCTAGGCACAGATCTTGAGGTTTATACTACACATACTCGTAGTGCCAGATGCTGACTGGATCTCTTGCCACCCTAACCCAAAGGATAGCTCTTTGCATCATCAGTTCTCAAATCTACAGCCTCCAAGAGAGCATCTAATTGGCAAAACCAAAGACACATGCCTATGTCCTCCCTTCAAGCAATTTTCCTAGACTTTTTATGGAAAGAGGTCACTGCGTCCCACCCATACTCATAAGGTAGAACATTCCTTACACAAAAAAGCAAGATGTATGCTGGGCATACAAAAAGAATGATACATATTCTTTATAAGAAGAACAGAGTATATTTAGTGATAAATTAGCTTTGTGGTAAAAACTATATCACTAAGAAAATGGTAACATAGGCCAGCTACAGTGGCTTATGTTTGTAATTCCAGCACTTTGGGAGGCTGAGGTGGGGGGATTGCTTGATTCCAGGAGTTTGAGACCAGCTTGGGCAACACAGTGTGATCCTGTCTCTACAAAATGTTTACAAATTAGCTGGGTGTGGTGGCACACATGTGTAGCCCCCGCTACTTATCTACTCGGGAGGCTGAGATGGAGGTGGCATGATTGCTTGATCCCAGAAGGTTGTGGGTACAGTGAGCTAGGCTTATGGCACTGCACTCCAGCCTGGGTGACAAAGTGAGACCTGTTTCAAATAATAATAATAATAAATTGTTTTTAAAATACTAAGTTAAGAAAAAAAGAGAGAGAAAGAAAGAAGGAAAGAGAAAGAAAGAAAAAGAAAGAAAGAGAGAGAGAGAGATTAAGAAAAAAAGAGAGAGAAAGAAAGAAGGAAAGAGAAAGAAAGAAAAAGAAAGAAAGAGAGAGAGA
>NW_012118265.1:6222354-6233559 GCF_000951035.1 Colobus angolensis palliatus
AGAGAAAGAAAGAAAGAAAGAAAGAAAGAAAGAAAGAAAGAAAGAAAGAAAGAAAGAAAGAAAGAAAGAAAGAAAGAAAGAAAGAAAGAAAAGAGGTAACGTAATTGATCTAGGGTTAAGTGAATAAAGTATAATATATTTCTCAGTTCTGATTATTCCAAGGAATCTTTTAGTCTGGTGTCAGGGAGAGAATAGAGGACAGAAATCTCTTTCCTTTTCTTTACAGTAAGATGGAAGAAGCCAAATATTCGAGCTCTTTCTCTCAAAGGTAGCCTTTCAAACAGCAAGTCCTAAGTCTCAAGTTAGGAAGTGAAAGTGTCAGCTCTTTGATGCTGGCTAAACTTTTACTTTAAGTTTCTTGTCCTTGAAGAGAAACAGGAAGCACATTTTCTTATCAGCCAAAGCAGAATGAGTTCTTTTAGCAAGGCCCCACCCCCCGAGAGTGAACTTTGCACTGCCCAAATATGTGCGTGGAGCTCATTTGTGCTCTAATTGAGTGCTTTACAGCAACACAGCTGGAAGACTCAGATCTCACTTCCTTGATATTCTACAGTCTGCAGTTCATTTTTGCCAAGCCAAAAAGTGACTTGTGGAGGGAAAAATAACCCTAACAACAACAACATTTAAAAAGAAACAAAACCAGAGCAACTATCTGACATTTTGGCACATCGATTTAGTCAGTATATTCCCGCTGCTCGGAATAATTTCTCTGAATCTAGAACTCAACTTCTTCTTAGATAATTTATAATCACGGAAACCATACAGATCCCTGAGGTCAGGGAGCCACAGCGAGACCACATCCTTTGTTTTCATTTCTCAGCTCCAAGTATCTTAGGCTGCTTATTGTGCCTGGATCCAAGATGTACAAATCATCCAGAGTGGCTGGGTTGTGTAAGAATGTTTCAACTGGCATGATGCCTGCTCTACCAATAAAAATGGCTTAACTATTTTCTGATAAACCAAATAATCATCCTACATGGCTCTCCTGAAACTGTAACTCTTGGAGCTGGCAGAGGAAGACTTGCAAAGGTGTTGTGTTTGAGAATCATGAAGATCGAGTTTTACAGGAGCTGGTTTCCTGACTTTGACACCCTGAGAGCAACTTCATGTAAAGAACAGATCAGCATCTGAATATGGAATAGTAGGTGCTTTATTGTCACACCTGCCTTCCCTTCCTTTCCAACAACAGATTGGGCAGCGCCCATGGATTAGCCTTTTTCTGCCTCCATCACAGATGTTCTCATTCAGACATGAATATGAGCTGCTGCTTCTGCATAGAACTCAGTATGGTTGCCTGATAATCTTAACAGAATCTCTGGACATGCATATAAACAGTGGCCATGAGTCAGTCTACCCACTCTTTCCTACAAAACAATAATTTATTTTTTATTTTTTTTTATTTTTTTTGAGAGGGAGTCTTGCTCTGTCACCCAGGCTGGAGTGCTGTGGCCGGATCTCAGCTCACTGCAAGCTCCACCTCCCTGGTTTATGCCATTCTCCTGCCTCAGCCTCTTGAGTAACTGGGACTACAGGCGCCCACCACCTCGCCCGGCTAGTTATTTTTTTTTTTTTTTTGTATTTTTTTTAGTAGAGACGGGGTTTCACCGTGTTAGCCAAGATGGTCTCGATTTCCTGACCTAGTGATCCGCCCGTCTTGGCCTCCCAAAGTGCTGGGATTACAGGCTTGAGCCACCGCACCCGGCCAAGAATTTCTTAAGGATTTATCAAAGGCTCAATTTTTGTGGAATTGCTGGCAAATGCCAGCATTTTAATAAAGGTGTAACAGATTGCTTTATTTCTGTGTTAGACTTGGTTTGCTTTCCCCAAAGATTAGCCTGTATAATTAAGAATTCTTTTTGGAACTTGGAGATCAATTATTAAAGAAAATGGGAAATAGGCCACTCCTATAGAAAGCAATCAGATTTGGATCATCTGGATTGACTTTGTGGATTAAAAGGTTGAAACTCTGAGATGAGTTTTCAACAAAAAACTATTTCATATATGAGGCATTGGGCTAAATTTAAGGATATATTAAAAACTTTGGACTTTTTTCCTTATTTCCTGTTGTTATTTTTGTCTCTTGATTTAAAGTTTCAAAAAATTACTACTTGTTTGGAAATGATTACCTTGACTAACCCAGGGATGTCATTAATCTGGTTAAAGGTGAAAGAAATTAATGCTGGAGAACTTGAGGACTGTTAGTTTACTCTCAGGAACTTATTGTGTTGCTTAGAATAAATAAGTGAAATTAGAATTACTACCATTGCAACCTTCCAGTGGGTTCTCCTTGCCCACTGCCTAGACAGAGCCAATTTATCAAGACAAGGGAATTGCAGTAGAGAAAGAGTAATTCACACAGAGCCGGCTGTGCAGGAGACCAGAGTTTTATTACTCAAATCAGTCTTCCTGAGCATTCCAGGATGAGAGTTTTTAAGGACAACCTGGTGGGTTGGGGGAAGCCAGTGAGCCAGGAGTGCTGATTGGTCAGAGGTGGAAATCACAGGGAGTCAAAGCTGTCTTCTTGTGCTGAGTAAGTTCCTGGGTGGGGGTGGCACAAGGTGCCAGCTGATCCATTAAGAGCAGGATCTGCAAAATATCTCAAGCACTGATCTTAGAATCTGTTTAGGAAGGGTCAGAATCTTGTAGCCTTTAGCTGCATGACCCCTAAACCATCATTTCTAATCTTGTGGCTAATTTGTTAGTACTAGAAAGACAGTCTAGTCCCCAGGCAAGAAGGAAGTTTGTTTTAGTAAAGGGCTGTTATCATCTTTGTTTTAAACTATAAACTACAAACTAAGTTTCTCCCAAAGTTAGTTCAGCCTACACCCGGGAATGAACAAGGACAGCTTAAAGGTTAGAAGCAAGATAGAGTCAGTTAGGTTAGATCTCTTTCACTGTTTCAGTCCTGATTTTGCAAAGGTGGTTTCACCATTGTATTCTGGGAAATTGTGGGATGACATTTGGGAGTGCATTAGCTTAGAAAAAATGGGAGAAGGCCAGAAAGGGGGAGGGAAGAGAGAGAGATAGAGAGAGAGAGAGAGAGAGAGAGAGAGAGAGAGAGAGAGAGAGAGAGAAGCTTGTAGTTATTCCAAAATTGTGATTTGCAAGATACTCTATTTTAGAGATGCCCTCATCCTTGAACATTCAAGTGGGACCAAAAAGAGTCCCTAAAAAGAAGGAAGAATTCATTGTTCACCTTGGACCAAACCAGCCATTAAAGAAGAAAGTTTCTCTTTGATCTCTGTTTCACATAGAAATGTGATCTGTTTCTCTTTGCTCTATTACCGTTGAGGTGGTTAGGCAAGGTCTAGAGAAATTTGTATCTTGGAATAATAAATGGAGGTCAAAGAGGGCTAGGGGCAGCCTCCTCTAGAGTCTGGGCCTCCTGCTAAAGGGACTTTAGTGTCCCAAGATGTCTAGGTCAACTATTGAGAATAGGAGACCAGGAATGGGTTTGTGACTGATGCTTAAACTAGTAAAATTATGTATGTTCGCCTGGATTATTGTATTTTACTTTTTGGCTCATTTCACTTTGCATAATGTCCTCCAGGTTGCCTGGAATATTTTATATACTGGAACAAAGAGCATAAGGGTGACTATGGTAGATCAACAGGTTTGGGTTCTTGGCATCACCCATATCTTTAATATGTAACTAACCCATTTGATCCTGCATGGTCCTATTTTAAATGCATCTACTACAACTTCTAGCAGTGATCTATAGATACACATACATATTCAGAATACAAGCACACAGCCAAAATAGCATATGTCATTCCTGAGTACACGACACAAATGTTGAATGCTAAAAAAAGCTACAAGCAGTAAGTCAGGAAATCACAGACACCTGGGAGGGGTGACCCAAGCCCTTTAATTCTGCAGTGAATAAAAAGAGCTGAGAGATTTGCTTTGCATCACATGCGAAACCAGATTGTTCCACATTGAGATACGTGTTGCTGCTCACTTACTGATTTCTGTTCTAAACTTGGAAATTCCAAGAACGTGAGGGGTTCTTTTAATCTCGTACTGCAAAGTGTTGACCAGAGGTTTCAACGTGTGTGTTTTCCTTGATTCAACCAATTTTAAAGAAGTTAAGCTAAAATTTAAAATCAGGAGATTTGACCTAAAAATCTATGTTTCCATCTTCCTTTGAAAAATTGAAAGATAGGGGAACAATGGATTGACCTACTTCTGTGCAATAATGATGCACTGGGCTGAGAAGCAGCTGCTCTCATTAGACAGGACGTGAGCTTTTTAGGACGCCACAAATTTGATCACTCACTTTATCTCTGTAACATTAAGGCTAATAGTAGCCAGTCATCATTGCACCAGCGCAGCCAGTTCATTGTTTTCCTTTTAGTATTGGAAATATTTATCTGCTGCTCATATCTCTATCAATTGTGGGGTAACAAATGTCATGCGATGCCAACACAGCCACATGTTTCAAGAACAATGAAGAGCATATTTCTTCATGAAAACACAAAATAGTTCTATATTTTTAATAGGCAAACCCTCCTCTTGCTTCACTCATATTTCTGTCTGGTCCCTGCAGGCATTTGAGATTTTTAAAACCTGAGGCCAGGTTTATCAGAGGTTGTATTTTATCCTTAAATGCCCAGAGCTCCTTGGAATTACTACAATCAGATAAGTTGCCAGGGTAGTATAAAATAGCTTCCTAGGCAAGGGAAAATCTTATCCTGTGCACGGGGACTTTGAATGGGTTTTGAGTTTCTTCTTGCTATTCTTAGTCCCTTGTATCCCAAATTACAAAAAAGTGCATTACATTTTAATGAACTTGAGGTTCCCGAGTACAAACAATACAAGCCCCAAACAGTGAAATTCTTGACTGATATTTAGGAAGTGAACTTACGTTTTCCTAACTCAATAACTTTGTATTTGCACCCTTACCATTTGCACTGGGCACCAGATTTAAGGGGTAGGAAAATGAAATAAAGGTACAGAATTTACCATTTCCACATCAACAAAGATTTGGAGTTAGTTGTTTTGGTGGCGGCCAATTTTGTCAAAGTAATTTCCTACCTCTATAACTTCTCTGAAAGCCTCCCAAAAGTATAAAATTATATGCAATCTCAATGGTTAAAATGTTTTGTCCTATTAAAGATCTATTTCCTTGTCCTATGCCATTGTCCAGAAGTTTTAAATATTTTTTGCCATGTTGAAATGGCTACAGTTTATTAGTTACAGTTCTATGGCCTGGAATATAAATAAAGAGTTAAATAAAAATTATAGGAGGCTATTATTTTGGACTCAGCTTCTGCACAGACCCCAGCAGATCAGAATAAAAATCAAAACGGAGTCACTCGTGCTGAATAAAGTTCCATGTCATCAAACCTAAACTAAATTGTTTTCTGAACTTCCAAGAAATTAGAAAAGAGAGGTAACTACCAGTTTCCCAAAAAGACCAGTTTAAATCTTTAATCCACATTATAATGAAGTTCTCTCTGCTTTAATCTTCACACAAAAAAGGTAGCCTGAAGTAATCTGATATCAACTAATCAGTTATATTTCTATTGTTTTCTTAAAGTAACTAATACACTCTGTTCTATGCTTCTGCTTTCTTCAGCCCTTGTCTGTCTATAAAGCCAAACTCTTCTCTCTTCCGCCCAGTTCACTGGAACACTTACTATATTTTATGAAGAAAAGTGTTGCCTGATTCTAGAATTGCAAATAAAGGTAATTGAGATCTTTAAACTATGTTTGTCATAGTTTTGTCTTTGACAAATAAAACTTTCTCCATTAAAATATAGCAGAAAAAATATGTTATAAAAGTAAGGTTTTTTGTTTTGTTTTGTTTTGACAGTCTTGCTCTGTCGCCCAGGCTGGAGTGCAGTGGCATGAGTTTGGCTCACTGCAACCTCCACCTCCCGGGTTCAAGCGATTCTCCTGCCTCAACCCTTCGAATAGCTGGGACCGCAGGCATGCGCCACAATACCTGGCTAATTTTTGTATTTTTAGTAGAGACGGGGTTTCCCGATATTGGCTAGACTAGTCCCGAACTCCTGACCTCAAGTGATCCACCCGCCTCAGCCTCCCAAAATGCTGGGACTACAGACGTGAACCACCATGCCCAGCATAAAGTAAGGTTTATGTTGCCTGCACTCATCAGACAACGAGATTTGGGAGGTGAAAGGGATCTTTTAGAAGTAGAATAATGAGCCAGGTGCGGTAGCTCAGGCCTTTACTGCTGAGTAAATAAATTGTTAAATATTACCTTAAAGAGGCCGGGCTCCGTTGCTCACGCCTTTAATCCCAGCACTTTGGGAGGCCGAGGTGGGTGGATCATGAGGTCAGGAGATCGAGACCATCCTGGCTGACACGGTGAAACCCCGTTTCTACTTAAAATACAAAAAATTAGCTGGGCCTGTGTCAGGCCTCTGAGTCTAAGCTAAGCCATCATATCCCCTGTGACCTGCACGTATACATCCAGATGGCCTGAAGCAAATGAAGAATCACAAAATAAGTGAAAATGGCCTGTCCCTGCCTTAACTGATGACATTATCTTGTGAAATTCCTTCTCCTGGCTCAGCAGCTCCCCCACTGAGCACCTTGTGTTCCCCGCCCCTGCCTGCCAGAGAACAACCCCCTTTGACTGTAATTTCCACTACCTCCCCAAATCCTATAAAACGTCCCCACCCCTATCTACCTTCACTGTCTCTTTTCAGACTCAGCCCACCTGCACCCAGGTGATTAAAAAGTTTTATTACTCACATAAAGCCTGTTTGGTGGTCTCTTCACACGGACGTGCATGACATGCATGAAAGCATGGCGGCACGTGCCCGTAGTACCAGCTACTTGGGAGGCTGAGGTAAGAGAATCACTTGAACCTGGGAGGCGGAGATTGTGGTGAACCCAGGTTGCACCACTGCACTCCAGCCTGGGTGACAGAGTGAGACTCCATCCCCTGCCCCCCTCCCCCACCAAAAAAAGAAGTAGAATAATGAAAGACTAAAAGACACAAACGTCCATTTTCTTGTTGCTGAAAATCGAGGTAGGTTAACATGAATAACATGCATAGCCACGAATAAGCAATACATTTATATGAAAGATAGAGAATACATGCCTTGCATACCTGTTCATACTTGAAAGGGACTGACTTGTTTTTCTAAGACCACCAGAGCGAGCACAAAAGAACCAGCAAGTAGGCAAAGGTCAGGAGCAAAACTGCAAGTTTATTTTGGTAACCTAAGGTGTGGGGAAGAAGTCTGTCGGCCTCCGGCAAAGAAGGCCGACAGAGTTCCCCCCCGCCCCGTGGGGCTCTCGGGCGGGGTTCCTGGGAAGAAGTCTGTCGGCCTCTGGCAAAGAAGGCCAACAGAGTCCCCCCGCGGTGGGGCTCTCGGGCGGGGTTCCTGCATCCCGACATCAGTGGGGCTGTAGGAAGACCGTGTGGCTCACTGGCGGAGAGCGGCTTTTCTAGGAGTGGGAGGGCAATAGGCGGGGCACGGGCGTGTCCAGGGGGGGGTTCCGCAGGTGCGACCAGGTAAATCTTGGTCTCTTTGGATTGACGTCACCTGGTGCATGCCCAGTTGGTCTGCACCCTCCCTGGGCGCTGGCTGCAATTTCGCGCGCGCGGGAAGAGCTGGTGGTGAAGAAGAACCCGGAAGTGCACCATCTTGCCTCCGTTTGTCCAAACAGGGACATCTGTGGATATGAGGCTAGGCCTGTGCAGTGCTTACAAGCACACTTCTGTTAGTGCTGTCTTCAACAGTGCATTGTGTAACATTGCTGTTCATCTCAGAATTACATGCACTGGCACAGAGTTCTACTTCTGCAGTGAATTGTACATATGATGTATCTTTTGTCTGATGGTGGTCAGTCAGATGAGTGGAGAAAATTCTCTCTGTTTTCTCCGTAAGGAGTGCAGAGGGCTCCTTTTTCTTCTTTGAGAGTGCTGCCCAACCATCTTGCTTAAGCACCTGTGGACTCATTTTCTTTCCATTTTTCTTGTTTTGGTGAATAATGAGGAAAGAAAAGAGCTTTTATCTAAGGAATGTGAGATCTTTCAAATTATCAGGCCCAGAAAGGGATTAAAATGAGACAGCAATCACACCCTCCTTCCCTGCTTTTGAGCTATGTATTTATCTTTTGAAACTGCTTGCTATTGCCACAAGTAGCTATAAATGAAATGCAGTGCAGCTGTCACTATGACCTATACCCTCTAACTTAGTAATGTTTAGCCAATCACTAATCAATGCTATTTCTGTAAACCAATGAAAATTCCTGACAAAACACTTTGTATAGCACACTCTCTGTCCCAATTTTTGCCTTGAAAAACATCCTCGTAATAAAGGCTGAAAGGAGCTCACATCCAAGGTTACTTGGCTCTGAGTCTTCTGGAAAGCTGTCCTCACTTTGGCTGAAGTCAACTCTTAAAATTGTATTTTGTGCTTCGGCATCTTCCCTTTAGGTTAACGCTACTTTTGAAGCATACTACAGATTAAGCCATGAATGGAAATGTTATCACATTTGTTTTGGTACAAAAGTACCAAGACAGAATCATATCTCTTATTAAAGTAAAAGTTTAGGCCGGGAGTGGTCGTTCATGCCTGTAATCCCAACACTTTAGGAGGCTGAGGCAGGAGGACTGCTTGAGTCCAGGAGTTTGAGACTAGCCTGAGCAACATGGTGAAATCCTGTTTCTACCAAAAATTTAAAAATTAGCTGGATGTGGTGGTGCACACCTTGAAGTCCCAGCTACGGGAAAGGATGACGTGGGAGAATCGCTTGAGCACAAGAATTTCAGGCTGCAGTGAGTCATGCCACCTCATTCTAGCCTGGACAACAGTGACACCCTGTCTGAAAGAAAAAAAAAAAAAAGCAACAAAACACATGAAAGTTTATACAACAAGCCAGCAACCTCAGGGATTTGGTCAGTTAGGAATTTGAGGGCAGGTTAGCCAGGCAAGGCTGTGCAGTCTATGTGGAACCCTCAGCTCATTAAGAGGGCTGGACTAAAACATAGCTCTGTTTTGCTCATCCTATCCCCTGAAGTGGAGTACTTCCCCTGGACAGAAGACAAGCTTTGTTTCTTTGCAAAAAGGTGCTTTTATTGACTTCCTATTTCCTGGGAGTGGTTGCATATGCCTAGAGGGGTCACTTTTTCTCATTCATCTTCCCCAGGGAGGTCCTCTTTTTAATTTGCACAACAGTGCCCTATAGGCTAGAGGTAGTTCTTCAGTAGTGAAAGTACTCTAATATACTCTAAAACATCATAAAAACATACTACCTTAAAGAATGTAGCTGACTTTGACATGGAAGTGCATACCTAGAAGAAAAGAGAGTTCTGAAAAAAATTGTATTGCTTCAGGAAATTTTTAGAAAACTGAATGACTTGAAAACATAGAATGTCTGGAATATATCTCCAAGGGACTATGCTCTACTGATCACATACAGCCCTGGGTCAGCAAAAGATTCTGTTCTGTGCATTACTGATACAGGAGCTAGAAACACATTTTTTAGGCAGATAGTGAGGGTAAGAGAGTCCTTGGTAAGGTTTCCTTTTAATAAAAAGCAGCCACCAAGTCACTTCTTTACAAACAAAGAGCAACCTGAAAAATCAAGCTGCAAGCATAGACAAGCAAGCTAAAAACTTGCACTGGTAAACGCTGGCAGCTGTGCCAATAGAAAAGGGATACCTGGAACCCAGGTATGTTTAACATGGAGCTTCCCCTCTTCCCTTTTCTTTGTCACTGCATGTGCGGTAAAAAAGCAGGCAACATGGCGCCAGCCAGATAGAGACCCCATCTGTATAATAAAAGATTCGGGTGGGATGGCCAGCTTCTTCATGCACTATGCAAATGGCACACCTGGCCCCACCAATCTCTCATGCCCTATGTAAATCAGACCACTGCCTCTTCAAGCCTGTCTGTAAAACCTCGTGCATTTCACCATGGAACCAGAGACCCACCCAGGAACCCTTCTCTCTCTACAAGAGAGAGAGCTTTTCTCCTTTCTCTTTCTTTCACCTATTAAGCCTCTGCTCTTAAACGCACTCCTTGTGTGTGTCCACATCCTGGATTTCCTTGGTGTGAGGCAACGAACCTGGGGTATTACCTCACACAAATAATACCGCTTCATTACAACCATTCTCACTTCCTCTCCATGTCCATCAACACTCTACCTCACATAGCAGGGCCTGTCTTTAGTTGGATGAGTTCCTGAAGAAGTGCACTCTGAATTACATTCTGAAGGATAAAAAGGTTGCAGGGTGGATCCTGTGAATTAAGAAGTCTTTATTACTAATAAGTAATGTTAAAATGTAAAGACTGACTTTTATGATTAAATCATTTCTACAAAACATTTTCCAGTAATTGCCAAAAGAAAATGAGAAAATAACCCTCCCTTCCTGCCACAAATCTAATTTTTGTTTTCTTTTTTTGAGATGAGGTCTGTCACCCAGGCTGGAGTGCAGTGATGCCATCATGGCTTACTGCAGCTCGACCTCTTGGATCCAACCTCCCACCTCAGTCTCCCCCCTGTAGCTCCTCTCCTGTAGCCTCCCACCTGTAGCTGGGACTACAGGCATGTGCCATCATGCCTGGCTAATTTTTTATTATGTATTTATTACAGAGATGGGGCCCCACTATGTTGCCGAGGCTGGTCTCAAACTCCTGGGCTCAAGTGATCCTTCTACCTCAGCAGCCCAAAATGTTGGGATTACAGGTGTTAAGCCACCACGCCTAACCCAAATCTAATTTTTCATTCTCCAGCATGTCAATAAAAGTACCAGGGTTCACAACTAGGGTACACATGTGCCTTAGAAAGAGTGTGTGTGTGTGTGTTATTGTTATGCTTCAGCTTTCACATAAATACTCTCAAAGGCATGCAATATTTGTGCAAGCTAACTTTATCTGTGGCATTCTCTTGAAACTAGAATCTGGAGGGAAGGGATTACAGGGAGTTGGGAATAAAAGCAGGCCAGGGCTTTTTGGGGACACTTGTCCAGCTTCTGGTCTTCTGTGCCAGTGCTAGTGAGGCTGGTTGTTCTTCCTGTGTGCTTCTGTGAGCATGAAAATTCTGCCAAACAGTAAGGGCAGTTTTCTTCCGAATTGTACAAGTGCTTCTTTGAGAGTTGTTATAATAGCTAGAGCAGTCTAAATCCTAAGCCTGTATTTGGAGCAGAAAAGGGCTTTTCTGGAACAGTGTGTTCAGAGATGTGTTTTTAATTATAAGACTGACCACCTGCATCTT